>NW_024725489.1:6877067-6908380 GCF_018991925.1 Homarus americanus | reverse complement strand
AGTTGGGAACCACTAGATCTCCTACCAAGTCATTACCCAATAATAAATGAATGCCGCTCACAGGCATTGAATCTTTCCTAACAGCTACTTGCACTTCCCCAGTAATCAAGGGACATTGGAGGTGCACTTTAGCTAAGGGATAGGAAGAATGGGATGAGAGATCTGAAATTAAAAACACTCATTAGTAAATGCTGTAGATATATCAGGAATGACGTTAAACAGGAGGATAGATTGTGCTGCGCCTGTATCACGTAGTATACGAATACGGAAAGAACGAAACCCCTCTATGATTGAAATTTTTCCCTCATAGGTGAATGAAGAGAAGAGATCCTGATGGGGCCTTTCCACATTGGTGGTTGCTATTGGTTTGAATTTGGGATCCATGGAACTACTTTTAGAAGTTCGACACTTTGGGTGTTTACAAGACTGGATCGTATGGCCTGGTTTTTTACAGTAAGAACAATAAAACTTGGTTGCATCAGGGGGGGTAGGTGTGGGACCTTTCGACCTACCACTCACGTCCCCAAGGTTATCATCAGAGGAGGACCTAACATGCTGGAAAGTACCACGTTCCTTACTGCCCAGTGACTCCACCAGCAAGGCGTACGCATCAGCCACCTCAGCCGCGCGCCCTAAATTAACCTCTCCACGCTCCTCCATATGCTTCAAGATGTGAAATGGTATCTTGCTCTTCCACTCCTCCAGGACTACCAAGTTTAACAAATCCTGAAATGTGGAGGTCTCTGTAGCCTCTAACCACTTCTTGAAAAACCTAAGCTTTCCTTGAGCAAACTCAACAAAGGTGTGTGAAAATGTTTTGGTTAGTTTACGAAACTTCTGCCGATATCTATCTGTCGTGATAGCATAAGAGGTGAGGATATTCATTTTTACGTTATCATAGTCATCAGTCTGGTCTAAACAGTTATAAACTCTACGAACCGTACCACATAATTTAGGAACTAACACCGACTCCCACTGGTCCTTAGGCCACTCATTCTTCCCGGCTATTTTCTCAAAAGTCCTAAATGACCCGTCCATATCGGATTCATCAAATTCGGGAACAAGGGAAGAAGCATCAGCAGGGTTAAAAGCAGCTAGTCTCTCTTTTAATGCCACTTCTTTTGATTTAAACTCCGATGTTAAGGTGACGTCTGTCTCTTTCACCTGTAGTTCTTTTAGTTTAACCTCCTGCTCCAACTTGGCCTGTTCAACTCATGCCTCCAACTGGGTTCTTTCCTTTGATTTGGAACTCGAACCTAAACTCATTTCCTTTTCCTATAAGCGTCTACTCTTTACCTGTGTTTTCTTAAGGGCTAGCAGCCAGACCTGAAACCTTCTGAGTGAGAGGTGTGGGCTAATTGATTTAAGTTTCTTGGACATGGGCGTTAATCGGTCAACAGCGGATTCTTTTAAAACTTCTTGTTAAACCAACATTTCAATTACCTGATTTTTTAACATTTCCTTAGTCAGTTGCTGTGAATATGGGATATTGTAATAGTTGGCTATTTCTTTCCATTCGTTCTTCAGGATATTAACATGTAATTTAGCTATGGAAGGATTTTCAATAAAATCCTGGAGATCAAAACCTGAGGTGGCCATTGTTAAGAAAACTAGATAAATTAACTAATGGCCAAAAAGATAAGATAAGTGGATTACCCTAGAAAATATCACGGAAGTGGATAACCAGAAAGTCCTGGAAACTACCCAAGTTATACCTAGGGAAATTACACTTATGAATATTGTTCTTCTGATAAGATCCTTAAATAAGGATAAGAGACTTGAAAGAGGAAGGGCGTATTACGGCATTAATATAAAGATCCGGATTAACAACCCTTGAGTTGCTTTATTATTGACCCGAATGAAGATAATGAGAAAGAACAATAATTTAGGGGCTTTATAATTATGGGGTCCTGGTAGAAGCGGGGCGTCCCCAAGATATGACTTCACCGAAACTAGTGACTATGATTTGGCCTTTCTCTGGAGCAGAGGTACGGCATTAAACAGATCCGGATTCTTTCCTACACTCGATAAGACTTACTACACGACTGCCACGTGTAATAACAGGTAAGCCTTATGACACTTGGAACCTAATATCCTACGTCTGTCATTCTTACTGTACGATAATACCAATATATGCACACACATATGAAGGGAACTTTAAACCACCGTAAAGCAATTGTGAACAGAAGTGACTGGGAGGAATAATTAACAAGGAGTAACAAGGGGGGAAGAAATATGGCACTTAATGTTGGGTCCTGTCACGGTCGCCATTTGTTACGAGTTGGGGATTTAGAAACTGGTTTAGAATATAGTTAAAAGTCTACCCAGATCCCAACAGGCAACAACAATAAAAAAACTAAACAAACAAAGACAATCGGTCTATAAAAGGGTAGACAAAGGATGCGAGTTTTGTTGTGTATAATAAAGTACAATAAATTCCTTAACAAAATATCCAGCTTTCTATAATTTACCTTTAACTATACTTAACTTAAACATATGCAACATTGGCTTAACAGTATATACATATTTATACAACATACAACAATCTGAAGCAAGTGGAGGTGGGAGGTAATATAGGGTTACAATACTCAAGTGCGGTGCTGAAGTGTCTGACGAGTAGGGCTGAGTATTGAAGAAGATGGTAGGTAGTCACTGTGCAGTAGGTTTCCAGGATAGGTAATCAAAGTGTGGTCACTTCCCAGAGTGAACTGAACTCTCCTCGATCCGGAGGTGATGAGGAAGAGTTGGAGGAGGTGACGCAACAACCAGGATATGGAGAAAGGAAACCCGGAGTGGTGACTAAGACTAGTCATACTCGGGTTTCATCCCTAGATGGCGTTGCTCCGTAGTGCTGGGTAGTTAGATCATGACACAATAGATGGCGTGGTTCAATATGCTAACATCATTATATACACAGGGAGATACTTGTTCATTAAGTGTTCACCAGAGTTCAATGGGTCCTTCCTGTTAGACATTCCTACACAGGCGCTGAACTAACCCAACGATAACCTAACTTAACGATAACTCACCACTACCTAAGGAATGCTGTGATTTGTGGAGCGATGATATACTGCCAGACCGGGGTCTCTAATTCTAAGGGGAAATGCTTAACTCTAATCTTAATTTCTAAGGGTCGCTGCCAACAGACCCCCTCTGGACAGTATGTAGCTCGTTAGGTAGCGTGCAGAGCAGACTGGGCATTAGGTTAGGTATTTCATTGACCAGAAAAAATATAAGTGAGTTGGCCTTCCTCAGAAGAACAACAATGATCGTGGATACCCTTCTTACAATATCACTCAACACGTCGGACTGCTCCACCTGTATGGAATATAGCACCTTAGGTCATCATACATAGTAACACCATCTCACCTCCCTGTAGCACCAGCTCATCACACCTGTTACACACCGTCCTCGGTGGGTAGAGACGAGGGCTATACCCAGAGACATACCAGTACTGTTTCTGCGCCTGGCATTATAGGTCGCTCCAAGTGACGACCGCGGAGTTTCTCAAGCATTTCCTTATTTATTCCTACTCATTTGGGGTGGTCTGCAGGGGACCCACAGGTTCACAGTGGAATAGTATAGCTGGTAGTCACCTCACATGGTGGGACGCTCACAGGGAGAATGGCCGACGCCCAGCAAGGTGCTCCGACTGCGTGTGACCTGAGGTGACGGTAGAACGGAGGGTACTGAGGAATATTGCCTGATGGGCGGTTATCACACACCCTAACACATTATAATTTCACTTATACATCAGGCAAAGCTTTAAACTGTAATAACTGCTATATAAGCCCTTTTTTACAGGGCGGGATGAAGCCCGATAGGACACTGACCTGAGGTGACGGTAGAACGGAGGATACCGAGGGCAGTGCCCCCGCCGCTCGTCACCCCGTAGGCCTACAGTTTCCAATCTTTAATTTGTACTTTTATTTCTTACGGTTCTCACCTGAACACTTTCCGGTATATTGTAACTCAAGCCTTATCAACACATATTTTAATCCTAAATCACACACTAAGGTTAGGTTCTGGTTTGCTAGTTCATGGGTAAATTCATTGGGTTATAATATCAACGAGGCACACTCGAGGCGGGCACAAAGGACGCGACCTTCAAACAAAAGCCGAATGTTCATGGCGTGGGTATATCCACTTCACTTAAAACTGTAATGAGGGATCCTCCTCTCACACATTGCACTATTTGAACACAGACATAAGATTCTCTGATCACTGTACATGTCGTGGGTATACGTCACCCGAGGAGACGAGGTGTATTAAGTTCACACCGATGCAAACAAGATATTTCCTTTCACGTATAGTTTCTGGGTCAATTCCAACACCTCACATAATTCTGATACCTTTATCCTTTTTCCAGATCATTGTTCTCATGTATTTTCATATGATATTTGTGGAAGTTATGTTCGCTACACGTTTACAGACGTAAATAATATGACCTTCAAGCCACGATCTACACTTAGTCTTAAAGTACACTCGTTCGGATCAACTGGACTTTCCCAATCATCTTATAGATACCCTGAGTTCTCCTTAATGCTATGAATACATACAATTAACATAATATAACCGTACCTGGGTACAATACAACACATGATTCAGTAACATTGAGTAGGTGAGTTATCCTTTATCAATGTTTCCCCTTCTCTGAGATTCTACAAGCGCGGTGGATTTGAATGTTATGTAGCGTAATATGAATTAAAGGGAGTTTTTAGGAATGACAATGATGTGCGCAGTACAATGATGGTGAAGGAACACTCTGATTGGTGGAGTTACAGAGATGATGGTGAAGGAACGCTGTGATTGGTAAGTCACTTCACCCCGCCATAATAAAAACATTAATACGTCAACCTCTATGCTCAGTTGACTACAAGTGATAAAATTATTTTACGGTGATTAATAGCCTAACCCTAACGTAACCTAACCTAACCCTAACCAACCCAGTCTTACAACCTTCCTCAGTCATACAACACAATGCTCAACCATTAGCTACAACACCTTCGTCCTCCTACTGGTAACAACACATTGGTATAGACTTTGTGTGACTAAACATAATAAAATGGTGTAATATTTTAACACTGAAATAATTTCATGAAACTCACATTTTATTCACCAATTCATATTGTTAGCACACCCATTTTCCTTGATACTAACTCTTTGTAGTATTAGCCTTCGCCAAATTACCCTTCATTATTCCACTACCCTAATAAAGTATCTTCCTTCCAGCAGAGTACTACCCGCTTCCTTAGTAACTACCACTAGCAATTACTACCCGTCATAAGGTACTACAATTGCTTGAATACTACCCTTCGCCAGGTACTACTCTTCTTTCCTTGAGTACTATCCTTCCTTGAACACTACCCTTCCTTGAGTTTCACCCTTCGTTGAGTACTTCCCTTCCTTGAGTAGTATCTTTCATTGAGTACTACCCCATCTTGAGTACTACCAATACTGGAGTAATACCCTTCCTTGAGTACTACCCTTCATAGAGCAGTACAATCCCTTGAGTAATAGCATTCTTTGAGTACTACCGTTCCTTGAGTAGTACCCTTCCTTGAGTTCTACCCTTCCTTGAGTAATATCCTTCCTTGAGTACTACCCTTCATAGAGCAGTACAATCCCTTGAGTAATAGCATTCTTTGAGTACTACCGTTCCTTGAGTAGTACCCTTCATTGAGCACTACAATCCTTTGAGTAATGCCATTCTTTGAGTACTACCCTTTCTTAAGTACTACCCTTCCTTGAGCACTACAATCCCTTGAGTAATAACTTTCTTTGAGTGCTAACCTTCCATCAGTAATGTCCTCCCTTGAGTACTACCGCTCCTTAAGTATTACCCTTTCTTGAGCCCTACTCTTTTTTAAGGGCTATCCCTTCGTTGAGTACTACCCTTCCTTGAGTTTTATCCTTCCTTAAGTTATTTCCCTTCCTTGAGTACTACCCTTCCTTGAGTAATATCCTCCCTTGCGTACTACCGTTCCTTAAGTACTACCCTTCCTTGAGTACTACCTTTTGTTGAGTACTATAGTCCTCTTTGGCCTTCATCTCCTACCACTCCATGATTACTAACGTTCATTGAGTACAGTACTCATCTTTGGTCTCTGCAGTATCTTCTCTACAGTTACACAGTCATCACCTCCAGTTCGGCAGTCAAGCAGTATGATAATCCAACCAGCTGGAAATGTGTACCTGATTTACAGTTGGGGCAGTGAAAGCGGTTTAGTGCAGTGCCGGAACCAACACCTCCCACTGGGCAATGTTCACATAATGAACTTCTTGTTTTCAAAATGTATGGACTATAATGCTTCTGATACTACTATTTAATATATATAAGTCTTGTATGAAAAGGATAAGTCATGTACACCATAAACCGGTTAATTTAACGCAAAATAAAACAATCAACATTCACACGAGGGACGGTCAAAAGGTCCGTCATTTCAGCGGTAAAGTTTACGACAAGATTCTGTCTTTATAATAATACATATGAATCATGGCTTCTTGGTTTCAATAATATAACTAATGTGCTACAACTTACGACTCGAGACAATAAAGGTTATAAACACTATGTACTTTAAAATGAATTAATATATTTATTCATAATAAATACTTGAGACTACTGTATATACATTAACAGAGATTCCAGTTAGAAATAATATGTATCCTTATATGTTGATGATGATGATGATGAAGATGATGAGGATGATGAAGATGATGATGATGGGTGGTGGCCACCGAGGATTGTAGTGATGGCAGCATCAGTAGACGTTGATGTTTGTGGCGGCTACCTCGACGCCGTTGTTAAGGAGAACACACGTGTAGTCTCCGGCGTATTTACTCAAAAAGTCGTGGAAGACGAGGTAGGCATGAGGCCGGTGGGTGCCGCTGCCCAAGGAGTAAACATAGCTGTTGCTGGCGGACCATCTGGCCACCAGGTCATGTGTGGAGTACCGCCACTGTACCTGGTAGTGTTGCAGGTTGTCTGTGGTGGACACCTCTGCCCTGCAGAACATGAAGGCTTCCTCCAGGTAGTCAATATTGACCGACGTGCCGTTAACAATGACTGCTTGAGCCGACGACTCGTTGTGTAGGGGAAGCGAGGCCGAGAGGGTGGCCAGGGAGAAGATGAGTACTGCAGTGAGGAACATCACCTGCATGTTGATGTTGTAATGGCGTGACATGTTGATGTTTGTCAAGATGTAATAATTGTGTTTGAAGATACTTAAGGTGGCGAAGTAGTTGTTGTTGGTGCAGCGGCTGGTGGAGTTGTGATGGCAGGTGGTGGAGGCTCACAATATATAGCCACACATGACGTAAGTAATACAAACCGCTACCATTATGCATCACGAATCCTGAGAATGTTTCTTGGTAACACGGAGCTGACGACCCGCCCTTATCTACAGCAGCCATCTTAACTCTTCTGCCACGGATGTGATGCTATAGATAGTAAGAGCTAACAGTTACTGCTGCTCAGTTATGTCATACACTTAATGTTTTAGCTGTAGTAGATGTGTTTAATGATACAATAGTTATGGTAATATTATAGTCAGTGATGGAGATGTAGTTTGTGGTCACTTAGTAATAACAAAAGCTATGAGTCATCGCCATAAATTTTTTGGTAAGTATAAACTTGTTTTTGGTTAAGATGAGAGCGTCGTCTAGCCTGATGGACTTACTTAGTACTGATGAAGGTCAGGTATTTAGATCATTCAGGTGAGTGTTATCTCAACACTCTGGTGATCTTTAACACAGTTGTAGCAACTATTATGTCTAACCCAACTTTGTTCCAACACTTATTCAAGTAAATTAACAAGGTACAGTATATTATAAGTAATGTAAGTGTTTGTCTGGCAAGATGGTAAGTGTGGAGTCTCCTGTACTACGCCGTAGTGCACCAAGATAACAGCTGATTCCTGGTTTGTGAATGAAAGTGTGACGTCACGCATCTACATGTTGTTTACACCGCACAGAACTGAAGGAGTTGAGCGTATAGTCTCTCTGAGAGTCCCACAAGTCTCTCTGTGTCTCTCACAAGTCTCTCAGTGTCTCTCACTAGTCTTTCAGTATCTCTCACAAGTCTCTCGGTGTCTCTCACAAGTCTGTGTGTGTCTCTCACAAGTCTCTTAGTGTGTCTCACAAGTCTCTCTGTGTCTCACAGTCTCTCACAAGTCTCTTAGTGTCTCTATGTTTCACAGTCTTTAACAAGTCACAATATGTCACACAGTCTCTCATAAGTTTTTATCTCGCAGAGTCTCTCACAAGTATGTCTGTCTTCCACAGTCTCACACAAGTATTTCTATGTCTCAAGCAGTCTCTCTATGTCTCACACAGTCTCTCACAAGTCTCTCTATGTCTCACACATCTCTCACAAGTCTCTCTATTTCTCACACAGTCTCCCACAAGTCTCTCAATGTCTCACAAAGTCTCTCACAAGTCTTTATGTCTCACACAATCTCTCACAAGTCTTTGTATGTCTCACAAAGATTCTCACAAGTCTCTCATATCTCACACAATCTCTCACAGGTCTCTCTATGTCTTACACAGTCTCTCACAAGTCTCTCTATGTCTCACAAAGATTCTCACAAGTCTCTCATATCTCACACAATCTCTCACAGGTCTCTCTATGGCTCATAAAGTCTCTCAACAAGTCTCTCTATGTCTCACAAAGTCTCTCACATGTTCAATGTCTCACACAGTCTCTCACAAGTCTCTATGTCTCACACAGTCTCTCACAAGTCTCTATGTCTCATACAGTCTATCACAAGTCTCTGTCTCACACAGTCTCTCACAAGTCTTTATGTCTCACACAGTCTCTCACAAGTTCAATGTCTCACACAGTCTCTCACAAGTCTCTATGTCTCACACAGTGTTACGAACCCCTCCACCCAGCACTACGAACCACACCATCTATTGTCCTGATCTACCTACCCAGCACCACGAGCAACGCCATCTAGGGACGAGACACGAGTATGACTCGTCTTAGTTAACACTCCGGGGTTTCCCTTCTCCATATCCTGGTTGTTGCGTCACTTCCTCCAAGTCTTCTTTGTGAGCTCCAATTCGAGGAGAGAGGACTTGGCTCTGGGAAGTGACCACAGGATCATCTATCCTCTAAACCTACGGGCAGTGACTACCTACCGTCTTCTACAATACTCAGCCTTACTCGTCAGCCATCTCAGCTCCTCACTTAAGTACTTGTATCTTGTATTGCCTCCCCCACGTCCACTTGCTTCAAAATTGTTTATGTTGTATTAATATGTATATACTGTTAATGTTTAGGTTAAGTTTGGTTAAGGGTAATTTATAAGCTGAATATTTTGTTTAGAGATTTATGGTACTTTATTATACACAACGAAAACTCGCATCCTTTGTCTACCCTTTTATAGTCCGATTGTCTTTGTTTTTTTGTTGTTGTTACCTGTTGGGATCTGGGTAGACGTATAACTATATTCTAAATCCCCAACTCGTAACACACAGTCTCTCACAAGTCTCTATGTCTCATACAGTCTCTCACAAGTCTCTGTCTCACACAGTCTCTCACAAGTCTCTCTAGGTCTCCTACAGTCTCTCACAAGTCACTATGTCTCACACAGTCTCTCTCAGTAGTCTCACATAATCGCCACACATCTCCAGGAGTCATACAGTTAAGGTTGGTGAAAATATTCAGATAATGAGAAGTTGTTTCGCTGCTGTGGCTGTTGTTTACGTAGAAATTCTGGTTTATGATTGGTTGTTGGCGACAGGTGTAAAGTGCCGTCTTGTCTGGCATCTTAGTGGTTGAAGGTCAATATTTTCTTGTGTTGTAAGACGTTGTGGTGGCAGCAGCTGGTGTTGGGAAGGTGTTGTGTTGTAAGACGTTGTGGTTGCAGTAGCTCGTGGTGGCAAGATGTTGTGTTGTAAGACGTTGTGGTGGCAGCAGCTGGTGTTGGGAAGGTGTTGTGTTGTAAGACGTTGTGGTGGCAGCAGCTGGTGTTGGGTAGATCTTGTACTGCACACTGCACTACAATGCATTACAAACACAACACAACACAACGAAAAGCAACACAACACAACACAAAACAGAAACACAACACAACATTCTGGCACATCATAAAATCATTGTTTTCATCCCAGGAGAGAATATAAGACAAGACCATAGCAGGAAATGTTAGGGTCAGTTTATCTTGACTTATCATGACAGAGACTGACGTACAGGATCACTTGTGATAAGTTTTTACACTGAGAGTAGCATCAGTTGTTGGTAGTATTGGCGGTGTCTTGAGGTACTTGTGACGTGACGTAGGTGAGGCAGGGCCTCCTGCTGTTACCTTACCAGTAACTCATGTCCACATCCTCTCGTCTTGTTAGGTGACGCAGGTATCCGGGCCAGGTGAGATCTGTTACTGGAGCTTCACTAATGGTAGTGAATACATAAAGTTGTATCACTCTCACAATCTTCCCTACAACCTCGTCACCTGGTGTTGATACACTGAGTAATGTTGTATTATATTAGCAACTTAAAGTTGTATCACTACAAACAAAAACTGTACCATAAAGTGAACATTACTGCTTGGTTCACATAACAATGATTTATTTCAGTTATGTCTTTATGTCTAAATATTTCCATTACGCAAATGTTTCATTTCACGAACATAAGACAATGATCCATCAGCTGAATGTTCAAACATTAGTGCCAGCCTCTTCACCCTTCTACTAAGATTATTGTGATCCATATTCCATTATATTTACAACTAAAAAATGAGAAAATGTTTTGTGTGAAACATTTTCTCAACTGAACGAAAGTTTACAATAAAATGAGATTGTAAATAAACTTGACACAAAGTGTAACAATACTTCCTGGTGAATGTCGACATAATTCAATGTAATAATTGTGTTCAAGAACGGATTTGAATTTCTTATAACATCTCGCATTGATAACAACATGAAGAAAGTATCGCGGATGTGTGGCGGCAGAAGAGTTAAGATGGCTGCTGTATGTCAGAAGATAAGCGCGGGTCGTCAGCTCCGTGTTACCAAGAAACATTCTT
The DNA here is from genome assembly GCF_018991925.1 of Homarus americanus. Classification (NCBI taxonomy): domain Eukaryota; kingdom Metazoa; phylum Arthropoda; class Malacostraca; order Decapoda; family Nephropidae; genus Homarus; species Homarus americanus. Next base: position 6,897,350 of record NW_024725489.1, on the reverse strand, counting down.
AGGATTCGTGATGCATAATGGTAGCGGTTTGTATTACTTACGTCATGTGTGGCTATATATTGTGAGCCTCCACCACCTGTCATCACAATTCCACCGGCCGTTGCACCAACAACAACTACCTCGTCACCTGAAGTATCTTAAAACACAATTATTACGTCTTGACAAGCATCAACGTGTCACACCATCACAACATCACCATGCAGGCGACGTTCATGACTGCAGTAGTCGTCTTCTCCCTGGCCTCCCTCTCGGCCTCGCTGCCCCTACACAACGAGTCGTCGGCTCAAGCAGTCATTTCTAACGGCACGTCGGTCAATATTGCCTACTTGGACGAAGCCTTTGTGTTCTGCAGGGCGGAGGTGTTCACCACAGACAACCTCAACCACTACCAGGTACAGTGGCGGTACTCCACACATGACCTGGTGGCCAGATGGTCCACCAACAACCGCTACGTGTACTCTCTGGGCAGCGGCACCCACCTGCCTCACTCGTATCTCGTCTTCCACGACTTTTTGAGTAAATACGCCGGAGACTACACGTGTGTTCTCCTTAACAACGGCGCTGAGGTAGCCGCCACAACCATCAACGTCTACTGATGCTGCCATCACCCCAATCCTCGGCGGCCACCACCCATCATCATCATCATCATCACCAACATCATCATCATATTTATTATATATTTATTACATTATCCATATAAGGATACATAATATTTCGGAATGGAATCTCTGTTAATACTTATACAGTTGTCTCAAGTATTTATGAATAAATATATTAATTAATTTTAAAATACATAGTGTTTATAACCTTTGTTGTTTCTAGTTGTCCAAAACTAAGTATTTTTGTTATCAGGGAAGTAAATACTGTACTGGCAGGTAAAGTGTGTGATGGTTCCGCACACACCAAAAGTAAATATTTGCACCACTAGTGACTTCTGGCTGAGACATCAACTCTTCTTTAATAAACTTCCTCCCTTGTCCTTAGACTTCACTAAGGCAGTTATAAATACTTCTTCAAACTGCTCCTCACACCACACGTCTGTAGCCTCCTTCAGCTTCTCGCCATAAGAACATAAGGAAATAAGGAGTCTGCAATAGGCCGGTTGGCCTGTGCATGGCAGTTCCTGTTGAGAGTTACTACCACTCTCTATATCATCTGTGAATCTATCTAGCCTGCTTTTAATTTTCCAGCTTCTAGCACTTACTACAAAGTTGCTAAGCTTGTTCCACTCGTCTACCACCCTATTTGTGAACCAGTTCCTTCCTATCTCCCTCCTAAACCTAAACTTATCCAACTTAAATCCGTTGCTACGAGACCTATCCTTCTTGGATAATATAAGAACTTCATCTATATCTCCTTTATTGATTCATTTCACTTATTCAAATACTTCTATCATATCTCCCCGCACTCTTCGTCTTTCTAGGGAATGCAAGTTTAGTTTTTTTAATATATCTTGATATGGAAGGTTTCTAAGTCCCGGAATCAGTTTCGTCATTCTTCGCTGCACCGACTCCAGTGAATTGATATCCATTCTATAATAAGGGCACCAGAACTGAACAGCATAATAGAGGTGCGGCCTGAGAAGCGGAAGATATAGTTGAAATACGACCTCCGCTCTCTTATTACTTACACTTGTAGATATAAAACCTAATACTCTGTTTGCCTTATTTTGAACATTAGTGTACTGTTACCTAGGCCGTATGTCCGGGCTTACAAGTACCCCCTAAGTCTCTTTCACAAGACGACTTCTCTAGGTTTATGTTGTTAAGGCTGCATACAACGACAGTATTTTTTCTTTCAATATTAAGTATGCTGCACTAGCTGGTGTTGAATTTCATTTGCCAATGTGACTACTCCTGCAGTTTATTTAAATCCTCCTGTAGTGGATTTGCATCCTGCCCTGAATTAATCTGCCGCCCTATTTTGGTGTCATCCGCAAACTTGCTTATGTCACTGCTGATCCCAGTATCTAGATCGTTTATGTAGATTATGAACAAGAGTGGGCACCGTACTGACCCCTGGGGAACCCCACTGGTTACACTGCCCCACACAGATTTAATATCATCTACGCTGACCCTCTGTGTTCTATCGGTAGGCCATGATTTTATCCAATTTAAAACTTTCCCCTCGATACCATGAGCCTTAACTTTTCTCAGAAGTCTCTGATGCGGTACTCTGTCAAACGCTTTGCTAAAGTGTAAGTAAATAGCATCGTAAATTTCATCATTATCTACAACCTCAAAGACTTTCCTATAAAACGTCAGCAGAATTGTTAGACAAGATTTTCCCTTTGTAAACCCATGTTGAGAGTCATAGATTAATTTAATTTTTTCTAAATGCGATCGGATGCTATTTGCTATAATTGATTCAAGAAATTTCCCCACTACTGACGTCAAACTAATCGGCCGGTAATTTGACGCTGATGATCTGTCTCCCTTTTTAATATGGGTTCTACATTTGCCTGTTTCCACAAGTCTGGCACAACTTCCGTGTCTAATGATTTTGTAAATAAATTTACGAGGAGTCAGCTAAACTGTTCCTTACACTCTTTCAAAACTCGAGAGAAAATTTCATCCGGCCCTGGGGATTTTGTCTTCTTTAATTTTTTTATCTTCTTAAGAACCTCCTCTTTTCTGAGAGTGATATGCTTTAATTTCTCTTCTTCATTTCCCCTAAATGTCAGTTCCACCTCTGGCATGTCCTCGTGAATTTCTTCTGTGAAAACTGATAAGAAGTAGCTGTTTAATGGTTTGCTTATCTTCACACTATCCTCGATCACTTCCCCTCTCTGACTTTAAAGGCCCCACTTTGTCCTTGATATTTGTCCTATATACCTGGAAAAATCCCTTGGGATTCGCCTTGGATTTTCTTGCTTACATTTTTCTTAACATTCCTAGCAAGTTCATTATACCTATTTCTGATATGCTCCTTCCCTCCCTTTAATTTATTATAAATTCCTTTCTTTATTCCTAGGCCATGTTTAAGTTTTCTGGTTATCCACCTTTGCTTATTCTTATTTGACCTAATTTTTCTATACGGTATATTTTGTTAATGTGCCTTACCTAGTATACTAGTGAATATATTATAGTCATAATTAATTGTTGTGTTGCCGGTGACCTCATCCGTTCCTACCTGGGACTGACCTGACCGTTCCCAGGCGACCTCACCTAGGTACCTTCTTAACCCCTCATAATCCGCCGATCGAAAGTCTGACCATATTGTCATTGTTTTTCGTTTCTCAATTTAGGCTGAACCTGATTTCTTTGTGATCACTGTTCCCTAGTTCTTCCCCTATTGTGATATCTCTGATAATATTTTCTTTATTTGTTAATATTAGATCTAATATATTGTTACCTCTAGTAGGTTTTGTAATTAGTTGTTTTACAAACTTTTCCTGTACTGAGTCTGTATGATATGGACACAAAGTAGTACCTTAAGCTGTGTATTATTATATTACTCTTATATTACTCTATTAATTATGTATAGTAAAGTATTACAGAACATGTATTAATTCTATGTAATATTCCCATTTATTGTGCAACATATTATGTATATAAATTATCATATTTATACTTTATGTATTCAGCTTGTGAATGCTGGCATCTGTACATCCCAGCGCGCAGTAATACATAGAGAGAGTGAAGACAGAGTCCTTGTGGTTTGGACACGAGCTTCTGGGTCCCCTCTGTATATATATATCTCCCGTACGAGAATAGAACCTACTTTTAAGAGAACAAGTGTTTGTGTATACCCTCAGTAGTATAGAACATTTTGTGGGTATTTAAGACAAACGTCAGAGAGTCTAGGAAGTCTTCAGATTCGTAGTCACCTACAATGTTATCACAGTCAATATTTCTTAAGTTGAAATCCCCCATAATGCACAGGTTGTTGTATTTTATTGCCCTACTTATTTCCTGCCATAAGGGCATAGCTGCTTCTTTCCCAAGACTTGGGGGCCTGTAAATCACTCCAATAATTAGTTTTTCTCTTCCTTCAGCAATTTCTACCCATATAGACTCGGTTCCTATTTCACCCTTTATTGAATTATTATATTAATATATTTTAATGTATCCCTGACGAAGAGTGCGGACCCCCTCCACCCCCCTTCCTACCTTCCCTGTCCTTGTGAAAAAGGTTGTACCCTTCTATGTGATACTCTGAAAAAAGTTCTTGCTCGCCAGATACATCCAAGTTTCAGTGATTGCTATGACGTCTACATTCTCGGTATATACAAGCGCTCTCAGCGCTCCTACTGTTTGTATATTATACATTTAAAACTACCATTCCCTGGTCCTGTTTTACACCTTGTCCTGAGTAACCAATTTTACTCCCCAGGACCTGCTTGTTTTTTTTTACTCCCACTTACCCTGACCTCTCTCTACTGCCGTCCTCATAGTGTGCCAAGCTGGTTAGTTCTTTTGAAACTAAAATTGACTTTGATACTGTATCTCACCAGAAAAACAGACATGCTATTAAGAACAAGTGTAGTGTAATAAAAGTGTTTATAAACTGAGAAAACTCCTGTTACCTTAGTCCCCCCGACACCACACTCCCTCCGCGGGAGGCCCGCTCATGGCCTCCCCTCACACCACTAATACGCTGTACAGTAGATGCCAATCTCCTTTGTCCTCTAAGAGGGTTACGCCTCCCAACCACCGCTGACTTCCTAGGAGTGCCAAGCAGTCCTCGGCCCTCTGACGTAGGCATATAAGTCGAGCCCTGTAACTCCACCATGTCTGAGTTGACTGGAGACCCAGCTGCTCGCTTTAACTCTCCTGATGCACTGAGTGAGCCAGGCGACTGTGGTGTTGACCTTGACACCAACGGAGAAGATGGCTTTCAACTAGTTCAGTCCAGGAACAAGCGGAAGGCCGAAAAGGCAGAAAGACTTAGAGACAATCAACTACAACCACAAACCCCCATGAGAGTAAGATTATACTTCCCTGAAGGTACATCACCTGAAGACAAGTATCTCTGGCTGAACGATGCGGAAGACAAATATCCTGAGGCTGAGTTTCAGTTCAGAGTCGGTACACAAGATCATGTTCTGATTAGAAACGACCCAGCAGTCATACAGGATCTCCTCACCAATAGCATAAGGGGAATAACCATGGAACAATCATCCCAACCACCGAGCAAGAAAACCATAATAATCATAGGGCTCGACCAGTACCAGACCCCTACACTACTAGAAGCCCATCCCTACATCAGAAGGACGAAGCGACTCAGGGGCAAGAATGCAGTCATTGCAGACTGGGTTGGCTCGGAAGACCCACCCAAGACCATTCGAGTCCGTGGTGCCTATCGGACTCTGAAGGTAACACTCTATCAGCCCCCTAACCGGAGGTGTTACAACTGTCAGCACTGGGGCCATGTGGCCCGGTTATGCCCCTCGACTAAGCCGTGGTGTGGTCTCTGCTCAAGGCAACATGCAACACAGGTTTGCAGAGATACAGTTGCTCAAGGGGGTGTCATCCAACAGAAGTGTATTAACTGCAAAACAGTTGGAGTTCCTGTATGGCACCCTAACTGTTCTAGAGCTCCTACACCCCTTCAGCGCCCAGACCCGCCACCCAGGCAGGTCTCAAGAAACACTAATGCTGCTAGGGTACTCCCTACGGCCAACCCCTGGCCTGCCCTCCCCACCAAAGCTCCAGGATCATCACCAGCAGTCATCGAAAGATCAGCATGGGGCAACACAGACGTACCGACACAACAGGTAGCTGCCAACACACTCCCTGCACATCGTGAAGAGATCAATGATTTGAAAAATGAAATTAAAGAACTCAAAGCTCAGTTTACAGCTCTAACTGAAATGTTTGGGAGCCTCTGTGATACACTAAAGGAAAAAAACACCACCAACACAGTGCAGCAACTTCGGAAAAATTACAGTCAAACTGAAGACATTCAGATGTCAGTACCAGATGTGGAAACTCAAGACCCACCAGGAACTAGTGTCCACGCAGAGGAAAATAGTGATACTGGTAACAGTTCTACTGATGCCTCTGTGGACATGGTCAGTGAAGATGAACAAGCACAAACAGAAAATGGTGGTGATGTCGAGTGTAACCAAAGTGTGTTGTTGTCTGCCAATGAAATACAACAATTGTTGAGCCGTACGTGCTCCAGAAATGTTTCCAAAAGGTTAACTGGCCTACTGCCTGCCGAAGGGACAGGCAGCGCAGAAAAGAACAGTATCATACAGTGCCTTTTGCTTCTTTCCAAATACATTTCATAATGGCCAGTGTTAATACCAGACAAAATTCCAAATACATTTCATAATGGCCAGTGTTAATACCAGGCAAAGATACAGAGCGGTGAAGGTGATGAGTTGGAACATCTCATCCCTTAGAAAACGATACCCTGACCTACACCACAAAGTTGTGACTGAGGACATCGATATTGTGTGTCTGCAGGAGTGTCTCACACCTAATGGTAAGCCCCCACCCAGTCTGCCCAATTATGTGTATTATGATCCTAGTTCTACTCACACATGTTTGATGTATGTTAAGAAGTCACTCCCGCATGTACCTCTTGTATCCAAAAAGACTACCAACCTTCAGTACCATGGGATCACTATCCACCTGGGCAACTCCACACTCAACGTGCTAAACGCCTATGCTCCCTCAGATCAGCTTCAATACACAGATCTCCCAGACTTTTTACACACTGAGCCCACTGTCCTAATGGGTGACCTGAATACTAGACACAAGAAATTAGGTGACTCCACCACTAACACCAATGGTAGGAGACTTATCTCACTTCTCAGCGCATATGAAGATGTTCAAATTATAGGTAATAATGAACCAACACACATCTATGGCGGGGGTCTAGACAAATGTATTGGCTTTAATCTATCATACACAACTCATAGCTCTGATGTTGTCACTGATCTTATGTCTGACCACAGCCCAATCCAAGCTAGTATACATGTAGCCAATGACACCCCCACTGGTGGTAAACTCAACAGACGTAGAATCACAGTCAAGCAAGAACATGAAAGCCAGTTCATAGACTTCATCCATGACTGGTACAAGGACTACAAGCCTGACAATTACCAAAGTTTCCATGACGATCTGATAGATAGGACTTATGTATACTTCACCAACAATGCCTCCACCAAAAAAAGGAGAAAACGTGGTCAGCATAATGGGAACAGGCAACAGCAGTGCTATAATGACCCTGAGCTGAAAAAACTCAGGGCTAGGGTCAGGAGGGTGGGTAAGGGTTACAGACAATGTAGAACACCTCAAATGTTACAATTGTATCAAGCTTCCCTTGCTGCTGTCAGGGAACGTGTAAACGAACTCAGACAAAATGCATGGGAGACATATGTCAACAGCCTGAACCAACACACATCCCTCAGCAAAGCCTGGAAAGACATAAACATAATCAGAGGTAAAAACAGAAGACACGTCTCCCATCCAAACCCTCTGCAAAAGTCGAATGAGCTAATAACAAAGTGGGCTCATGTGTCGAGCTATGACATGTTACCAGCTAGGACTCGGGGACTCCTTGATGCGAAGTCTGTAGAGAGAAGTAATCTTATTAGCTTTATGCTGGGCAAACAGCACGATGAGTGTGATGTTCCATATACTGAGTGGGAGCTTGACGCCGCCCTCGCCAGGGGTAGGTCTACTTCCCCTGGAGAGGACGGAGTCACCTACAACATCATTAGACTACTAAGGCGCGTGCCAGGCAATCCATTGTTGGTATTGTACAATATGAGTCATGCCGAGGGCCAACTACCCACATCATGGACCAGCAGTATTGTTGTACCAATACCGAAACCAGGACAGCCTGATGCTTTTCGTCCCATATCACTAACCAGCTGCCTGTGTAAAACCTTTGAGAGGATGGTTCTTGGCAGACTCTTATATAGAATCAGAGAACACATGTCTCCTAACATAAATGGCTTCACCCATGGTAAAGGTGTACATAATTGCATCACCACATTCCTAACTGTGCATGGTGATGAAAGGCACAGATACACCACATTTCTTGACCTAAAAGCTGCATTTGATATTGCCAATAGGCAACTGATATTGTACGAACTAGCCAAAATGGATATAGGAGGTAGGCTGTTACACTGGATAAGTGGTTACCTAACCAACAGAAGGGCTGCTGCACTGTTTCAGGGTTACAAAAGTGAAGTTAAGATATGCAACTTGGTACCCCTCAAGGTGGGTTACTCAGCCCCACTTTGTTCAATGTTCTTATGAATGCATTATTAAATTTAATACCAGACAACCCCAGCAATATCTCAATCAGCTATGCTGATGATATTCTTATACATACTAAAACTCATCGTGAAATGCAAACCACCCTGAACCATGTATACGCAGCCTGTGAACACCTCGGTCTTATTATCTCCACTGAGAAAACTAAGGTGTTCAACAAACAAGCTGGTAACCGCAAACGCGGCCCCGCCAAGTTCAAGATAGGTAACAACACTATTGACTATGTTTCTTCTTTTAAATATCTTGGTGTCTCCGTCCCTTGTACCCTACCTGCCATACAACAGCTAACCCGCCAATGTACTGACAGACTGAGACCTCTTAGAAGTGTAGCGGGGTACAGCCCGCACTATGGTGCTAATATTAGAATTGTTAAAACAATGTGCCTAGGCTATATAAGATCTCTGATAGATTACCACGCACCAGCCCTGGTCATTCGTGACAGGAAAGGCGTTGACAAGCTCGAGAAAATGCAAAATAAAGCACCCAGAATTATCCTAGGATGTCCCATGAGCACTAAAGTACTTAATATGAGGAAAGAACTAGGTATACCCAGTGTTAAAGATAGAATAATTGAAGTCAACCTCATGATAGCCCTGAGGCTTCTGCGTGGTGATCCTGATAACATTGTTTCCTTAAAATTGCTAGAATGTATGAACCATGGGACTACTGAGTCTAAATGGATCCAAACTACAGCTACACATATGAAGATATTTGGACTAGACCACCTGTACAAAGTTGAGACACAACAGCGCTTCCTGCCACCCTGGCGGACAGTTCCCTTCGATATCACAATACCGACGTATCCGCCTAAAAAATTAATTATACAAACCATTTATCTCCAACACACTGCCAAATTGAGAGCTCTTGAACACATACACACTCTACAGACTGATGATAATATCACACAGACCATCTACACTGATGGATCTCTAAACACCGCCTGTGGGAGGGCTGGAAGTGCTATTGTTGTGACTCAACCTGACGGTAATATAATTGAGAAAGGAGTTAGAATTAACAACTGGGCATCCACTCTACAAACTGAATTAGTTGCCATACTCACAGCTATTAAATTCATTGAAACCACTGTTACTGACAGTCTCATCATCACTGACTCTCTATCCTCACTACTTGCCCTTGGTACCCTCGACTCAGGTTGTCACGATCTTGTCTCTGAAGCCAGACACAAATATGCGTGCCTTGTTGACCGGGGTGTCAAGGTCAAACTGTTGTGGATCCCCTCTCACATAGGCCTCATAAAACATGACAGAGTTGATGCCCTCGCCAAACTCGCGTCTAACAAAGACACCGTTGAATACAATTTGGGTCTGTCAAAAAGAACCCTTAAAACTGTAATTAGGAAAGAACTTATTGATGAGTTTGACGCAAGTAGACAAGTGCAAACAGGCACTAGTCGATCCATAGTTTACCATGATGAGATGTATCAAGTGAAACATGTATATGGAGCAAGTAACAAGATCACTAGATTACAAGATGTTGTAACCGCTAGATTAAGGTTAGGATATAAGTACCTCTGGCAGTATGTTCCTCAAGCAGATGTAAACAAAACTAAATGTAAAGTGTGTGGCCATACATATGGCCACACACTTGAACACTACGTCCTCGACTGTGTGAAGATAGAACCTTTTAGGGACAGGTCCAAGCACACTGTGTGTGAAATGGCACAACACTTCATCTCTAATGGCAAGATAGCCGACATATTAAGATTGTATCCACTTTTTTGCACTTAGTAACTATATCAGTTCTCATGTACAGAACCAAATACGCAATGTGCTTGAATACTTCCCACGTAAATGTGAATAACAAAGTGTGAGGCCAGACATACTGCCTCACACGCCTGTTCTCACGCATTTGTGAATAAGTTACCCTTTATGTATAGAACTAAACAAATAATGTAAATGAAATACTGTGTAACTTTCGGTGCCATAATATCCTGACAACCGGGGTTAATTATTATGACCCTTTGTAAACCCTACTCTGTAATCCTTTTGCGCTACCGCTCACAGGATGAGTGTGGGGTGCACAATAAAGTAGCCGCTGCAAGCGGCAAAGTCAAAAAATCAATCTCTACTGGCGAGACCCACAATAGTTGTATAGAACCAGATCTTGTCTGCAGGGAAGGAGTTTGAGATACTTAGTCTCACAGTTGTGTGATGCAGGCGTCATGGACGGAAACATTGGTCAGGCAGGAGCTTCAGCACACTTCTATTTAATATTCTCTGTCTCCTCTCCAACATGACGCCGTGTAGTACTTGCATTAGGTCAACATGATAATTACTGGTTATGTGCAGTATGTGTGACTGGTAGTTGATCACCAGAATCCCTTTGACATAAATATCTCAAGTTCATGACCTTGACAACAGTGTTAACTATTGAACTTGTTGGGGTCTGTTTGTTTCAGTGTTTCCATTGCATGGATTCCATCTTTGACTCAGAGTGCCAATGGTGAATCTATATCTCATGTCTTGTCACCAGAAGAGGAGGAAAGTTGGCTGGATTGTCTTCGTACAGGTCAAGGAACTGTCGACTTGATGCCAACCTCTGGTGTTGATCCTGAGCTTTGAGGTATCGGGAACCATCTTACAGAAGGCCAAGACATCCCGACCTCCTCATGGATGACGATCACAATACTTCCATGTCTCTTGCCAACCTCGGTGCCTATGTCACCGACTTGGATACACTGGACCACCATAAACAGGGTCTTGACTCAGGCAACAGTTGTCGCGCTGGTGGCGTCTGAAGACCATCCTGATCGAGGGTCGTCCTCAAGGTTCTCACGCCCACACAAGTACTACTTGAACCACCTTGCTACTGTAACATATGAGGCGGCATCTTGCCACACTCCCACTCTGTGTCAACGGGTTTCCAATGGTGTGGAACCTTCTTTGGCCAGGAAATTTATCACAGTTCAGTGCTGAGTTTTTGTTTTTTTGTTTTTTGTCACCTTTGTATGACTAACTTTATTCGTTATCTGTGTTCAACCGTTCTTTATGGTCTGGAAGACTTATTCTTTTCATACAATACTTATATATGTTACATTATGATAATAATACATGTATCATAGTTCATGCAACTTGAACACAAGACATACATGATGTGAACACTGTCAGATGTGTATCATAAGAGTACTTTATATCTAGTGTGAACTGCCCAGGGGAGGTGTTGATCACCTCAGATGACCTTATTATTCAGGGTGTTATAACAGTAGACGCAAGAATATAAAAATACAGCCCGGGTGATAAGGAAGCTCTTACCCAGTGAGTGGGTGAGTGACACGCGCTAAGGACCACAGTGTTGTGTGTTGAGGTAGTGTGGTGGACCTTACCCCTACGTTCTCATGTCCTCCATTCATTGATGACACCAGCCGGACGGTTCATTCATGATACTCTGTTGGGTGTTGTGGCTGTTAGTGTCAACATGATCATGACAACCTTCTCATGTTCTCAGTACGGAGGTCATCTTGGCTCACCACACGTCATTGTTAGGCTGATTAATGTTGTGTAAGTACTTGAACGTCGTGTGAGTACATGAACGTTGTGTGAGCACTTGAACGTTGTGTAAGTACATGAACGTTAGATGAGCACATAAATGTCGTATTAGTACATGAACGTTGTGTGTGTACATGTACATGTACGTTGTGTGAGTACATGAATGCTGTGTGAATACATGAACGTTTTGTGAGTACTTGAACGTTGTGTGAGTACGTGATCGTCATGTGAGTACATGAACGTTGTGTGAGTACATGAACGTTGTGTGACTACGTGAGCGTTATGTGTCCGCCTTTCTGATTATTATCATAATTGTTTTAACTGGAGTAAATGGTTGACTTGTGACGTATAACAAGTGTCATCAGGTTTATCTTGGAGGAAGTGAGAGTGAGGAGGAAGGTTAGTGTGATGTAGTTGGTCCTTCACCTGGGCGGATCTCACTGACAGGTGTGTCGTTGTAGTGTTAATGATCTCACTGACAGGTGTGACTCACATTGTTGATGAACATAAAACTCCTTCATTCTTTCCTCTCTTGTGGTGAATCTCATCACCATGTAACATCCGCCTCTAGTTGCGGCAGAGTGGTTATGACGCTCATCTGGTAATGGGAACCTAACATACACTTTCTTAAATGACGGTCGAGTGCAGTAAGTGTGATAATACCGCCTTGTGTTCAGTATGATGTAGCGTCACTGCCCTTAACGGGTAACTAAGGCCTATGGGACCTAACTTCACACCATCTGGTTCACCAGACGCCGTCATGGCGCCACACATAGAAAGGTCAGGCTCCTGCACACTTAAGATAACAAACAACATGACATACTTAAGTGTAGCTGTTAAGTTACAATTTAAGTCACACATCACAAAGTTCAGTAGCTGAGTACACTCACAACCTCCACCACAACCTGGCCACCACGTGTTGGTAGACTGACTCACTCACAACCTCCACCACAACCTGGCCACCACGTGATGGTAGACTGACTCACTCACAACCTCTACCACAACCTGGCCACCACGTGTTGGTAGACTGACTCACTCACAACCTCCACCACAACCTGGCCACCAAGTTTTGGTAGACTGACTCACTCACAACCTCCACCTCAACCTGGTCACCACGTGTTGGTTGACTGACTCACTCACAACATCCACCACAACCTGGTCACCACGTTTTGGTAGACTGACTCACTCACAACCTCCACCACAATTTGGTCACCACGTGTTGGTTGACTGACTCACTCACAACCTCTACCACAACCTGGTCACCACGTGTTGGTAGACTGACTCACTCACAACCTCCACCACAACCTGGTCACCACGTGTTGGTTGACTGATTCACTCACAACCTCCACCACAACCTGGTCACCTCGTGTTGGTACACCTAGTCATGTTATATTTTATTAACAACATAAAGATGCATCACTACAAACAAAACTGTACCATAAAGTAAACATTACTGCTTGTGCCATATGTCAATGATTCATTTCAGTAATGTCTTTATGTCTAAATATATCCATTAGGGAAATGTTTTGTTTCACGAACACAAGACAATGATCCACCAGCTGAATGTTCAAACATTACTGCCAGACTCTTCTTCCTTCTACTAAGATTATTGTGATCCATATTCTTTAATCTTTACAACTTAAAAATGAGAAAATGTTACTTTACTGAAGTAACGAAATTATGTTTTGTGTGAAATATTTCCTCAACCAAACAAAAGATTACAATAAAATGTGATTGGAATTAAACTTGACACAAAGTGTAACAATACTTCCTGGTGAATGTCGACATAATTCAATGTAATAATTGTGATCAAGAACGGATTTGAATTTCTTATAACATCTCACATTGATAACAACATGAAGAAAGTATCGCGGATGTGTGGCGGCAGAAGAGTTAATATGGCTGCTGTATGTCAGAAAATAAGGGCGGGTCGTCAGCTCCGTGTTACCAAGAAACATTTTCAGGATTCGTGATGCATAATGGTAGAGGTTTCTATTACGTCACGTGTGGCTATATATTGTGAGCCTCCACTACCTGTCATCACAACTCCACCAGCCGCTACATCAACAACAACTACCTCGCCACCTTAAGTATCTTCAAACACAATTTTTACATCTTGACAAACATCAACATGTCACGCCATCACAACTCCAACATACAGGTGATGTTCCTCTCGGCCTCGCTGCCCCTACACAACGAGTCGTCGGCTCAAGCAGTCATTGTTAACGGCACGTCGGTCAATATTGACTACCTGAAGGAAGCCTTCGTGTTCTGCAGGGCGGAGGTGTCCACCACAGACAACCTGCAACACTACCAGGTACAGTGGCGGTACTCCACACATGATCTGGTGGCTAGATGGTCCACCAACAACCGCTAGGTGTACTCACCTGGGCAGCGGCACCCACCTGCCCCACTCCTACCTCGTCTTCCACGACTTCTTGAGTAAATACGCCGGAGACTACAAGTGTGTTCTTCTTAACAACGGCGCCGAGGTCGACGCCATAACCATCAACGTCTACTGATGCTGCCATCACCACAATGCTCGGCGGCCACCACCCGTCATCGTCATCATCATCATATATATTATATATATAATCTTATATATTTAACTTATTTAATACTTTTTGACTGGAATCTCTTTGTGGAATATATTTATTACAAAATATTTATTGTTACTTATTATACAAAGTGACTTAAAAACGATAAATTCCATAATGTTTCTGTAACACTTTCATTGACTCCGTCCTTCACACCTCAGCTTGTCTTCCTGCACCATCCCTCTACAAGTGTCTGACACATGGCCCACATCCTCGCTGGTGGTGACACATGGCCCACACCTTGGGTGGTGGTGACACCACACCCACACCCTGGCTGGTGGTGACACATAGCCCACACCCTGGCTCTTTGTCACACATGTCACACACCCTGGCTCTTTGTCACACATGGCCCACACACTGGCTGGTGGTAACACATAGCCCACACCCTGGCTCTTTGTCACACATGGCCCACACCCTGGCTCTTTGTCACACATGGCCCACACACTGGCTGGTGGTGACACATGGCCCACACCCTGGCTCTTTGTCACACATGGCTGGCTCTTTGTCACACATGTCACACACCCTGGCTGGGTGGTAACACATAGCCCACACCTGGCTTTTGTCACACATGGCCCACACCCTGGCTCTTTGTCACACATGGCCCACACACTGGCTGGTGGTGACACATGGCCCCACCCCTGGATGGTGACACATGGCCCACACTGGCTGCATGGAAAATATGGCGCACATCCTGACAGGTTGTGACATGGCCCACACCCTGGCTGGTTGTGACAAATGGCCACACCGTGGATGGTGGTGACACATAGCCCACAACCTGGCTCTTTGTCACACATGGCCCACACTCTTGCTGGTGGTGACACATAGCCCACACCCTGGCTGGTTGTCACACATGGCCCTTAACGTGGCTGGTGGTGACACATGGGCCACACCCTGGATGGTGGTGACACATAAGCCACACACTGGCTGGATGTAAAATATGGCCAACATCCTAGCTGGTTGTGACACATGGCCCACATCCTGGCTGGTTGTGACACATGGAACATTCCCTTATAACTCACAGCCCACACCCTGGTAACACATAGCCCACACCCAGGCAACACATGGCCCACTCCCTTGTAACACTTGGCCCACTCCCTTATTCATGGCCCACACCCTGGTAACACACTGCCCACTCCCTGATAACACATGGCCCATACCCTGGAAACACATGGCCCATGCCCTGGTAGCATATGACCATCACCCTGGTAACAATTTGCCCACACACTGGTAACACATGGCCCACACCCTGCTAACACATGACCCACACCTTAGAAACACATGACTTACCCCCTGGTAACACATTACCCACAGCCTGGTGAAATGGGTTGCGTTGGGCCTCCCAAACAACCCACTCCAAATGTTTGTTTACGGTAGAGATAAGGCACCCGGCCAGCCATAACTGGGACATATGTTTTCCATTAGTGGTATGTTTGCCAGCCGATAGAGGCAGGTCAGTGAGACAGTGTTGTACTGTTCATCATTTCACGCCTCAAAACCACATTTTAGTCAGTGGGCTTTAGACCATGGGTTAGGGCAGACCTCCTGCTCCGCGGACTTAAGAACAGGGGCCATACAGTCCTACCAGTGCTACGAGTCTGTGTGTGCAAATCCCCGAGATTGTTGTTAACTCCAGGGACAAGTTAACACATCCTGTGAAGGAAGTGATCACTGGTGAGGGCCTGTTTGCTGCAAGAGCACTCCAGGCCGGCCTAATAGATCTAAACGATTAATTCTCCAGGTTGACAAGCTCTCCCTTATAACTTACGGTACTGTGGCATGAATGTGAGTGACTGACCTATCCATGCAAATTATTAGTCCAGTGCATGAAATTGTGCCAAATAAACGTAAGTGCAATTTATCTGCCCGTATCTGTGATTCCTCTATTATTATTATTACCAAAGGTAATGACTGATTGGTTATGACAAAGTATAACCAATAACTTAGATGGATGTTGGAAATTAATGGAATTCATTAAATCATCATTTATCAAGTACATAACGCATTGAATGCCGGAAGCAGAGTGAAATTCTACGTAGTGATACACCATAATCTCCTGGGTGAGTAACCAGTGTGAAGGTATCAGAGTTCAACGTTAAGAAAACCACTTTCCTGCATTTAAAACGTAACACCTGGTGACACATGACCCACACCCTGGTAACACATGACCCACTCCCATGTAACACATGAAACACACCATGGTAACACATGACTCACACCCTGGTAACACATGACCCACACCCTGGTAACACATGACTCACACCCTGGTAACACATGACCCACACCCTGGTAACACATGAACCATACCCTAGTGACACATGACCCACACCCTGATAACCCATGACCCACTCCCAGGTAACACATGACCCACTCCCAGGTAACACATGACCCACACCCAGGTAACATATGATCCACACCCTGGTAACACATGACCCACACCTTAGTAACACATGACCCACACCCTGGTAACACATCACCCACACACTGGACACACCCTGGTAACATATGACCCACACCCTGGTAACACACACTGACCCCATGCCCTGGTAACATATGACTCACACCCTGGTAACACATGACCCACACCCTGGTGACATATATTACCTTGGTAACATGACCAACACCTTGGTAACATATGACTCACACCCTGGTAACACATGACCCACACCCTGGTGACATATGACCCACACCTTGGTAACACATGACCAACACCTTGGTAACATATGACTCACACCCTGGTAACACATGACCCACACCCTGGTAACACCCACACACTGGTAACACATGACCCACACACCCTGGTAACACATGATACACCCTGGTAACATGGCCCACACACTGGTAACACTTACCACACCCCTGGTAACACATGACCCCCACCTTGGTAACACATGACTCACACCCTGGAAACACATGACCCACACCCTGGTAACACATGACCCACTCCCAAGTAACACATGACCCACAACCTGGTAACACATGCCCCACACTCTGGTAACACATAACCCACACCCTGGTAAGACATTACCCTCACCCTGGTAACCCATGACCCACACCCTGGTAACACAAGACCCACATCCTGGTAACACATGACCCATACCCTGGTAACACATGACCCACACCCTGTGTCAGGGCTGTAACGAGAGGGATGCTTGTCCGCCGCTCGTTTACGCCCCCACTAGGAGGGGGGGGGGTGTAGATGGAGGTGAGAAGGTCGCTGCTGCCTTGTCACACATCAGACACTACCCAGCCGTCAACACAGCTGTACTTGCACCCCGCTGTTCGTTCAATTTCTGGTTGTGTGCTCATGTGAGGTCCTGGGCTCGTGGGCTGTTTCCCCAGACCTTCACTATTAAAAAGTCAACCTCCAGACACCTGTTTCAGCTACTACCGCGGCTGCCACATCATCGCCACTTCCTCCACGCCCTCTCCACCGTCCATGCCCTGGCGTCTCTCCTGCGTGGCAAGACATTGCCTGCCGGCGCCAAGTGAGGAAGCTGCCCTGGACCTCCCCCCCCTGAGAGCGGACCACGGCGTTATCGGAACATTCCATCGGGCTGCCGTCGTAGGAAATACTGTACATTGTTTGACTCCCTTAATAGTTGACTCCCTTAATTGTTTGACTATTAATTGTAGACTCCCGTAATTGTTTGACTCCAGTATTTCTTTATTTGATATTTGTGTGAGTGGTATCAATTTTTGTGTTTGTTTTCGTAGTAAAGAGTTGTCAATCTCTAACGGTTGTTTGTTATCCCCCGGAAAACCATGGTTCTTGACTTTCCACTTATAAGAACCTGATTAGGCTGGCAAGGGATTTCTATCCCTAAGTCCCAGGCCTTTATAACCTGGTAGCACATGCCCCACACCTTGGTAACACATGACCCACACCCTGGTAACACATGACCCACACCCTGGTAACACATGACCCACACCCTGGTAACACATGACCCACACCCTGGTACACAAACATGACCCACACCATGACCCACACCCATGGGTAACACTTGACACACTGGACCCACACTGGTAACACATGACCCACACCTGGTAACACATGACCCACAACACATGACCCACACCTGGTAAAACATGACACACTCTGGTAAACATGACCCACACCCTGGTAACACATGACCCACACCCTGGTAACACATGACCCACACCCTGGTAACACATGACCCACACTCTGGTAACACATGACCCACACCCTGGTAACACATGACCCACACCCTGGTAACACATGACCCACACAATAATAACAATGGAAGGGTCAAGTATGTGTCTCTTATATATTCACAACAACTGATAATAGTTACCACAAGCCAACACCTCCGCCTCGCTGATAACCTTCACTTATCTTACGACATCTTAACACCTCAAACACTCAACATAATTATGATAGCCAACTGTATGACTGCTCGTGCTGACTAACTAACTGACCGACACTGAGAGAATATGTTTCTTCCTCAATACATGTGAGGTAGACTGACTGTGCTCTTGTGACTGTCTTCAACAACTTGTTACTCTCAAAATAAAATATCGAATGTGATCACCTGAAGAATAACCCCCCCCGTTTAATTCACCCGAAGATTAACCCCCGCATAGTTCACCCAAAGATTAACTACCTTATCATTCCATGGGGGTTAGGTTAGCTTAGGTTAGGGTAGGTTAGGTTAGGTTAGTTAATCTTTGGGTGAAATAAGCTGGAAGATGGTGGTGGGGGGTAAATTTAAGCTTCAGGTGATCCGTCTAATTAGTTCTCACCTGAAGCTATGTAAATGTCATTCAGAGAAGAGACAAGTTTACTATGGACCAGAGACCAAGTAAACACCACAGATAAACCACTCCAAATATTCATTCATAAATCCACTTCACTATACGAGTACATATGACTGACGTAAACACACACACCCATTCATAAAACCAGGAATCAGGTGACACTCTCCTACTATGACGTAAGTAAGTAGGTAAGGAAGTAAGTAATTAGGCAAGCAAGTAACTAAGTAGGTAAGCAAGCAAGAAAGTAAGTAAGTAAGCAAGTAAGTAAGCAAGTAAATAAGTAAGTAAGTAAGTAAGTAAGCAACACCACCTGGTCCACCACAACAACAGGTGAAACATTAATTAATGTAACTTACCTGATGTTGTAGAAGAGCCACAACCCGGGGTAGATGTCGTCGTCTTTCTGCAACATAAAACATTACATTACCATAACTGTAACGCCTTGGTTAAGGACGTTCAGGTGACGGGCAAGTCGGAGGGAATGATTGAAACTCGCCTTTTGACGCGTTCAATATTTAATGATGCGGTCAAAACCTGCAGAGAACAAGGTGTTCATTAGTATTACATGGTGATCTATCTGATACATAATTAGTTAGTCTCAGACGATTTCATCTTAATTACAATTGATTATTAAGCATAGTAACATGATACAAGGTTCATAACTATATTAATCTTAGTTACACTTCATTCCGCATTGTCTCATTTCTCCAGATAAGGCAGAAACGAGTAGGCATAATGAGTCCACAATATTCAGTAATGAGGGGTATGTCATCACTTTGGCTGTACTTACAAGTGCGGGTCAATGCGAGCCAGTATGGTGTTGCAAGGGACAATAGTACTGTGTAAATTGTTCCAGCACAAAAACTCGGCCAGGATTGGGGGTCGGTGTTTACCACAGAGGGCTGGTGGCTGGTCCTCACCAGCATCACTCCAGAAGGCGACCTGCCATCATGGAGGCCAGGCGGCCACGCCACACTTTAAACCATACACTCAGCAGAATCAGGGCATCTTGTTTGTGCAGGGACGCGTGGGTGTGGGGCGGTGCACGTGGTCGCAGGCTGATAGATTGAATGTTTGTTCGGGTAAGGCAACGCCAGCACTGTAATTGTTCATTAAGTGTTCCCCAGAGTTCAATGGTTCCTTCCTGTTAGACATTCCAACACA
>NW_024725489.1:6830813-6876967 GCF_018991925.1 Homarus americanus | reverse complement strand
CATCATCATCATCCGGACACATAATAACACCTCAAAGTAAGTGAGCTTTTCTACCTTTTTTGTTGAATTTAGGCAATTTTCGGTGAGCTGGAACCAATTACCCATTGAAACAATGGTTTCGGTTAACGAGATTTTCGGTTAACGAGCAACCTGCTGGAACGGATTGCCGTTAACCGAGGGACCACTGTATTTACATTTTTAGTAATAAATAATACCTCGGACTAAAGTTAGAATAATATAATTGACATTGCTGGATTCCCTGCAAGACCACGAATATTTTGAATATACACGTCATATAATTTGCACAAAAGATAACATATTTGCTCTGAGTAAACAAAATACTTGCACTAGATCTAAAATTTGTATGTCTAATGCAAAATCTATGATGTTTATATTCAAAATGATCATCAAATTGTAAGAATTCCAACAATGTAAATTATATTCTGACCGGTAATTTGTATGAATTTTATGAGCTAAATAAAAATTATACTTCACCCTGCGGATGTAGATGCACCGCCGTAGTGGGAATTCCGTTCTGAGTAGATGCAATCACAAAGTGGGAATATATATATATATATATATATATATATATATATACAGTGAGTTCTGCTATAACGCGTGTTTTGATAACGCGAATTTGCTCTAACGCGATTTATGAATTAGGAACGATATTTGTATAACGCGAACGCTTGTTTGCTATAACGCGATTTTTGCTTACTATTTCTCCAATTTTGTGGTACAGTGGGGTATGCTATAACGAATCTAATTGGTTCTAGAACCTTGTTCGTTATAGCATTCGTTCGTTATAGGATTAATCCGTTCCAGGCCCCCAAATACAACCACTTAACACTGAAAAATATAATATAAAATTGTAAAAATTGTAAAAAAGTGCATAAATATGCATCTAAACCCCTGAAATAAAGAATATCATTAATATTTGTAATAAAAAACAATAAATTAGAAAAAAAATAAAAAATTAAATAATGTTCGTTGTAGGAGTTTCGTTCGTTATAGCATACCCCACTGTATTAACTGTGAATATAGTAAAGAATATCAACGAGAAGCGTTCTGGTGATAGAATTCCCGGTGATGATCGTAAAAGAAAGGATATAACACTTGAAGAGAAGCTCGATTTTATCAACCTCAAAATCACCCTTCTCCCCCATCAAGTAAAGTGTTACATTTACTGTATGATTTCATTATTAGATATGAATGTAACATTTATTTAGACTGTGCTATCCTTTGTATTAGGCTAACTACTAAATTTTTTCGATTTCGAGTAATCTGCACCTAACCCTATTTTCTCTATAAGCCCTGTTATTTCTATTACGCGATTTTCTATAACACGATATTTTACATGAACACAATTATCGCGTTATAGGAGAACTACCTGTATATACACACACAGCTGCTCCTCGACTTTTGACGGGGTTTGGGACCCCAATCCAGGTTGTAAGTCAAATTGTTCCTAAGTCAAAAATGCTTAAATAATACATAGAAAATCTAAAATGGGTGTCTCTTTTTTTTCTCAGTACCACAAAACTCTCACTTTTAAGCTTTTAAGCTTGCCAGCCATTTTAATGTGAATTAGAAACAAAAATTTTGTCAGTACACAACTAACGTTGGGACTCGAAAATACGTAATTTGACAAAATTTTGGTATGACTGAGGCGGTCGTATGTCCAGGTGGTCGTAGGTCGAGTACCATATATGTCGGCGTACAAGGCCACGGGGTGTATAAGACGACCCCCCAAATTTCCATTTAAAATGTAGGTTTTGAGCTATACTCGCTGTATAAGACTACTGCAAATCTGACACTTACAGTGGGAGCTTACTGCCCCAGTAGTCCTTTACCAACCATCACACTGACCAGTGGAGTAATGCTGTTAAACACACTGCTAAGCATCACGGCTTTGGTTATTTAAAATAAGGCCAATTCACTAAAAGCAATAGCAAAATATTGTCAACTACCTACCATAATCTGTAACAAAAGTTACCAACTAGCATAGTGTAACACTAGTGTTATCACTTAGGAGTCAGTTATTTTACTGGAACTAATGTCGGTGTCGAGTAAAATTTTAGCCATTTACTTGAAATGGATTTACCGATTTATTTGTTTATTTATAATATACTGTAATATATCAGAAATGTAGGCATAAATTACACTGCAGGTATTTTCTTTCATTTATAAACTTGCTATGAGAGATGATCGGTAGGACTGGCTGTTTGTTTACTTCGGCGACAGTTGCAAATGGCGGGTGGTGCGTGATGATACCTGCGTTTATTATGTTGTTATTTTACAGTATTTACTGTATGTTAGACAGGTTTATAATACATTTTTATTATTTTAATATACCGGTAATCTTATTTTTATTCCAGCTTCCCAAAATTAAGTTTCAGTAGAAAATAATTAGTGGTAGGACCGTGGGATTAAGGCGAGTGTTTTACGATGTTCTCCATCACCACTGGTGACGCACTAAACCACATGATGTAGAAGTTCGGATTTTATACCCGGAATTTAAGACGACCCCTCGGTTAACAAATTACCTTCCATAAGATTCTTCACTTCGGTTAATGAGCAAACTCTCGGTTAACGAATTCCTTACGAATTTTTCCCAACATGTTTGTGCCTGCATTTGACTGCCCACCAGCTGTAGTATTAGTACACCAATACAGTAATCGGTTTTAGGGCTTAAATTCCTTACCATTTTAGTAAATATCAAGAAGGTTGTACTATCCAATAATTTTAAAAGTTTTATATTAAATTTTTTAGTCATTTTAACAATTATTGAACATAATTGAAGTACAGGAAGCTAGTTTTTTACGTGCCAAACAGCCACTCAACACACCAAGCTTGGCGTCAGTTTGTTTAACAGTTCAGAGGAAGGAACATCTTGTTTGAGACTCTTCAACATAAATGCTTTTTTTTATGTTTCCAGTAAAATTATTGGTCATTTTGAAATATATTTTACATATTGATAATATATATCTGTAGTGCAGTGCAATGTTGATTTAAAGAAAATAATCTTGAATTACACCAAGTGAACTAAAATTTTATGGGTGAAATGGCAGCATGGGGTGACTTCTCTTCCACTCCAATGCCTTCTCTTCTCCCTTCTCCTCCACCCCCACTTATAATTCCCATCATCATCATCATCAACCAGGAGCCCTCTACATGCACACCTCAAAGTAAGTGTACTTTACTGCATTTATTTATAGTTTGTACGTAATTTTTGGTGAGCTGGAACCAATTACAGGTAGTCCCCGACTTACGAATGCCTCAACTTACTTCCATCGGTACTTACGCTCTGACCTTACGACCGTCGGGACATACGACCGCGGCAGTCGTGACCAAAATTATTTTCAATTGACGCGCGCATTTTCTATACCGAAACGTTTCTGTCCCGGACGAGAGCGTGGCGTGGCTTGGGTCACCACGTGGTTACATTCACTCAGTACAGTGCTTAGTTGGTGTTTGGCTATCGTATCCTATAATGATCGCGCTGTGAACTTTTGTTATTATCCGATCTAATTGACTTTATAATGACTGGAAACTGTACAAGTGAGAGTGCTGGTGGTGCTCCAAAGAAAAGGAGACAGGCAATTACTTTTGAGATGAAAATGAAGATAATAACGCAGCATGAGAATGGTAAAACAGTAGCAACAATCTCACGTGACCTAGGTTTCTCACACTCGACTATATCCACTATTCTGAAGAACAAGGAACGTATTCGTGATGTAGTGAAAGGAACAACACCTATAAAGGGAACTATAATTTCGAAGAAAAGACAAGGTCCTATTCACGATATGGAAAATTATTGGTGATATGGATAGAAGACCAGATACAGAAGCGTGTACCCTTAAGCCTTCTAACCATACAGGCTAAAGCAAGAAGCCTGTTCCAAAGCCTGAAGGAGCAGGCAGGAGATGAATGTGATCAAACCTTTACAGGAAGTCATGAGTGGTTTGATAGATTTAAAAAATGCTACAGTCTACACAATGTTAAGGTGAGTGGAGAGGCAGCTAGTGCCGATGTTGGTGCTGCCGAAGCTTTTAAGGAGGAGTTACATGAAGTGTGATTGTGGAAGGGAATTATTTGCCTGAGCAAATATTCAATGTGGATGAGACTGGATTATTGTGAAGCGCATGCCTGAGCAGACATACATCCACAAAGAGGCGAAAACAATGCCAGAATTCAAGGCATTCAAGGACAGAATTACACTTCTGTTGGGGAGGAATGTTGCTGGTTTCAAGCTAAAGCCCTTCATGATCTATCATTCAGAGAACCCCAGGGCTTTTAAACATGTCAGCAAGCACACACTGCCAGTGTTTTATCGCAGTAATAAGAAAACCTGAATGACCATAGCACTGTTTGAAGATTGGTTCCTGACTCGTTTCATTCCACGAGCCAAGGAGTAGTCTGCAACAACGGATTCCATTCAAGATTTTGCTGATTTTGGATAATGCTCCGGGACACCCACCAAACCTGGACGACATGCATCCTGATGTTAAGGTAGTGTACATTCCACCTAACACTACCTCTGTCATCCAACCCGTGGATCAAGGTGCTGTTGCTGCCTTTAAAGCGAATTATTTATGCACGACCTTCACTCAGGCTGTTGAGAAAACCCTCAGAGAGTTTTGGAAGGAGTACAACGTTTTGTCATGTATAAAGAACATTAGTGCAGCATGGGATCAGGTTACAAAACATTCAATGAATGAAATATGAAAGAAAATCCTGAAAAGATATGTGAACAGTTTCAAAGGATTTAATGAAAATGAAGTTATTTTGGATATTAGTAACAAGATAGTGGAGTTAGGTAAACAGCTGGAGTTAGAAATTGATAATGAAGATGTTGAACAGTTGGTTGAAAGTGTAGCAGAAGAGTTCAGTAACGAGGATCTTATTGAACTAGATGCACAGAAAATTGCAGAGGAAGAAGAGAGACAAAATGCAGAAGAAGAACCTGCACCCCCCAAAAAGTTTTCAGTGAAACAAATGGCAGAGGCATTTGCTACAATTAATAAAGGAATGCAAATGTTTGATGGCATGGATCAAAATTATGAGCGTTATGCCAAAGTTGACAGAATGATCCAAGATGCACTTGCTTGCTACAGAGAAATTTATTATGAAAAGAAAAAACAAACTGTGCAGTCTAAATTGGACATCTATTTTAAGAAGTCCCCCAGTGCTGTCTCCTCACGCCCCACCAGTGCTGCCTCTTCACTCCCTCAAGATGATCCAATACCTTCAACCAGCAAGTTTCCACAGTCCATAAACCTGTCTGAAGAAAGCGACATTGATGACCCACCCAGCCCTGTCTCCTCCTCTGCTTCTTCCAGTTAATGTAGTCTCCATGTATAATTAGAAAATTATGGGGGGCCCCATGTGCATTCAGCTGACTACATTAAAGGTAAGTGCTGAGTCACACTGTATCCATTCCTCATTATTTATTACTTTTACTGTACTGTATTTCATTGTAGATTTTTTTATTAAAAAGAAAATTGAAATTTTTTTTTAAATGTTTATTTTAATTTTATTTTTATTTTTTTATCTATATCGGAATTACGACCAATCGGACTTACGACCTGGATTTGGGTCCCTA
The DNA here is from genome assembly GCF_018991925.1 of Homarus americanus. Classification (NCBI taxonomy): domain Eukaryota; kingdom Metazoa; phylum Arthropoda; class Malacostraca; order Decapoda; family Nephropidae; genus Homarus; species Homarus americanus. The sequence continues at coordinate 6,871,362 of NW_024725489.1, read as the reverse complement.
ACCCTGTCGTAAGTCGGGGAGCACCTGTAACCAAAATCCATTGAAATAATGGTTTCAGTTAACGAATTTTTCGGTTATCGAGCAACCTTCTGGAATGAATTGTGCTCGTTAACCGAGGGACAACTGTACTGTATTGGAGGACTAGCCGATCAGCTGATCAGCACAACAAAACGCGTTTGTTGTAAGGATTTCGTTAATCAAAGTTTTGTTCATTAATTGAACTGAAAATCCTTATGGGAGCTAATTCGTTAACCAAAATTTCTTTAATCGAACCGTTCGTTAACCGAGGACACTGTGAATCGAAATCACTAAAGAATTAAAAATCGAAGCCGCAGCCATTACCACACATTCATTACAATGCGTGCTTTGAGGCTGTTCAGTTTGGAAGTACTTATGGGTGTGAACAGTTATCTCGGATGAAGATAAATAAATCTTAAGTACTGAAGCACTTGAATGCCATCCTCTGACTCGGAATATCACCTTTGCAGCCAAATATAGAAAAACTTGTTGAAGAAAAATGCTTGCAGTGGAATGAGGTCAAAGTTGTGAGTTGCATGATAGTTCTTGTTCTGCATGTACATAACAAGATTGAGCTCTTAAGTTTCAAATCACCAATGGAAATGCATAATAAATTGAAGCCCCAAAATAATGCATATACATTATGCATTTTGCAATCCTATTATTAGCATTAATTATAATTATTAAGTAAAATGAATTTTACATACTGTACTTAAGATCAGACAAACCCAAATGAGGTATTCCTGGTAAGCCAGGTAAGGCAATGTATGAAGCTGTAAACTTCAGTCCTGCAAATATGTGATATAGCACTTGTGTTGGCCCTGAAGAGGGTAACTAAAATAAGAATTGGCCCTCGAAAGGTTTTGAGTTTGACACCACTGCCATAGATGAACCCCCACAAAAGGTTCCCATAGAGGAACCCCCACAGATGGACCCCATAGAGGAACCCCCACACACACCCCATAGTCATAGATGAACCCCGACAGAATGATCCCAAAGATGACCACCACAGCTCACAAGTTACACACAACACAAAATCCAACATCAAATCTTGGGTTTTTATTTTTATTTATTTTTATTGGGCACCCCCCTACATCCTGTGTAAGGTGAAGCACAGAAGCATTTACATCGCCCAACAGGGAAGCTTGCTAAGTTCATGCTTGCCTTTATGTCTCATGAGTTAAGAACGTAGAAGCCTGAAGAGTCAAGGGCATAGAAGCCTGAAGAGTCAATGGTTTATGTCATCAAGTTATTGGAAGCTCCAACAACTTGTCCCTGAATACGAATTCGCAACTTTCGATTTACAGCAGGTACCTACTTTGCTGCTAGGTGAACAGGGACAAAGGGGGGCTGGGAAGTGTGTCTGAACAACTTTCCACTGGCCCGGAAATCAAACTCGTGACATCTCGCTTGAGAGGCAAGAGCGGTACCGCTCTACCCACCGACGCCCCCTCAAATCTTGGGTCAGCTACCACAACACCGTCATTGAGTGTTCATACCTGGAACTGGTGGATGCCGGCCTCACTTGGAGTTACAGCTTAAGGGCGAAGAAGCCACAATTTCATAAAATTGTCAGGGCAAACTAGTTTAGTGAGAGTTGTGAACTGATGGAACACTCTGTCAGAGTATTGCGACAACACTGAATATTAGGGTGTGACCGTTGCCCTCCAAAAATAAAAAAATGGTCCTACAATGCTGTTCAAAGTTTTAGTGTTGTGTATTTATCAAGGAAACACCCCTGTAAATTTTCTTGGAGATCAGTGCATGTTTGAGCTAGCACCGTCGGCTTTACAAAATAACAAGGAATATTATTATCTAATGAACAAATTTAGTGGAATTTCTTTTATTAGACTTATAAGATATACTAACACCAAGCAAATGATCGATCATATCAATCTTAATACCCCTAAAACAATATTATAGATTAGTACGAAATACAATAATCCCAATAATTGCATTTCTAAGTTCAAGACCCATTTCTATCAACTGGCGTACAATGAAAAAAGAAATACTACTACCCCGCAATGCCTTGAGTGTTTGAGGAGCGCCAGCAGGAGATGACTGACTTCTTCCGTGAATCTCTAGCCCAACCATTTACACGTGGCGACTTCAAAGAGCTGGTAGAGCTTTGTCTGCTGCTTATAACGAAAGAATCCAAGCCAGTGAACTTCACGATGGTCTACCCCGGCGCACTTCACAAAACAAGGTGCATGGCTAAACTGCTCTATACCCTCAAGATTGTTCTTTTGTCAGGCCAGATCAAAGAGCAATTTCCCAAAGCCGAGGTGGTGACTAAAAGTAAAATCAGCAAGTTAGAACGGTTTGCTGTGTTCACAGTCGCTGTTAATGTCCCATGGTGGATTGTTTGCCCCGTTCCAGCAAGTGAGCCACTGAATGACTTGAATTTGGTCGAAACCTTGGCTGAATTTGCCCCATATAACACCACAATAGTTAACAAAGCACGTGTGGCACTCGGTAGACACACTTGGTACCTAACTGAGGAGTTGGCCCCACTGGCTTTGTTCTCGTCCCAAGTACAAGAAAGGACAAAAGAGGAGATGAGGAAGGCCCTTCTTTGCCATGAAGGCACTGAAGTTGCTAAGAGAGTGGGGCTCAATCATGGGGGCTATGGAAAGCCACATCTTCCCCCTGTCCCAGAAAGTGGCACTGCCCTGGTGGACCTAATTGGGCCTGACTCAAACCGGTTCTTCACCTTTTTGGGCATGCCCTATCAGTTTCGCCACAGTCCAGCCAGTGAATGGGCGGATCATGACGATTACCTGAACATGAAACGGGTTGTGGACAAGCTTCAGGTCGTCAATGAGGCTGCAGAGTGTGGTGTAAAACTTTGCCATGACTTTCTTAATGTTGCCAGGGATGAAGAGCACTTTCAAGAAGTCCTTAGAAGTCCTTCAAGTAGTTGAAAATGACAGACTCCGCATTCCTAATCAGCGCAAACAATCATCTGTTTCCAAACAGAAATCATGGTTTCTTGCCCTAGAGAAATAATACCTTGTGAATATATGTGTAAGGGCGGAAGCAATCTTCCTGCTCGTTACCGCTGCTTACTCGCTTGTTTGCTGGTGCGACCCACACTTGGGGGGGTTGGACAGAGGCGAAAACGGCGCTTCTACCTGTGTCGCCGTCAAATCCTGCTCAGCCGTGAGTGCAGTCACTACCACCCCCTGCTGTTCGTCAAATTCTGGCTGTGATCTCATCATAGGTCCAGGACTCTTGGGCTGTTTTCCCAGACCTTCACAATTTGTCTGTTAATTTCTGGGCACCAACCCCAAACCACTACCGCCAAGACCGCCAGCTCCTCTCCACCGTCTGTGCCCGGGTGTTTCGTCTGCTGTATCAAGACATCGGCTGCTGCCGCTCGAGTGAGGAAGCCTGTCTGGACCATCCCCAGGGCCACTGCCGTAGGAAATATCTGTTCATTGTTTGATTCTTTTGTTGTTGATTCCTTTAATTGCTGTCTCTACTTTCATTGTTTGATTCCATTAATTTTTTTACTCCCATTAATCGTTTGATTCTATTAATTGTTTGCTTCCTTTAATTGTTGCTTCCCTTAATTGTTTGACTCCCGTAATTGTTACTTGATGTTTGTTGAGTGGTGTCAGAGTTTTGTTATATTTTTTATAGTAAAGAGATGTCAATCACAAATGGTTGTTTGTTATTCCTCAAAAAACCATGGTCCTTGACTTTCCTTTAATAAGATTCTGATTAGTCTGGTAAGGGATTTCTATCCCTAAGTCCCAGGCCTTTACAAGTGGCAACCTTGCCAGGATTGCCTCTGACCTTTGGTTTCCGAGGGCTAACATTCGTTCCGGTGTTGTTGTAAGTCGCCGTGTGCGCGCCACTTACTGTCTGCGGCCCGGAAGTAAGTGTTGTTCAGTGATTATCCCTTCCTTCTGTGTGCTAATTTTGTTGCTCTCCCGTGTACTTGGGGAAGTTAATTAGTGTTGGTTGGGGTGCACTGTGGATGCTGTCATAGCATTTTTGTTGTTGTTTCACCTGGTGCGGTTTCTTTACCCTGAGAGTGATTCAGCTGAGTTGGGTGCGGAACGAGGTTCCCTCCAGTTGGATCAGATCGTTTACTGGGTTGATTGAGCCACTAGGTAAGTTACCTTTGGCTATTTGCGGGGTAAGTTGTGTATTTTTCTCTTTGCTCTTGGCCTTTCGGATCATTATGTATAAATTTGAGGAGTTGAAAGGTCAAGCGGTGGCCATGGGTCTGACAGGTACTGAGGTTGGTCAGTATTTGGTCACCCAACAGAATGCCGAGAGAGAGGAACGTCAGAAAGCGAGAGAGAACTTCAGAAAAAGAGAGAGTTGGAGGAACGTCAGAGAGAATGAGAGTTGGAGGAACGTCAGAGAGAAAGAGAGGAACGTGATAGAGAATGAGAGTTTGAATTAGCTAAGTTGCAGGTAGAAAAGAACCTAGAACTAGCGAGGATTAATGCTTCAAGTAGACCAGAATCCTCTGGCCATATACAAGACAATGTGGTAAAACCCAGCTTCGCTGTGTGCCGTGAAGGAGAAGACATCGCCTCCTACCTTGTTAGGTATGAACGGGTAGCTGAGCTGCTTGGTGTCGACCCAGATAGCTATGCTGTAAGGTTGGGTAGCCTACTGAGTGGTAAGCCGGTAGAGATTTACACGTCCCTGTCTGCCGACATCACCAGAGATTACTTCTTGCTGAAGCAAGCTCTCTTGCGAGGATTTAACAAGACTTCTGATGGTTATCGTGTTGATTTCCGCAGAACGAAGATTAGAACAGGAGAAACATACCAGCAGTTTTCGATTCACCTGGGTCGTTTGTTTCAACAATGGCTGGAGACATCAGGGGTTGAAGAAACCTTTGAGTCTCTCTCTAACTTCATATTAGACCAGTTTTTGTCTTCTCTACCTCCAGACCTGAGAATTTTCATCAGAACACCGGCCAGCGACACTTGGAGAAGCGGTACATCGTGCCGACAACTGGGCGTCCGCTCGCAACGCCTACCCGAAGTCTTCCCCTCCTGTTGTCAAGAACGCGAAGCCTCCGTCCTCTGAGGAACCACCCCCAGGAGTACACAGGAGTAGCTCACCAGCCGTGCGGTGTCACATTTGCTGAGAAGAAGGGCACATTCGTTCTCGCTGTCCCAGGAATCCCCTCGCCTTCAAGTCTGCTGACACTTCTTCTCAACCCAGCCAGAAAGTCAGATTCTGTTTGGAAGACAGGAGCTGCCCCCGTTATTGTGTCGGCTTACTCGCTTGTTTGCTGGTGCGACCCACACTTGGGGGGGTTGGACAGAAGCAAAAATGCCGCTTCTACCTGTGTCGCCGTCAGATCCTGCTCAGCCGTGAGTGCAGTCACTACCACCCCCTGCTGTTCGTCAAGTTCTGGCTGTGATCTCATTATAGGTCCAGGACTCTTGGGCTGTTTTCCCAGACCTTCACAATTCGTCTGTTAATTTCTGGGCACCAACCCCAAACCACTACCGCTGCCGCCAAGACCGCCAGCTCCTCTCCACCGTCTGTGCCCGGGTGTTTCGTCTGCTGTATCAAGACATCGGCCGCTGCCGCTCGAGTGAGGAACCCTGTCTGGACCATCCTCAGGGCCACTGCCGTAGGAAATATCTGTTCATTGTTTGATTCTTTTGTTGTTGATTCCTTTAATTGCTGTCCCCCCTTTTATTGTTTGATTCCATTAATTGTTTGACTCCCATTAATTGTTTGCTTCCTTTAATTGTTGCTTCCCTTAATTGTTTGACTCCCGTAATTGTTATTTGATGCTTGTTGAGTGGTGTCAGAGTTTTGGGTTATATTTTTTATAGTAAAGAGATGTCAATCTCAAACGGTTGTTTGTTATTCCTCGGAAAACCATGGTCCTTGACTTTCCTTTATTAAGATCCTGATTAGTCTGGTAAGGGATTTCTATCCCTAAGTCCCAGGCCTTTACAATATGATAAAACCCCTTAATGTACCATGAGAGAATAAGAATGATCACTTTTTTTGTGTTAGTGATAACAGCTTTTAATTAAGACAGGCATGTGAATTGTGTTAATATCCCTTATGATGGTTGTGTAATCTCATATATAGGCGTGTATGCCGTATAAGCAAAATCGCTATTTTTCAAATTGCTGGTGCTCACTCAAATATGCATGAATCTTCAAAAAATTGCATGTGGGTATTTTTTATGTCAATATGCAACACCAAAATTTTGAACAGCATTGTAGGACAAAGTTGGGGCAACTGTCACACCCTACTGAATATGTGTTAATTTAAGACTAGACTTGACCAACAATGGCACACCTTATGGAGCCAGTACATACTCAGTACTTGCCAACAGTGTGTAACATACATACAATAGACTAACCATACTCACAATAAACCACCTGTATACACACTCACAATCAACTATACACAGTCACAAACTAATCATACTCACACACTCAACTATACAGTACAATATATAATCACACTGTTGAAAAGATGAATATTAGTTCTTTTAAATAAACGTATTTCTTACCTTCAGTTTGTGGTGATGATCAGGCTGGTTATGTGTATTGTACTCATTATTGTGTGGTCTGTCTTCCTCTTGATAATCATCATCATCTGTTGTCATTTTCTCCTCTTTGTACTCATTATTGTGTGGTCTGTCTTCCTCTTGATAATCATCATCATCTGTTGTCATTTTCTCCTCTTTGTACTCATTATTGTGTGGTCTGTCTTCCTCTTGATAATCATCATCATCTGTTGTCATTTTCTCCTCTTTGTACTCATTATTGTGTGGTCTGTCTTCCTCTTGATAATCATCATCATCATCGTCATCATCTGTCATTTTCTCCTCTTTGTACTCATTATTGTGTGGTCTGTCTTCCTCTTGATAATCATCATCATCATCATCATCATCATCATCATCTGTCATTTTCTCCTCTTTGTACTCATTATTGTGTGGTCTGTCTTCCTCTTGATAATCATCATCATCATCGTCATCGTCATCATCATCATCTGTCATTTTCTCCTCTTTGTACTCTTCATTGCATGATCTGTCTTCCTCTAGATAACTATCATCAGTTTTCTCCTCGCTGTACACATCGTTATGTGGTCTGTCTTGCTCCCTATAATTCTCATCATCTGTTTTCTCTGCCTTTCCACAGTCATCACCTCTGCCTATAACATACATTAAATCGCTCACATATTTCATCTTCCAGAGGTCGTCAAAGTTCTTCACAGTAACAGGTAGTGATGGTTCACTCCTCCTGCAGTAGGTCTTCGTGGGTTTTACCACCACCAGCTCTTCTTCACCCTTACAGCGAACATCATCCTGAAATATAATCCACATAAGAAGTACGACATCAAGGCAGAAAGTTGTCATCACACTCAGTACTAAAGCTACTTTGTGTACAGCTCGTATGGCCACAACAGTGAACTTATACTGTACAGTACACACAAGAAAGCTCGACAATGAAAGTCATTACAAGGAACAAACCAACTGCTTGAATGGCTAATAAGTGAAATGATTAGATGTTGTCCTCAATCTTACAAAACTTTAAGCACATCAATTCATATACTGTACCTGTACAGTATACAGTGATCTCTCGGTTAATGAATGCCTCGGTTCACGAATTACCTTCCATAAGAATATTCAACTCGATTAACAAACAAAAATTCAGTTAACGAAAGCCTCACAAAATCGTGTCAACATGTTTTCGCCAGCTCACCAGCTGGAGTATTAGTCCGCCAATACAGTAAACGGTTTTAGGGCTTAAATTCGTTACCATTTGAGTAAATATCAAGAAGGTTATACTATTCAATAATTTTCCAAGTCTTATATCAATTTTTTTAGTCATTTTAATAATTATTTAACATAAGTGAAGTACAGGGAACTAGTTTTTAGCGCGCCAAACAGCCACTTGACTCACCCAGAATGGCGTCAGTTTGTGTCTCTGCTCAGTGGAGGTAACATCTTGCTTGAGACTCTCTTGAACATAAACTATTTTTATGTTTTACAGTACAATTATTGGTCATTCTGAAATATATTTTACATATTGACAATATATAGTGCAGTGCAGTGTTGATTTAAAGAAAATAATCTTGAATTACACCTAGTGAACTTAAAATTTTATTGGTGAAATGAGGCATCAAGCATTAGGGTGTCATACGGAGGCGATTTTTTTTTTTTGAGTTTGAAAAATCGGCCCATGGTATTAATGATGTAGTTCTATGTGCAGAATCATGTGATATCTTCAGATTTGAAAAGTGTTGCTGCACCATAGGAAGCATGTCTTTAGAGCATGTCTTTCTTGCTTCTGTTTCCTGCTGTCACCTCCCTGCTGACCACCTGAGCTCGGTCATAGCCTTCCCTCCTCTCCTGGCTGTACACGTGACTGCTGGCTCCAGCTCACTTGCTGTACTGGCGCTCTATACTCTGGGTGTGCGAGGGCCAGGCAGAGACATGCATAAGTTGTCCAGGAAAACGGCTTGAACATTGGTGAGGCTGCAGGTAAGGAGGGGCTCACTGCCAGCCTGGATGTTATCCAGATCTATGAGATCAGTGAGGGTCTTGGCACCTAGATTGACTTCAGGAGTCTTCCTGACCCCACCAAGAGGAATCGTCATCAACTGATTCGTCATACTTGAATCCTCTCATAGAGTCTCATATCAGATCTTTTTTGACTGCCACTCTTCTCTCCTCCTCATCCTTACTGCAGAGCATTGTCTGCAGAACCTCAGGATGAGCATACCAGGAAAGATCTCACAGTCTGCTCTAATCTGAACAACCTTCCTTGGCTGACTCCTCAGGAGCTCAAGCGAGGAAGAGAACATCTTCAGGACCTTGGTGATGACTTGACCTTGGTGTTGAACCAATTTGGCAAATGAACCTCACGATGAATTGGACAATAAGTCTCAGGTTGTGAAGCTGGTTTTCCCTTTCAGTTTATGATGAGCGACCCAAATTCTGCAGAACCTGAGAGCCGTTGTGGAGCTACCTAGAATGTGAGACGCTGGACCTATCTGCAGGTAGCAAGTCTATCAGGCGCATTTTGAGTTTGATGGCACTGCAAATCATGTAACCATAGTGGTCAGCGTGCTCAGGTCGTCAATGACAGTATTGCGCGCTCAGCGGGTGGAGGGCCAGCAGTTTTTTTCAAAGCTCAGTTTATTTCTAACTCAGTAGCGGTCAACTCTTGCCAAGAGGACCCAGACCGCCATCTGTTGTTTGAAAGTCTTGCCATCAGCTCCTGGATCAGATGTCTGAGTGGCAGCTCTCACGTTGGTGTGGGAGGTCACAAAACCAAAGTCCAGACCCTTCCTCGTCTTCCACTCTATCACTGTATGACCCCCCCACTTGCCACCCTGTGTTCGTGTTGGTGCTGTCCTCCAATGGCCTGGGATCTGGTCTACGTTCTCTCTCTGAGCCAGTTCACAATGTTATCTGCCACTACTCCAGCTGGTTTCTGATGTCATCTTTCTCTGGGTGAAATGCCTAGAAATACTTCCTCTTGGTTCACTGCAGCAGGAGTAGTGTTCCTCCTTCACCATGGCAGGGAACAACATCCAGAATCTCCTTTCATGAACACTTTATTAATCATCCTTCTCCCATCAAAGAACAACAATTGATTCCATTTCTCTTATCATATCAAACTCCTCTTCTGGGTTGCTGACAAGTTTCTCCTGAGCTCTCGCCTTTGTTACCGTCTATCACCAGGTGAACATCATCCCAGTGTTCGCCAAACCACCGTCAATCCAGGCAGCTGTTGCCTTTATCTCTGCAATTTCTCTGAGACCAGTGTGGGAATTAATGGCATGCTTTGGCCAGAGCTATGCTCAAGGATATCTTTCCTATTTCGAATCTTATGCCTGGAAGGTTTGGGATCATTATTTTCTGCGTTGGGGACAAGTCACCACCATTCTCCTGGTCAACTCGGATCCCAGCCATGGGAAATCATTAAACTCTGGATAAACGACTCCAATCATCAGCCTTTTTACCTCACCTGGGCCTTCTCAAAGTCTCTTTTCACTCAGCAACTCTTCTCCTCTTCTGCAATCTCTCTCTGCTGAAAAGCCTCCTGTCTCTTGGACTCCCCCGGAATATCTTGGCTAGAAATCTGCTAGAGAGCCCCTATACTGTGATCTTCTCTCTCTGTGCTTTGACAAATACCAGTTCGATCACAAGGAATCTTCAGTTCACGCTTGCAAATACAGGAGATGTGGGCCTCGGATTTACAGTCACGGTGCATCCCAAACTCAGGACAGAGAACAATTGAAGCTTGCAAGTAATTCACGATCAAAAACTGGGTCAGTTAGCCTTAAGCTATCCTTAACTGCAAGTTTTCCTCTCCCAGAGATATCTCTTGCCTTTTCCCCAACTGGCTAGCATTCTCACTAATCTTCTTCTGACTTGGCCCTTGTTTGGGCTTGAACTGAGCGTTAGCCAGAGTGTACTGTGCCAAGACAGCTTTTGGTCATATCACTGCTTATGTCTTTGTTTGTGTAAGTTCTTTGGTTCTTTTCACTGATTTGCCTGATTAAAACACCCGTATCTCAGCGCCCTCTCTCAATGTAGGCAACTCCGGCTAGGGCTCTCCCCAGGCAAGATAGTGACTGAGATGGCTGGATTTTTTGGTTCTCGTCTTAACCTGGCCCAACCATCGCAAATATGATCAACATAAATGCATCCAGAATCTGGAAACCACCCCAGAAAAAAATATTGTTAGTTGGGTTGTTAAGAGGCCAAGTCCAGAAAGCAATGTTCACTATTTGGTGTAATGCACTAATTACTGGCTGTACGTTGTTAGATTTTCGATAAAATTTCACGCTAAAATTTACCCCTGTAAAAGGTTGCAAAATATTAGTAAAAATTATTTTCTGTTTATATACACTAAAATCTACCAAAAGTGATGGGCCATTAGTTTAGCTGATCTTCCTCCTATGACACACCTAATCAAGCATGGATCTGGTGATTTCTCCTCCATCCCCTTCCTCCCTCTTTGTAGGTTATGTATATAAGCTACTGTACTTGATAACAACCACCATATATAAGCTGCATGCCCATTAGCAACCCTGTATATAAAGCTACTGTGCAGTAGCAACTGTATATAAGCTACTATGCTGGTAGCATTATATATATCATCATGTAACACTGCACGTTATGTAGCAACATTTACCACGGGCTGCCATATGGCAAGGCAGCCTCAGTCCTGACTATTAACCAGGCCGTGCATAGCTGCACGTGGAGGCACCACTTGTATTTCTCTCATCCCATAATAAGCGGACTTCCAGTGTTGCGGTGTTTCCTACCCATCACTGCATTCTCAGGGAACATAGTAACCACCATAGCGCAGTGAGTAGGATCTGTGGGCACAAAGTGTGTGAACTATGCCCGAGAACAATTCGTCTGCGATGCGCGTCTCGACTTCGTAGTGTGTTGTGTTGCGCTGTGTTTGCCGCGATGATGTGCAGTGTTGAGCCGTCACAGTGCTTTTTAGTGACAGTGGCAGTGTTAGTGTCGAATGTATTAGTGTGTCCTAGGCCGAAGTTGAGCATTGGCCTGTTTTTTGTGGTACTTACGGAGCACACCCAATATACACCTTCTGCATAGCGACATCCCGGGTGATACTGGCAGTCTCCACTCCGCCAGCGTCTCAGCCACCGGCATTAAGGCCTGGCTTAATCTCGAACACACACACACACCACGCGCATAACGCCGCGGACAGAACAGTGGACTATATAGATTATTCCTGCGCTGTTTATGTCATATATATGTGGTTCAGGAAGGCTGTTGAGGCACCACTTTATATACTAAATGATTGCAGTCACACTTACTAAGATGGGGTAGAAGGGACGTCAAGATCAGGAGACACGACTCCATACCTTCTCCTCCACGGGCGCAGACTCTCATCCTCCACCTCCAGTGACGGACATTTGCCACAATTCTGAAGTGGATGGGCGGCGGGACGAGGCATGAAGATGGAACTTCAGAGGAGGAGAACCTGCGAAGAGGAAAGGATTACGTTTTGAGGCACTATTGGCGACCCACTGGTGCTTACCTCCCTCACTCGCAGGTAGCGCGCATATAGGCATGTGCCCTCCTCCTCCACCACCAGCGTCTCCAGGTACTCTTGCCTCCAAACAAGCAGGCTCCCCAAAGGCATCTGTTCAACCCCCACCCGCCCTCTCCTTGGTTGTCCCTCACGTTTCAGCTTTTTCGTGAGTGGAGGCGGCGTTGAACCAGATACCTCACGATGGTGAACCTGGACAGCATGCCTCCAAACAAACAGCTCATCCCAACTGCGGATGTGTTTGTGCGCTGGAGACAGAGAGTTTTGGAGCACACATTGCAAGTGCCTCCCGGTCTACCTCTTCAATGACGGATGTGCTCGACCTTTTACAGGGTATGTTAAGGGTCAGAACTGCCGCGGGGCTTTGCGTGTAGGCCCTTCACCAGCTGCCAAGCGAAGTGAAGCAATCCTTTGACGACTTTTTGAGCGGCAGGGATTTGTCAGGAGATCAGCGTCTGCAAGATTACAACCCGGGAATGTGAGGAAGCCTGGATCACTTGCGGGATCTTGACAGGTGTCAGGCACGAAGAGTTGATGCAGCGGCTCATCCCTGGGCAGCTTCCTCCACACTCCAGGTGGTAGTGACTGAATGTCCAGTCATACAGGGCACAAGTCCGCCACCTCTGCCTTGGGGCCCCCACACCTGCTGTGAGGCTGTCTCACAATACAGAAGGATAAGAGGCGGCCAACAACCTTGAGAGGCTGCCTGCGTTCTTCCACGCCCCGCCTAGTGTTCCTGTGGCAGCTGTGAAGCAGCACAGCCCCAAGACTTGCCTGGCCGCCGACGCACTGTGTTGTGGATGCTGACCGTGGGGCCACTGGTCTTACAGACCAGGTGCCTACTGCAGGCATAGTGTCAGGCCTGTGGTCGCTATGGACACTCGACAAGTGTGCCGCCAACCCAAGCCCAAAAGCCCAGACGAGGACAGCAGGCGCCACTTCCCTCGGGTTGGTTCACAGCCTCCAGATGGCCACATGGCCCCACAGCAATGAGGTCACATCAGAGAGGGTGGAATCAACCACCACGCCCCAGGGCTGCCTTCCCTACTATCCCGTCGCCGTCACCTGCGGTGATGTGTCAGGTCATCGAGGTATTACCGGACACGGCGCCGATGTCTCTTCGGTGATTGGGTTCGACACCTCCAGAAACTGGGCCTCATAAGCGTGACTAGGACCGCGCGCTGCTGTACTACAATGCGGACGGTTCCTGAATGCCGGGCTGTTGGAAACGCTTTCAGCGGCGGAGATCCTTACGGCGACAGGTTGTGTCACGGATGGATCGACGATACTGGCCTACGCTACACCTTTGTTGTCGTGGGAGCCTCAAGAGGTTATCACGTGGTGCCAGAGACTTTCCCCGGCAGATCCCCAGCTGCTCGGTTTTGCCACTTCAGCAGGGAGTGGGTTAGTCCAGCGAGCAGCAGCGCCTGGTGCTACCACAAGCTGCCAGAACCGGCGTCCACTCCCGCAACAGGACGCTCCCTGCCCAGATCCTGTGCGGTCACCCTCTCCGCTCTTGCGTTCCTGCGCCAAAGGCCTTTGCGAGAACTGGCAGACCTTGAACCGAGAGCTGGCCGCCCGCGCGCTTCACGTGCCCAGGGGCGCCCAAGGCTCGGTATGACGACCGTACCGCCCTCTTCAGCCAGTGAAGATTGGTGCCCTTGTCCGCGTCCAGGACCCGACGCGACGACACGTTGGGACAAGGTGGGCATAGTGATGGGCGTCGGCGACCGGCCCGAGACTACAGGTCAGGATGCGAGCGGCGTGTCTGGTGGAGGGTGCCGCTTCTCGGGTGGGTGGATAGGGTAGAGAGTATTGTGTGACATAGTGAGGGGGGAGGTAGGGTGAGGTGGATAGGTAGAGAGTATTGTGTGACATAGTGGGGGGTGTAGGTTATGTATATGCTACTGTGCCGAATAGCAACCTGTATATATATGCTACTGCGAGTAGCACCTGTATATAAGCTACTGTGCCGAGTATGACCTGTATATAAGCTACTGTGCCGAGTAGCAACCCTGTATATAAGCTACTGTGCCGAGTGCAACCCTGTATATAAGCTACTGTGAGTAGCAACCTGTATATAAGCTACTGTGCCGAGTAGCAACCCTGTATATAAGCTACTGTGCCAGTAGCAACCCTATATAGTTACTGTAGTAGCAACCCTGTATAAACTACTGTGCCAGTAGCAACCTGTATATAAGCTACTGTGCCAGTAGCAACCTGTATATATGCTGTGCCAGTAACCCTGTATATATGCTACTGTGCCGAGTAGCAACCCTGTATATATGCTACTGTGCCAGTGTATATATAAGCTACTGTGCGATGTAACCTTATATCTACTGTGCCAGTAGCAACCCTGTATATATGCTACTGTGCTAGTAGCAACCCTGTATATATGCTCACCTGGTAGCAACCCTGTATATAAGCTCACTGCCTGAGTAGCAACCCTGATATATAAGCCTACTGTGCCAGTAGCAACCTTATATATAGCTACTGTGCCAGTGCAGCCCTGTATATATGCTACTGTGCCGGGCAGCAACCCATATAAGCTACTGTGCCAGTAGCAACCCTGTATATAAGCTACTGTGCCGAGTAGCAACCCTGTATAAGCTACTGTGCCGAGTAGCAACCCTGTATATAAGCTACTGTGCCGAGTAGCAACCTGTATAACTACTGTGCCGAGTAGACCCTGTATATAAGCTACTGTGCCAGTAGACCAACCCTGTATATAAGCTACTGTGCCGAGTAGCAACCCTGTATATAAGCTACTGTGCCGGTAGCAACCCTGTATATAAGCTACTGTGCCGAGTAGCAACCCTGTATATAAGCTACTGTGCCGAGTAGCAACCCTGTATATAAGCTACTGTGCCGAGTAGCAACCCTGTATATAAGCTACTGTGAGTAGCAACCCTGTATATATGCTACTGTGCCGAGTAGCAACCTGTATATAAGCTACTGTGCCGAGTAGCAACCCTGTATATAAGCTACTGTGCCGAGTAGCAACCCTGTATATAAGCTACTGTGCCGAGTAGCAACCCTGTATATAAGCTACTGTGCCGAGTAGCAACCCTGTATATAAGCTACTGTGCCGAGTAGCAACCCTGTATATAAGCTACTGTGCCGAGTAGCAACCCTGTATATAAGCTACTGTGCCGAGTAGCGACCCTGTATATAAGCTACTGTGCCGAATAGCAACCCTGTATATAAGCTACTGTGCCGAGTAGCAACCCTGTATATAAGCTACTGTACCGAGTAGCAACCCTGTATATAAGCTACTGTGCCGAGTAGCAACCCTGTACATGTACTGTATAAGCAACCCTGTACATAAGCTACTGTGCCGAGTAGCAACCTCTGTACATAACTACTGTGCCTGAGGTGCCCAGTAGCAACCTGTGTATATAGCAACCCTGTATATAAGCTACTGTGCCGAGTAGCAACCCTGTATATAAGCTACTGTGCCGTAGCAACCCTGTACATAAGCTACTGTGCCGAGTAGCAACCCTGTATATAAGCTACTGTGCCGAGTAGCAACCCTGTACATAAGCTACTGTGCCGAGTAGCAACCCTGTACATAAGCTACTGTGCCGAGTAGCAACCCTGTATATAAGCTACTGTGCCGAGTAGCATTTATATATATCATCACGTGGCAACACTGCACGTTATGTGGCAACATTGTCCCGAGGCTGCCATATGGCAAGGCAGCCTCAGTCTGACTGTGTGAGCCGTGCATGGCACACGCGAGTCACCACTTGTATTTCTCTCATCCATAATAAACGGACTCAGTGTTACACAGTGTTTCCCTACCCATCACTGCATTCCTCAGGGAACACTAGTAACGACCACTCTTCTCCCTTCCCCTCCACCCCCACTTCTAATTCCCATCATCATCATCAACCAGAAGCCTTCTACATTCAGTACATACCTCAAAGTAAGTGTACTTTACTGCATTTTTTTTACTTTGTATGTACTTTTCGGTGAGCTGGAACCAATTACCCAAAATCCCATTGAAACAATGGTTTCGGTTAACGAAGGACCTTCTGGAACAAATTGTGTTCGTTAACCAAGGGACCACTGTATATATCTTTGCCATCTGAGGAAGTTTTCAAAAACCCTCTTTTTTAGTTTCATTAAGATTTACTGAAAAAACACAACCTAATGCTACCCTAACCTAATCCTCCAAATAGTGTTTGGGTAGTTAATCTTTTGTTAATATCGACGACTGATGCGCCAATGCAGTGTTTGTTTTGATGATTATGTTTTCTTATTATATTTTCATCATTAAGTTTTCATATGATAACCATTTCTTGTGCAAATTCTTTGTATGGTATATAATTAGGCACTACTTTATCTTCCCGGTGATAACATCTCACTCCCAGATGAAACAGCTAATCATATTGACATACAGTATTTGAAAACACTCCCCTGTGCCACGCTCTGATGATGCCTACTCTCAGCTCAGTGTAATTTAGCAGCTGCACGGACTGGGCGGCTGCTCTCACATCTACCAAAAAAGTAAATATACACCATATCATAGCAAGTTCTTTCTGTTTAATATGCCGGGGGTCCAGGGGGCGGAGCTTCCCCGGCTAGGAAGTTAGATAAGGTTAGGTAGGCTTCTTTGGTTAGGTTGTTGAGGTCTTCTAATACCATTTCTACCACTTGTTTTTCTTATCAACAAAGGCTGGGTTAGGTTAAAATTATAAATCACCACTTTGGCTAATATGGAGGACTTCACAGCCGCTTCCCCTCGTCTAAGTGACAGTAAGTTCGCCCACGGCAGGTGTTAAGTTATGCTAGGTTAAGTTAGGTTAGGGTAGGTTAGTTTAAGGTTAGGTTAGGCTAATCAACTTGAACTTTTAAATAAAAATTTTTTAACACATTTGCACAAGCTACTGTGTCATGGTCACAGTGGCACGGCCAATCTGTTTGAAACCTGATGATTCATATTATGCTCCACGCCCTCAAAACATGTGGATAACTGGTGAGTTATCCCGAGGAAGAAATGCGTTTTCCCTAGCTTAGGTGCAGTCCATTATTCTGACTTTTCTCTGACTTCCTGAAACCAACCTCTCTATAAAGTAAATTTGAATGTGTGTGAGAACACCATTGTTTTGAGTCAACGTAGATATGTCTGATTACAGGTAAAGCATTCATGATCACCTTGTGAGTGATGTTGAAGGCTTCAATTGTATTTACTGTTAATGAAATTGTCAATATAAGTCAGGGTAGAGACTACTGTGAGAATGGGTATCATTGACATCGTCCCTAGAGATGCTATGAGTTGTTAACTGATGCCGAAGTTACCAATTTTTCACCTATGAACATCAGAGAACCCAATGTTCATAGTGATATTGTTGTAAGAAAGTTAATTACGGAAGTAGTTAATTATTCTGAAGGGAAGTGTCAGCCTCCCTATCTTTACCATCTAACGGGAAGTAATTCGAGATCCTCCCTCTGTCATACGCCCCACCCACCAGGGACTGGCATCCTGAACCTGAAATCAATTTAATTCTTGTCTTCAATAGCTCAGTCAGAGTGTAGTTTGAAAGGATGATCTTAAGAAATTAAAATGAGTTCGTAGTCTCATTTTCGCACATCAAAGAGAAAAGTAACGTAGTTGTTGTTGTTGTTATTTGGGGTGAGTGGAACTCGGAGCTATGCGGGGGAGGAGGGAGCGGGACACTGGTGCTCTTGCCTCCACTCACAGGTAATGCCCAGTTCCGTGTTATACCTCGCCACATTAAGTAATTTTGACTGAGTTAGTTGTTTGAATATGCAAGTGATACAGTAACGTAAATTTGATGCATTTTAAGTGAAGTGTTCTTACGCCCTTAGAGTCTTTTTGAAACGTTGACATTCATGTCAACAAACTGAGTACAGCTCCTCCCCAACTTACAACCTACTCGACTTACGACCACCCGGGCATACGACTGCCTCAGTCGTACCAAAATTTTGTCAAATTATGTATTTTCGAGTCCCAACGTCAGAGATTGCGCTGTTTACTGACAAAATTTTCGTTTGTAATTCACTTTAAAATGGCTGACAAGCTTAAAAGTGAGAGTTTTGTGGTGCTGAGAAGAAAAAGAGACACCCATTTTAGATTTTCTAAGTACAGTTGTACCCCGCTTAACGCGGTTTCACTTAACGCGATTTCTCATATACGCGATGCCTCGCCAGAACCGAACTTTCACTTAACGCTGTTCATCTACTCATATACGCGGGAAGCGGCGCGGGCACGATGCGCACAAGGTCGCCCAGTCATCAAAACATTACCGAGTTCTTCACCCGCCACCCACCACAGCCGGCCCAATTCAGTGATAGTGATAATTATAGTGAGGATATGGACTTATATGGACTTGAGGGGTTTAACAAAGAGGCCCTGCAAGCCTCTGTGGTGGATAGTGATACAATAATCTGCCCTCTGCCTCGGAACCAACCCCCCCATCCCCGTGTGCCCAGCCATCTTTTCTACTAATGTAAGTGTTAAAAAACCTAATATTATTGATATTTCTCTTAATTATTAATTGTGTGTGCATACCATCATAAAGTTAAGATAATATTTTTACTACAACATAGTTGTGTGTCGTCAAAAAGTGGAGTTTGGGGGTCGGGCCAGTCTCTATTGGAATTAATCCCATATGTTCTGTTGTTCACTTAACGCGGTTTTCACTAAACGCGGTACCCTCTGGGTTCAATTGACCGCGTTAAGCGGGGTACAACTGTACCTGTATTATTTAAGCATTTTCTTCTTACGACCTGGATTTAGGTCCCTAACCCCGTCGTAAGTCGGGGAGGAGCTGTATAGCATCTGAAGCCCCTCCACCCACAGATTCCTGTACTGTAGGTCAAGAGTGGTCATTGTATGTTAGGACGACATCCAACCCTAGTAGTGGAGATGAATGAACCCGGTGAGACTGAGGCCGCGGCTCAGCCAGCCCAGTCAGGCTCAGCCGGGCCAGCCGCCCGCCAGCCTGTGCTGACTGTCCATCCATGATGATCTCACGCATCATAGTAAACACGGCCAGCTCTCAGTAACAGTGTTGTGTGTTTTGAGTCCACCTCGAAGTACAGTGTGTTGTGGCTGTGTTATTCATCAGAGTACACATGTATGTATGTATGAGTGTGTGGAAACAGCAAGAGTATGAGGTCGCCACTTATTTCTTGGCAAATGTAGAAAAATAACAGAAAGAAGCTACACCCCTGATAATGTTAAAGTAATACTGTTCCTAGAGTCCTGTGACTAATTAAGAGTTGAGAATCTCAGGTACTGTGTATTGCTGGTACTCAAGTGTGCCATATGTAAGCTTGTTATGTGGTGTGTTCTTTTAAATGTACAACCAGTAATGATGTTAGAAGCTAGTGTATCTAATTGGAATTGCAGAAGAGTAAAGCCAAGGAGTTGACCTTTGTAGTTGTATGTTAATGACACCTTTAACCAAATTTAATTTCATATTAATAAACCATTTTCAGAGTATGTTAGGGGAATCATTTTCCCTCAGTATCTACCTTTATTCTTGTCCAATAGCTTGATACAAGAATTGTATAATATGGACACGAAGTAGTACCTTAAGCTGTGTATTCTTATATTACTTTATTAATTATGTATAGTAAAGTATTACAGAACATGTATTAATCCTATGTAATATTTCCATTTATTATGCACCATGTTATGTATGTGAATTACCATATTTACATTTTATGTATTCAGCTTGTGAATGCTGGCATCTGTACGTGCCAGCGCGGAGTGATACAGAGAGTTGAGATCGCTAGTCCTTAAGGTGAGGAAGCCCTCTGTCTATTGTTCCTCTGTATACCTCCCGTACGAGAATAAGAACCTAGTTGAAGATAACAAGTGTTTGTGTATACCCTCAGTAGTGTAGAACATTTTGGGGGCATCAAAGACAAACATAGAAGAATTACAGTAACCCATGTGTCCAAACCCTCGCCATGCTACCAAAAACTGAGGTTATGAAGTAACTATATGAAATTAAATAACTAAACAGAACTAATGGAGAAAATGAATGAAGTAAGAAATGGAGAGAAAAGCAGGTTGAAGAGTTTAAAAGTTAACAACAGGGGGATAAATTAATAAAGAAAAGACTAATAAGAAATTCGCCCTTTGTAAATGGTGACAGCGGAATCGGCCCCCTTTATAACAACAGTATCCACAATAAAACCCAGTGAAATTGCAGCGTTTTTATAATCATTTTCTATTAATATTTGCCGGAGGGTCAATAGTCAATAATTACCAAGATCTACATTATAAAAAAATTCCTTTTTATTTGAGCGCAGTGCATGAAACTGAAGAACTCTTATGAATCCACCATAGAAGGACCCCACAGAGGCATCCCCACAGGACCCCATAGACAAACCCCCACAAAAGGACCCCATAGAGGCATCCCCACAGGACCCCACAGACAAACCCCCACAGGACCCCATAGAGACAAACCCCCACAAAAGGACCCCATAGAGACAAACACAGGTAATGATGGTGTTCACCTATACAAAACCTCCAACATCAATTTTTGGGTCAGCTGCTACACCACACAGTCATAAGTGTTCACACCTGGAACTGCCGAATTGCAGCTTAAGGTTGAAGAAGCCACAAGTTCAGAAAATTGTGAGGGCAAACTTTTTTGGATAGTTGTTAACTGTTAGAAACGTGGCCGGACAGATGGCAGAAGGACATTTGGCCGACGGACGTTTCACCGACGGACATTTGACCGAACGGACATTGAGCCGATGGACATTTGGCCGAATGGACAATAGACCGAATGGACAAATGGCCGAACGGACATTTGGCCGAACGGACATTTGGCCAAATGGACATATGGCCTTTTTAATTTTTTTTTTATTTTCCTTTCTTCTTTGCAATGTTTTTTTTGCACATTTACTAAAGGATAAAAGATATTAATTGTAATGTAATTGCTTTATAAAAATTGCTTCAGTCTTGTGTTTAATAGCCGGTAGTCGTCGGAAATAATCAGCATTATTCGGAAACAATCAGCATTATTTTCCCCAATTTCAATTTAACTGGTGTATTACAAGGACTGAGAGAGGTTTATGTACACAGGGTGACCTTACAAAACATGAGGTCAGGTCAAAACATGACATCCGCTAATCCACCCACCAACACCACCACAAACACTAAAGAAAAGGCGACATAACTAGTCATGTTAAGTCAGGTCAAGTTTTTGAAAGAATGCTTGTTCGAGCTTTTTAGCCACGCCCCAAACCAACCAAACGTTAGCCCTGCTTGCCTGGACTCTGATGCAGTCGCTCTTCAGAGTTTGTAAAAGTAAGCCGATGTTTTTTTTATTGTTGTTGTTATTATTATTATTATTATTATTATTATTATTATTATTATTATTATTATTATTACTTTATTTAATATTTGTTTCTTTTAAGACCATGGAATTCATACCAATGACAAGAGGAAGAAGAAGGCTTTTGTTTGACGGCTCCGTCTACATCGTTGATAAACGGAAAGACAATGTAATATATTGGCGATGTGAACGCAAAGGAAGTTGTTGGGGACAATTAAAAACAGAAGACGTTATTCAAGGAGAAGCAAGTAATCACTCACATCTGTCAGATGCCAGACATAACCTGTCCTTGAAAACAGTAAAGAAAATTAAAGAAAGAGCAAGACAGTCGGAGGAAGTGACATTGACTATTATACAAAATTGCACCAGTGAGTACCCACTTGATGCTGCAGGTGCTCTTCCTAAGAAAGAAACTCTGGCAAGAATGGTGCGCAGACAACACACGGCACCAGACGGGGACTTTTGAACTGACGACTTACGGAAATCAATTAGAGGAGAAGACTTTGTCATCCATGAAAGTGACAACCTGCTAATTCTATCAACACCTCGAAACTTACAGCTTCTTGCTTTCAAAGACCAGTAGGCTTTCAGTTATATACAGTGCATGTTATGCTGGATGAGAGCCATACAATTCCCTTGGTATACTGCATCGCAAGGAACAAAAACCAAGCAACTTATGACTTGATTTTTAGCACCCTCAAGCAAGTGAGACCAGATCTCAACCCTGTTTCAGTCACCATTGACTATGAAAGAGCGGCTCTTAATAGCATTGCAGCATGTTACCCAAACACAAAAATTTTTGGACGTTTTTTCCATTTCAGGCAGTGCTTGTGGAGACAAATATAGGGCTTAGGACTACAGACTTGGTATAATGACCCAAGAAATGCACTCATCGTCAAGTCCTTTCAAGCATTTGTGCCAGTCAGTGACGTTGCTGAAAGCTTCAATGAATTTGTTAAAGCACTGGATGATGAAACTGATAAACTTCTATACGAGTTTCTTGGCTACTTTGAAGCGACATGGATTGGTGTTGTACAGCGTGGAAGACGACAAAGACCAACATTCGAACTCAGGCTGTGGAACATATTGGAGAGAAACACACAAGGCCTTCCACGGACAACAAACTCTCTTGAAGGATGGCACAGAGGGTTTGAGCAGAGAATGGCAATCACCCACCCCACCGTTTGCCGTCTCGTTTCAAAACTAAGAAAAGAGCAGTCGGACTGGGAGTTGACAATTGAGCAGGCAGCAGCAGGAATGGTATTGAGGAAACCGAAGAAGTGCCAGATATTAAACACAAGACTAAAGTCTGTCATTGAGAAAGGAGTATCCCAGAATCGACTTCTTGAGAGCAATTGCTCACAATCTTTAAATATTTTTGAACATTTCGTTTTATACAGCAATTTTTATAAAGCAATTACATTACAATTAATATCTTTTATCCTTTAGTAAATGTGCAAAAAAAAGTATATCAAGCAAATGTATCACATTGTAATTATGTTGTCTTTTTATCCTTTGTTTTATAAAGCAAATACGTTGCAAAGAAGAAAGAAAAATAACAACAAAAATTAAAAAGGCCCTATATCCATTCGGCCAAATGTCCGTTCGGCCATTTGTCCGTTTGGTCTATTGTCCGTTCGGCCAAATGTCCGTCGGCTCAATGTCCGTCGGCCATCTGTCCGGGAGCCGTAAGAAAAATTAACCTCAGTTACATGCCCAATACTTGCCAACAGTGTGTAACAGACATGTGACTGACCACCTAAGCGGCTAACAGAGCGATAGGTGGCGAAGAGGATAAAGGAAAGTATTCTTTTTTTACAAGTTGCCCATTATGTCCCACAAAACTTTTCGGTCCAATTTTAACAACTTTTCTTAGTAACATTTCCATCGCAAATGATTCGTTTTCGAGAAAATAGCATAATTTTTTTTAGGAAGTCATCAAATATTTTCTCCTAAGAGAGCTTCTTTTTTTGTTACTAGTTAGCTGAGGTTAGGTTAGTTTGATCAGGGTAGGTTAGGTTAGCTGAGGTTAGGTTAGTTTGATCAGGTTCGGTTAGGTTGATCAGATTAGGTTAGTTTGGTTAGGTTAGGCTAGATTGATTGCTTCAATATGAGCTGTGTTAGGGGTCCTGGGGGAGGAGCCCCCTCTAACAGCCGCAATATGGCATCACAAAAATTGTGACCTAAGTCCCAGGTTACTGAGCTGACTTTCTGCCTCATTTACTCACAATTGCAGGGTCTCAATTGTTTCTCTTACTTTGACAACACAACATTCATAATGTATATCGTTTATCACAATTAATCTTTTTTTCTTTGTCAGTCTATTATTATTATTATTATTACATTTTCGCCCCGAGGTGGGTCAGTGACCAGTGCCCGGGTGGGAGCAGTTAGATTAGGTTAGCACAGAAACTGATTTCGAGATGACACCTAGGTTTGGTAAATTTGCATTAGTGCACACAACTCTGCTAGAAAGACATTTTTCTAGTGTTATTTTTGTGTGTTTTGATAGGATTTAACCTTGATTTCTGTCGGAAATTGCTTGTTTTTTTAATTATCGGGGGTTTTGGGTGGGTCGTTTTCCGACAAAAATTAAAGCCAAGCCAATAAAACATACAAAAAAAAAAAACAATAGAAAAACATAAACCTAACCTAACCTAACCTGACATAACCTAACCTAACCTAACCTAACATAACCTGACCTAACCTAACCTGACCTAACATAACCTAACCTGATCTAACATAACCTGACCTAACATAACCTAACCTGACATAACCTAACATGACCTAACCTGACATAACCTAACCGGACATAACCTGACCTGACCTAACATGACCTAACCTAACATAACCTGACCTGACATAACCTGACCTGACATAACCTGACCTGACCTGACATAACCTGACCTGACCTGACATAACCTGACCTGACCTGACATAACCTGACCTAACAACCTAACCTGACATAACATAACCAGACCTGACATAACATAACCTGATCTAACACATAACCTGACCTGACCTAACATGACCTGACCTAACATAACATAACCTGACCTGACCTGACCTAACATAACCTGACCTGACCTAACATAACCTGACCTAACATAACCTAACCTGACCCTAACATAACCTAACCTGACCTAACGTAACCTAACATAACCTGACCTGACCTGACCTAACATAACCTAACCTGACCTGACCTAACATAAACCTAACCTAACAACATAAACCTAACCTGACCTGACCTAACATAAACCAAACCAAACCTGACCTGACCTGACCTGACATAACTTAACCTGACCTAACATAACCTAACCTGACCTGACCTAACTCTCACCATATGATGGAATCACTTATTTCTTACCTTATTGGCCTGGTTCATGCCAACTATGTTGGTCTTGACGATATTTACACTCGTTCTTACACTTGGGATACTTTACTGGGGTCGGGAGAACACCATGAGATCTAAAAACTGTTATAGCTTGTTCGTCTTTCCTCCCAAAATGTGCAATCAACTCCATATAATTGAAGTGACACCCATCGCAGACTTCCATGGTCGGAAATGAATTTGAATTTCAAAATATGAGAAACCCAAAATCACAATCGAATCTGATGGGGCAAAAATACCGCGAATTAAACCACAAATCATGTTATTTGGTAGCTGCAAAAAAATTGCTTTTGATTGGCCGCATGACGTGTACGAAAACGCATGCGAGTGACGATTTATGAAGGAAACACGCTGAGTGGAAGGTCGGGTAGGCGATAATGGCTGAAGATTAATGGAAGAAAATAGAGAAAGATTTGGCATGCTCTATCTCTGTTATTATACGTTTGCGACAGTAAGGGAATAAAAGAAAATTATCTTAAAATTAGGGTAAATTTTTCTTGTCACACCGTTCACTTTTAGCAAGTTAAAAATATATTTTTCTAGTGTATTTGTGTGCGTTGAGACCGAATACGACCTTCCTCTTTGGCGGAAATTAGCCGTTTTTTTTTTTTAGCAATTTTTTTTCGTTTGACGTTTTCCGAGAAAAAAAGAGTGCCTAAGCGACTAACAAATACACAATAAAACACTAGAAAAACAATAACCAAACCTAACCTAACCTGACCGAACTTAAATGACTCTCACCATATGATGTAATCGCCTATTTCTTACCTTATTGGCCTGGTTCTTGTTCGTCGTTGCATTCTGGGATTCTCACACAACGCGATCGAGAAAATGCTATAGTTTCTACGTTTTTTTCCCCAAAACTCACAATCAGCTCCATATACTTTAAGTGACACCCATCGCAGACTTCCATGGTCGGAACCAAAAATAATACTCGAATTTGATTGGGCAGAAAATACCGCGAATTAAACCCACAAGCATTTTAATTGGTTTCAAAATAAAAAAGGCTTTTGATTGGCTGTGACGTGTACAGGATGATTTATGAAGGAGACGCAGGAGACAGGCAGTGTTGGAGGAGACCCAGATTTCCCACGGGTTCCTCCTCCCCCAAGATTGTCAAACTCAAAAACGAGTCATTTGCGATAGAAATGAAGGTCAGAATCTTTCAAAAACACATCAAAATCCATCGGAAAAACGTTAGTTGAAATACACAGGGAGACAATACTAACAATTATTTAGCCTATAATTAACCAAATATCCACCTACCTCAAACATCATCCTCCCGTGCCACCAACTTGGAGAACTTATAGTAAACATTATGTAGTTGTAGGTGCTGCACTTCACGTCAACTTTACGTTATATTTTCTCTCTATATACTACAAGTGGTGTCATCTGGTGTCTGTAGTCTCTCCATTTGTCTCAGGGAAGTTCATATTCACAAACAGATTATATACGAGAACCTGAGTTTTGATTGTATATGTACAACCAAAAGGATATATATTCGTACAGCTGGTGACGTTGATAATGGAATAAATTATTCAAATAAATATATAATCATAATTTGTATGGGTCATATGTATATACAGGTATATATTTATAGCAAACCAAAGAAAACGTACATAATTACCCCTTTATAGAAAAACATTTGGTGGGTCACTTAGCTATTTTTATATGAAGTGTTTATCCTGCACCGAGAATCTTATCTGGTGGTTTTACAGGGTAGATTAAAGCTATTTACAACAATGATCATGAGTTAATGGATTTATTGCCATTTTATTTAATGTAAACAGCTTCCTCTTTGTTCACCATATGTAGTGAAAATAAATGCTTACTTTTTCAATCACTTGTGTAGTATTTTAACTCCTTCAAGTAATTGTGTTACTCACAGATGATCTTCTGTAAGAGGCTCACGCCTGTGACTCCAGCTCAATAGCCTCTTCTCTACTCAGACGGTGGCTGCGTGTGGCGGATATTTATGCCCTATAATTATATACTTGTTCTTGATTTTTCCAGTATTTATCTAATTTTGCTTCAAACTTTTCCACCGTCTCCACATTCACTACCCACTCAGGTAACCCATTCCAGTTGTTGACAACCCTACTCGGGAACGAATGTCTTCTGAGATTTAGCCTCGCTCTTGTTTTGTAGATCTTCTTTGTGTTCCCCCGGGTAGTGTCATCCTCCCTCATCTGGAACATTCCTGCTGTACATGCCTGGTCATATATGCCAAACACTGTCTTGTATGTTTCCACTTGGTCCCCACGAGATCTTCTGTACGCCAGTGTCGGTAACTGTAATTTCCTTAATCTTTCCTCATAAGATAAATCCTTGATGTGTGGTACCAATTTGGTAGCCCTCTGTACATTCTCTACTGCTTCAATATCCTTAATGAGATATGGGCACCAAATTTGATTAGCATACTCAAGGTGTGGCCTAACCAGAGCAGTGTACAGAGCCTTGAATATAGGTGCATCCAGATGAACAAAAGTTCTTCTAATAATGCCCACTATTTTAGCAGCCTTGTTGATTTTCTCAGCTAGATGGTCAGAGAACGTCAGCTTATCATCGATGACTACCCCTATATTCTTCTCGACAGTGGTCTTCTTGATCGTGGTGTACATATGATATCCATGGTCAGCAACTTTGGTTCTTCCTATCCTCATGTATTTACTTTTTTCTGGGTGAAAGTTCAGCATCCACTTCTCAGTCCAACCCCTGATCCCATCCAGGTCCTCCTGCAGCATGTCACAATCCCCATCTCGTTCTATTTTCCTAAAAATCTTTGTGTCATCCTCATATAGATATACCTCACTGTCGTGTTTAATTGCCACAGGCAGGTCATTGATAAAAAGGACAAACAGCAAGGGGCCGAGGACAGAACCCTGACGGACCCCACTAGTGACCTCTCTCCAGTTAGATACTTCTCCATTTACCACAACTCCCTGTTTTCTCTTAGTTAAAAAAATTCCTTACCCAATCAAGATATTTTCCATCAATGCGATAACTAGATACTTTTTCGAATAGTCTTTTGTGGGGTACTCTATGTAAAGCCTTCATGAAGTCACAATACACTATGCTCACAGCCTGACTGTCATCGATAATTTCCGTCCATCTGTCTAGTACCCTAATCAACTGTAGGAATGTTGATCTGTCGGAAATGAAGCCAAACTGTTTATTACTAAACAATCCATATTTTTTCATATGGGATATCATCTCTTCCCGTAATATTGACTCCATTAATTTGCAGATTACACTAGTTAGACTGACTGGCCTGTAGTTTCCTGGTTCACTTTACTTCTCTTCTTATAGATAGCTGTGATATATGCAATGCGTCAGTCCTCAGGTATATTTCCTTCTTGAAAAGAGCTTTCAAACAAGATCCTCAGAGGCTGAAGTAGTTCCTCCATCATCTCCTTAATGACTCTTGGATGTAATCCATCTGGACCGGGAGACTTTTGTCTTTTCAATTTTTTAATCACCTTTCTAATTTTGCCCTCGGTTATCTCCAGGTGTTAAAGAACTGGCACGTCTTTCTTGTTGGCTGTTGGTATCCCCCTATCTGGTTCCTCGATAAAAACTCGTGAGAATTGCTCTGAGTACATCTGCCTTTTCTTGATCATTCACAGTCTTCTGTACTTTTTCCTCATCCTTGTAAAGATCTGCAATTCTAGCTTTTGTTCTTGTTTTTGTCTGTACATACTTCCAGAACACTTTTGGATTTGCCTTACAAATTTTCGCAATCTCTTGTTCTTTGCATTTCAAGATGTTTCTAGTTTCCCATCTGACCTGGTTATTTAATCTCTTGTATTCCTTTTCAGTTTCCAGATACATCTCCCTTGTGCATGCTCTTTCATTGAACTTCGTTTTCATTATTTTCAGTTTCTCCCACAGTCTCTGTTTTTTTTCTTGACTTTAGCCCAGAGCTTCCTGTTCATAGGTAATTTTTCATTTGTTCTTTTTCTGCTAACCCTCAGTCCTCTGATTATCTTCTTAGGGACACACTCGTCAATGACTGCCTGGAATTTTCTTTTGAACTTATTCCACTTACTTTCAATATCTGGTTCCAATGATAAGTATTGGATCCACTCCATCGTAAGCCTTTGCTTCTTCAGTAGGTAATCTGCTTTTTCATACATGTACACTTGTTTTTTACTTTTGTCTCCCATCTCCTGTATGTCACAATGGAAATAAATACAGGCATGGTCACTCTTTCCCAGTGGACTCTCCAGCTTGATATCTCCTACTATAGATTCTTCGTTACTGAACAACAGGCCTGTGCTGTCTCCTCTTATCCTGGTGATTTCCTCAATATGTTGAGTGAGAAAGCAGCCCCGTATTTTCTCAATGAACATGGTACCAACATCATTCAGTCCCATTACAGAAGTATAATTACTCCAATTTATTTGTGGAAGATTAAAATCACCTACAATGATTTTATAAAGCACATTTTTATCATTGACTTCCTGCATAATTTGGAGCAAATTAGTATGATTGCTTTCATCACTATTAGGGCTTCTGTAAATGGAGGTAGATAGTAAATTACCACTACATGGCACTTCTATACAGCAATATTCACAAAACTTAGTATCAAGATCAACACTGTAAAGTTTGGTTCCTTTCCTAATATATATTAACATACCTCTCCCTTCCTTATTAAAGAGATTTAGCTCTGTAAAGTCATATCCTTCTAGGTTATATTCTGCTGTAATCCGTTCATATCTGTAGTGTTTTGGCTTTACCTTGCAGTGGATTCCTCCCCTACAAACGCTGTTTGTCGCCGAGTAGCCGACCCCGCGACTTCCCCAGTGTATGCCTCGTGGTCTAGGTCAACCAGCGCCACCTTACATGACGGAGGTCAACTATTAAGCCACGCCTACCTCCGCTATATAAGAGCTGACCTCGTGGTGATCTACCTCTCTTTTTACCTACACCAACCAGCAAGCAACACCTCCTCCTCCTCCTGCCTGGCGGCCCTCGCTCCCGCTGGCGAGCATGGCGACCCACAAGCTGGTCCTCCTCTGAGCACCCTCACCAACCAGCTCTCTCTACATCACGCTTGCAACCATGCTGCCTTCCCAGCACCAAGCTGCATTGTACATTCCAATACAACATGTATACAGAGAGCACATTGTGAGTTTCCTTTCTCCATCCCATCCTGAGTGTGAACCAAATATTCCATACCCCACAAATGGTGACCCCAGGAGATTCGCACTCACACAGGATGGAGGAGAAACCGATCACTCTCCCAGTCTTCAAGCAACATGGAAGACTGGCTTATCCACACAGAGGCAGCTCTCATCGGCTCTACAGCTACTGTCTCTACACCGCAGGTTAGACACCCTAGAGCAGCTCTGCTACTCTAAGCAGACAGCTGCTCCTCTTCCTGCCCCAAGCACCACATCCTACCGACCCCAACACACCCGTCCTGCCTCAGACGCCGCCCCCAGCCCAGCAGTATCCCTGCCACTGTCCTGGACCCTCCTCCTGACGCGGACCCTCCTCCGCTCCTGCCTGGCAGTCCCTGCTCCCGACGCGGCCCATGCGCCTGAGTGCAGCTCCACACACCCTTTTTTTTTCCCTCAGGTACTCCCTGCTACTGTCCTGCACCCTGCTGCTGTCGTGGACCCTGCTGATGTCATGCACCCTGCTGCTGTCATAGACCCTCTTCCTGACGCAGCCCCTGCTCCTGACCCAGACCCACACACCCCAGCAGGCGGATCTGAGGACTCTGTACCTGTCGCGAGGGAAGCACAACATTCATCGCCTCCACAACACTCCTTCTCCCTCTCTCCTCCCACAGATCTCGTGTATCTAGACAAAGTTGTCTCCACTAGCGGCCAGCTCATCCACGCCCTCGCCGTTATGTCTCACATGTGGCATGCACCGCCCGTTCTGCCTCACATGTGCCATGCAACCCTGCAGACAACAAGTCTCCTACACCGCCTGGAGGGAAGGAGGAGTATTGTAGTGGATTCCTCCACTACAAACGCTGTTTGTCGCTGAGTAGCCGACCCCGCGAATTCCGCAGTGTATGCCTCGTGGTCTAGGTCAACCAGCGCCGCCTTACATGACGGAGGTCAACTATTAAGCCACGCCTACCTCCGCTATATAAGACCTGACCTCGTGGTGACTGACCTCTCTTTCCACCTACACCAAACAGCCAGCAACACCTCCTCCTCCTCCTGCCTGGCGGCCCTCGCTCCCGCCGGCGAGCATGGCGACCCACAAGCTGTCCTCCTCTGAGCACCCTCACCAACCAGCTCTCTCTACATCACGCTTGTAACCACGCTGCCACTTCCCAGCACCAAGCTGCATTGTACACCCAATACAATATGTATACAGAGAGCACATTGCGAGTTTCCTTTCTCCATCCCATCCTGAGTGTGAACCAACATCTCGTACCCCACAACCTCCTGTAGGGCTATTACTTGCGGAGTATTTTCCATCTCCTTCAACTGTGCATTTAACTCTATTAACTTGTCTGAACTCAACACATCCACATTACTAAACACAATAAGAAATTTACCTACATTTACATTTTGTTCTTTGTTTTTTCCAATTTTAATCAGTTTCTTACACTATTTACACTACTGGTATGTACATGTTTCTCCTCTTGTGCATCATTACTTTAATCCTCTTGGACCCCTATTTTGACGACTCCTTCGCCTCCACGGGGACCCACCACTCTGTGCCTCCTTCCCGGAGTCCATTAAGTTTTTGCCTCCTGCCATAAGACAGCTTCATGTTCTCTCCCTTTTAGTTAAGTCATTGGCTATTCTTATGTCTTGGAATTTCATGTTACCTTGCAGGTTCCTGATGTTTCTAAATAGGTTTGCTTATATCTGCAGTAGATAACTTGATTAGCATAGGTCTAGCTTTTTCCCTGATAAATTTACCCAGCCTAATCACTTTAACTATTATCTCCTGCCACTAGTGATGCACATTCTTTTATTAGGTTCAGTGCATAAGATTTATGTCTCAACCTTTCGCTCATTGTTGGGGATCCAGATTCTGCACCATATACCACTATATTGTTTTCTCCTTCTTTCTCTCATTTAGTTCCTCTATAAGTTCACCAACAGGCTCTGGTTCCCTGTGTTGTCTTCCTGCTTCACTTCAGTGGCACTACCTGTTGCCCTGCTAGAATCTACTTTCCTTCTAAAACCACTGTTCTAGCCACCAAGGTTCCCAGTCTGTTTTCATAACCCCTGTCATTCTTAGCATTTGTTTCCTACACATCATTTATTTCAACAGACTTTGCCTCCAATATACCCATCCTGACTTCTATCTCCTTATTCTTATCGTGTTTTTGTGCTGTAAATTCTCTCAGTTGATTTACTTTGCCTTCCATCATTTTGTTTGGTCATTGTCTCCACCTGTTGTTGTTCAATTTTATGTAGTTGTGCAGTTTAGCACAACCCCTTCTGCAGTGACTGCAGTACCACATCAACACTCCTTCTGCCTCCTCATCTTGCATGAAGTTATATACCCTTCAGGTAATTTTTCACATTCGATGTGGAACCACACTTCACAAACATCACAGCTAACTGCTTTGTCACTATCCTGATTGTTAATCCACATTCTCCACACTCTCGGTGTTCTTTCTGCCATGTTTGTTGACACTTGCTTTCCTCCTCCTGTCCCCAGAGTCCTTGGTCTCACTCATTTTGACTTCTTCATTGTATATACAAAAATTTGATGGGCTTACCTACCTGCCTATGCCTCCGTATATTTACAAGTAATATTAACTCTTTAGTTTAGACAGCGATAATAAATGTGAATATCTTTCAAGGAATAATTACGTAATTTATCACCAACATTTCCGCCTTCCGTCTTGCTGAATCAACCACGGCGGGAAAAGATTGTATGTTCGGCCTTGTAACTCATGTTCCAGCCAAACACAGTTAACACATTCAGCTTTCAATCACATCAGCCCAGGAACGCAAACCTGTTGGCCTTGTTGACGTCAAGCGAAATTAGTTTTTGTTATTCTCGTTTTATTTTTCTTAATATATCCTTTTTTCTAACTATTTAAGGTTGCTGCAGGACTTACTTATTGTCGGGTGTATCTACAGATCCCCAACCTGTGGCCCACTAAATCAAAGGAACTTCAGAGCCTTAATAGACAACGTGGCGATGCTCAACCTAGCCACCTCCTTATCATGGGGACTTTAACTATGGCGACATCAGCTGGGGAAACGAGTTCACCCCAAATGACTTGAATAACCCCTACTCTTTTTGTAGAAACTCTGAGAGATAATTTTCTGTTCCAACATGTTAGAGACCCCACATTAGAGAGGGGAGCAAACACCAAGCCACTAGACCACATCATAACAAACGAGGAGGGTATGGTGGCCAACTGAAACACCTTGCCCCAGTTGGCAGTCACCATAGAGTGTTGTCAATCAAATTTAACTGTTACCTAGTTCAAGATAAGGCCAGGCCAAGGTGCAAATATTACAAGGAAATTACAACGGGATGAGGGAAGAGATAAGGGGTATCCACTGGCCTGACTCATTAACAACAAGAACGCAGACACTACGCTGAATATCATAACGAGTAAAGTGACCCACTTGATCGATAAATATATACCCAAGACCAAACCCAGTGCCTCTAGGAATACAAGGATCCTACACATGAACCATGCGGCGATCGACAAAGTTAAGAAGAAACCCAGAAATTCAAGACGTGGGTTGGGTCAAATGATGCAGGACAGGGGATGTATGCAAGAGCCAGAAACCAAGCAAATATGGAAGGGCTGAAAAGGAGTTCCAGAGGCTGGTTGTAAGCGAGTCAAGTCAAACCCAAAGGCGCTTTACCACTATGAAAAGTCAAAATTAAAACGTGAGTAGAAGTATCAGACCTGAAGCTTCAGGATGGTAGTTACACAGATTCTGACCAGGATAAAGCTGAGGCATTGAACAGCTTTTTTCCTTGGTGTTCACAAGAGGATGCAATTAACCTTCCTGAGTTTGAGGACAGACGGTTCGACACAGCACTGACCCACATTGAGTTCACAGAAGAGGGTATTAGAAATAAACTGTCAAAGCTAAAGGTCCATAAGAGTCCCGGTCCTGACATGGTGCATCCTAGAGTGCTGAGAGAGTTGTGCAAAAAGCTTGCCGAGCCCCTGAAGATCCTTTTTGTAAATGCCTGGATGAACAAAAGGTCCCCAGTTAATGGAAAGTGGCTAATGTGGTCCCTATCTTCAAGAAGGGCGATCGTCACTCCACGAACAACTATAGACCGGTGAGCCTGACCAGCATAATATGTAAGCACAGTATTATCAGAGATGCCAAAATGGAACATCTACTACGAAACAACCTTGTAAGGATTGCCAACCGGTATGGGCGCACCTGCTTAACACAATTGCTCATGGTAATGAATATTTGGACCCATATTCTTGAATGGGGTGGTAATATCGACAATATTTACCTAGATTTTACAAGGCTTTCGACAGTGTACCCATGAAATGTCCTCGCTAGGATAGAAGACTTTCTACCACTAGCGTAGCTAGAGGCGGCGGTCCACTTGGGCAGCCTTGGTCTGCTCATCACCCATATCTGCAGCTACTGGAGACGTTAATCCATCCTTTGTCGGCAAGTTAATCCTTGTCGTGTCTGACCTAACACCTCACCCACATCATCACGGCCACGTCATAGGCTACACCCTTGCTATACCTCCCCACACAACCTGTAACCTGTTGAGGATTAAGAAACAACTTCAAACAAGTACGCCAGTGAGCTCATGTGGTGTGGGTCAGGTGTTAGGTCAGACACCACGAGGATTAACTTGCCGCCGATACAAAGGGAAGGATTAACGTCTCCAGTAGCGCAGATATGGGTGATAGGCCAAAAGTGCCGCCCCAAAGTGAAGGATCACGAGATGCTGAATTGCCATACGACATTGAATTGAGGAAATGTTTTCTTCGCTGGACAGAGTGATCCAAAAATAAATTAGAGATTTCAACAGCTTCATGAACTTGCTGAGAAATATGCCTTCCTTACCCCATTGAATCTTTGGATGATAAATATGAGTGTCAAATAGATCAAGATCACGACGACATTGATAAAGAAGAGTTCCTCGTTGAGAAAAAAGACTTCAGCATTTTGTTTATATATAACTATTAAGACAGAATACAGACGTGGAAAAGCCCTTGAACTTTGCAGTTTATTCAAAAGTATAACCTTAGGAACTCGGTTCCAAATATAGTAATGCTGAGGATTTTCCTCACAATTGCTGTTAGTGTTGCTACCTGTAGAGGAATTTTTCGAAACTAAAACTGATCAAGAATTACTTAAGATCTACTATGAAGCACCTTGCGGTTGAGAAATCTTGCCATACTGTCTATAGAGCGACAATTGACAGATGAAATAGTTTTTGACAATGTCATTGAAGAATTTGCCAACAAAAAACAAGAAAAGTTACTGGTAGAAAGTTGTAGTTTTCATTTCAGAAATAAAGATGGTCCTAATTTTTACATTTTTACTTTTTCCCTATCCTATATGTCGTTTTTGCTTTTTGTTTAACTGTTACTTATAAAGTTTAAGTATGTTGGTGTGTATTTAAAGCATACTATATTTGAGTATGTGAAAGTACAGTAATATAATGGTACACAAACTATTTAATATATATATGTTAGCGGAAAGGAAGAAGAAGACGGGAATGCTGCATTTGCAAAAGGGTGAGGTGCAGTCCTTAGAACAAAATTTAGGGGTCGTATGCATGTTTTCTCAGCACATGAGGACAGTGCTGTCTTTTAGGGGGTCGATTGTAATATTCAGAAATTTAATAATTTCAAAATGCCCCTCTGGTGATACTAGCGTTCAAGGTCATCTGAGGGAGGGCGCTGCCTGCTCGTAGCGAGAGACTGCGGAACTAGGCCTATATGATATTAAATGGTTTGAATTAATAGTGCGATTCATAAGTTGAGGGACTGTTGAATTTGAAATTATAGATCGTTTAGCAGTCTGGTAATGTTACGGTGTCCCAAGGGGTTATTAGTTAGACGGAAAATATATCCGTAGGCCCAAGCTGGCGCCTTGGAGAGACGCGACGCTGGCTAAGCCCAGTCGAGAGCATTCACACGACAAGACGTTCCGCCGTCCATCAGAAATAGTCCCGTGGCCTAGTCACCTGTGCTCGCTATTGCAGTATAACAAGTAAGTCTCATTCGATCTCAGACAGGGTTAGATAGGGCAGTGATAAAGTAAACTAGACTAACAGTGAGTTCATTTCGTTTCCGTCAGAACCCACTTGATTGGAGTTGACGGTTGACTCTGCCGAGATTGACTGCCGTTGATGATTGAGGGCGATTGTCGCCTTGGACCGATCAGTGTAGGCCTGTCACTGTTTAGCGGGGTAGCAAAGGATCTCTTGGTGAGCAGCGACAACTAAAACGACAGGGACCAGCATAGGCAGTGGGTATTCTTACACTCCGGTGCACAACCCACGTGTCCTCGGTCAGCTAGTGAAACCCTCTTGCTACGGGAAGCTAAAGTTTCTCTCAACTGCACAAGGTCTGATTGGCTCACTCTCTTCCTGCCCATGGACACACTGGAGTACACTGAGGCTATCTGAGTATATTAATGGTCACACACTGAGACCGTAGTCTAGGACTCAGGAGATACCTAGAGGAACATTTTATCTTCATTATTCGGGTGTAGTTAACACCACTCCTCAGACTGATATTATCTTGACGTGTGTAGTTAATATTTCTTAAATAATTTTGATAATATTGTTTTGAATGTTTGTGCCATTAAGTGGAACCAAGTGATACTGTGATTGATTCTTTTAATGCATCTGATTGTTCTTTTCTGATCTCAGGTATAACCTTGTTCCCCAAGTAGTGGTTAAGTTAGGTTAGGAAGTGTGCATCTGTTGGGGTGCTAATTTTGTTGAGTGCCCTAAGGCCTATTCATTGTAGAGTATTTATTTCTTAAATTTTATTACCATTTCTCAGTGACTGATATTATCTTGCTGAAAGCCCTTAAGCCTATTCATTGTAAGTATTTAATTTCTTATCTTTTATTACCATTCCTCAGTGACGATATTATTTTGTTGAAGACCCTTAAGGCCTATTCATTGTGAAGTATTTAATTTCTTATTTTTAGTACCATTTCCTAAGTGACTGATATTATTTTGTGAAAGCCTTAAGGCTGTTCATAATCTTGAGCAACATTTCTTAATACTTCAATTTATTATTGCCGTGTTTCTAATAATTTCTATGTGTATAACTTTATTCCCCAGAGTAGTGTTTAAAGTTTAAGTTAGAGGTGCATATTATTGTACCATTATTTGATTGTGTTTGTAGTGTTGGAGGGAATATAAGTGTCTAAATACAGTGTGTCTCATTCATCCAGTCACAAGCTATCCTTCCCGGGTCACGGACAGTTCATTTTGTGTAGTAGATTTAAGTGTTCTTGTGCTGGTTCGGGATTTTCTCAAAGGCGCTTCACTACCATTACCATCTATTAATTTTAATAAACCCCAAGTCAAGTGAGAAATTAAAGTCAGCAAATTCCGACCGATTCATATATATATATATATATATATATATATCAGTGACTCACCATATATATATATATATATATATATATATATATATATATATATATATATATATATATATATATATATATATATATATATATATATATATATATATATATATATATATATATATATATATATATATATATATATATATATATATATATATATATATATATATGAGTCACTGCAATATGTATTTTTGTGGGGGCACGGGGTGGTGGGGGCCAACTCAAGAGCCGCCCAGGCTACACTCTAGCTCATCACTGCTTTCTACATGACCGCAAGCAGTGTGTGGTGATTAATGGCACAATCATCATCCATACCTGTCACTGTATGGGCAGGTTTTCTTACTTCATATTATTTCAGACTTAGTCTTTTATTCTTCAAAATTTATTTACGGTATTCTTTATATTCTTCTTTTATGTTCTTATTTATTTCTCGTTTTATTTCAGATACTTATACAGTACTTATTTTCTGGCTTATATTCTTATTTCTTTATTACCCATGTCTATCTTTTATATTAAACTTTTATTGTGTATATATTATAATCTTCTATGCTGTCTTTTGGTTCACAGTGTACTGTAAATATATCTTTTATATTTCTCTGTTTATATTTTCCAAGTCAGTGTTCTTTCTTTTTCTTCATCTCTGTTCATACTAGATACACTATTATATTATCTGAATTTCAATGTCCTTACCTTTCTGAAGTATACTCTGTTTTTTACTTATTCTCATACATGGGTTAGTCTGGGGAACCATGTCTTTCTGAGTACATCACTTATTATACTTACAACGGTAGTCCGCCACCACCCAGACTTTATTAGAATATACTAAGTTTTAGTGCATTGTTAGGTAGAGTGGTGGGGTTTTTAGGCACATGAGTACAAGGATATTTTCTGAGAATCCATGTTTAGAAGGAATAGAGTGGTGATACTACTTGATTACTAATTTAATATTTATTAACATAAGGGTAAATAAGATGTTAATTAAATTCACTCAAACAAGACTGGACCCTCAGGTCTTACTGGACCATTCAAAATATAGATCGGCAATCACTTTTATTTCATTAAACACTTCAAGTACAGCTGTACCCTACGTGGTCAATAAAACCCAGAGGGTACCGTGTTAAGTGAAAACAGCTAAGTGAACAACAGAACATTTGGGATTAATTCAATAGAAACTGGCCCATCCCCAAACTCCACTTTTGACACATAACTATGTTGTAGTAAAAATAACATCTTAATTTTATGATGGTACATGCACACAATTAATACTTAAAAGAGAAATACAGTCGCCAAGTTAATGTCCATTCAAATAATGGACTCCTCCCTCCCCTCTTCTCACATGGCTCTTCCCTCTGAAATTGGGGAAAACCACTAAATTTTAATAAATAATACCTCAAACTAAGTTAGGATAATACAATTGACATTGCTGGATTCCTTGTAAGACCAGAATATTTTGAATATAAATGTCATATATTTTTGCACAAAAGATAACATATTTACTCAGAGAAACATTTTATCTAAAATTTGTGTACAAAATATATGATGTTTATATTCAAATATTCTAACGGGTAATTTGTATGAATTTTATGAGCTAAAACAAATATCTTCAGTTAATAAAAAAAAAACATTCTTCACAACACTATCTGTCAATCAAGTACCCCACCTTGCCTTCCCCCTCATCAGCGTGGTCAGTCCCAACCCTCCCCACCCCCCACCAATCCTCCTTCAAGATATGTTGGGTGAAAAACTAAATTTTAACATTTAGTATTAAATAATACTCAGATTAAAGTTAGGATAATATAATTGACATTGCTGGATTCCTTGTAAGACCAGGAATATTTTGAATAAAA
This sequence comes from Homarus americanus, assembly GCF_018991925.1. Classification (NCBI taxonomy): domain Eukaryota; kingdom Metazoa; phylum Arthropoda; class Malacostraca; order Decapoda; family Nephropidae; genus Homarus; species Homarus americanus. The sequence goes on along the minus strand of NW_024725489.1, from coordinate 6,832,164 downwards.
TGTCATATATTTTCCAAAAAAAATACCATATTTACTCAGAATAAACTTTATATCTAAAATTTGTATCATCTAGCAAAATCTATGATGTTTATATTCAAAATGATCATCATATTGTAAATTCCTGCAATGTAAATTATATTCTGCTTGAGTAATTTGTATGTTTTATAGCTAAAACATGCAGTCAGGCAGGGTGGCGGGAATTAGAATCTAAAATAGCTCCCGAGCCAGACACTCCTGCTCTGTGAGCCGATTAAGTGAAAGTTCAGCTCTGGCGGGCAGTATCTGATAATAGCGCAAAGTGAGAAAAACCCAGCGTTAGGCGAGTAATACTGTATATATATATATATATATATATATATATATATACAGAGTTCCCAAGTACCATCTGACCTGACCACCAACCATTGTGTGCTATTTAAAGATTAGTAGGGTCATTACCTAATACCTGACCATTGTGGATCTGGTCTCACCCATCTCTGTATATATACACCTTGATTTATATTTCTCTCTCTAGTCTGTACTAGCCCTGAAGATGTGAATTACAGCAGGAACTTCGTGTTTCTTCTTTCCTTGTGGTTATCATATACCTAGATCCAGCACCTACAGTGATTTTGCTTGCATATATATATATATATATATATATATATATATATATATATATATATATATATATATATATATATATATACATATATACATATATATATACACATATATACATATATACATATAATATATACATATATATACATATATATATATATGTATGTGTGTGTGTGTGTGTGTGTGTGTGTGTTATATAATATATATATATATACATATATATATATATAATATATATATATATATATATATATATACATATATATATATATATATATATATATATATATATATATATATATATCATAATCAAAACGTGGATAACATAAATCTTGATAAATCAAGCGGAAAATGGAAACACAGGTTTTCCATTTTCCGTGTGATCAAGTTGTAGCCCGCCTAAAGCGAACTTTCACTGCTCAGTTTTTCCCTACTGCGCGAGTGTCGGCTCGAAACGCTATTTTTTGGCCCCGCAGCGCGCCCGCCGCCTGTGCCTCCTCGCCTCTCCCTCCACTTGGGCAGCAGCGGCCAGGTTGCGCAGTGTGTGTTTTGTTGCGTTATCACTGACGTCCCATATGGCGATTGGACTGTGATTGGCCATGCATCCCTACCCCTCTGCTAGCTGTAATTGGCAAAGTATTATGGACGTGCCCACCGGAGACGCTGACCCTCAGCGGCAGTTTCATCCTCAAGGCCACTCCGATGCGCATCCATTGTTCCGTGAAATGGCTCGCGGTTCACCGCCACC
>NW_024725489.1:6812859-6830713 GCF_018991925.1 Homarus americanus | reverse complement strand
GCGAAGAGGATAAAGGAAAGTATTCTTTTTTTACAAGTTGCCCATTATGTCCCACAAAACTTTTCGGTCCAATTTTAACAACTTTTCTTAGTAACATTTCCATCGCAAATGATTCGTTTTCGAGAAAATAGCATAATTTTTTTTAGGAAGTCATCAAATATTTTCTCCTAAGAGAGCTTCTTTTTTTGTTACTAGTTAGCTGAGGTTAGGTTAGTTTGATCAGGGTAGGTTAGGTTAGCTGAGGTTAGGTTAGTTTGATCAGGTTCGGTTAGGTTGATCAGATTAGGTTAGTTTGGTTAGGTTAGGCTAGATTGATTGCTTCAATATGAGCTGTGTTAGGGGTCCTGGGGGAGGAGCCCCCTCTAACAGCCGCAATATGGCATCACAAAAATTGTGACCTAAGTCCCAGGTTACTGAGCTGACTTTCTGCCTCATTTACTCACAATTGCAGGGTCTCAATTGTTTCTCTTACTTTGACAACACAACATTCATAATGTATATCGTTTATCACAATTAATCTTTTTTTCTTTGTCAGTCTATTATTATTATTATTATTACATTTTCGCCCCGAGGTGGGTCAGTGACCAGTGCCCGGGTGGGAGCAGTTAGATTAGGTTAGCACAGAAACTGATTTCGAGATGACACCTAGGTTTGGTAAATTTGCATTAGTGCACACAACTCTGCTAGAAAGACATTTTTCTAGTGTTATTTTTGTGTGTTTTGATAGGATTTAACCTTGATTTCTGTCGGAAATTGCTTGTTTTTTTAATTATCGGGGGTTTTGGGTGGGTCGTTTTCCGACAAAAATTAAAGCCAAGCCAATAAAACATACAAAAAAAAAAAACAATAGAAAAACATAAACCTAACCTAACCTAACCTGACATAACCTAACCTAACCTAACCTAACATAACCTGACCTAACCTAACCTGACCTAACATAACCTAACCTGATCTAACATAACCTGACCTAACATAACCTAACCTGACATAACCTAACATGACCTAACCTGACATAACCTAACCGGACATAACCTGACCTGACCTAACATGACCTAACCTAACATAACCTGACCTGACATAACCTGACCTGACATAACCTGACCTGACCTGACATAACCTGACCTGACCTGACATAACCTGACCTGACCTGACATAACCTGGACCCAACAACCTAACCTGACATAACACAACCAGATTCCGACATAACATAACCTGATCTAACACATAACCTGACCTAACCTAACATAACCCTGACCTAACATAACCTGACCTAACATAACCTAACCTGACCTAACATAACCTGACCTAACCTAACCCTAACCTGACCTAACATAACCTGACCTAACATAACCTAACCTGACCTGACCTGACCTAACATAACCTGACCTAATATAACCCAACCTGACCTAACATAACCTGACCTAACATAACCTGACCTGACCTGACCTGACATAACCTAACCTGACCTGACCTAACATAAACCTAACCTAACAACATAAACCTAACCTGACCTGACCTAACATAAACCAAACCAAACCTGACCTGACCTGACCTGACATAACTTAACCTGACCTAACATAACCTAACCTGACCTGACCTAACTCTCACCATATGATGGAATCACTTATTTCTTACCTTATTGGCCTGGTTCATGCCAACTATGTTGGTCTTGACGATATTTACACTCGTTCTTACACTTGGGATACTTTACTGGGGTCGGGAGAACACCATGAGATCTAAAAACTGTTATAGCTTGTTCGTCTTTCCTCCCAAAATGTGCAATCAACTCCATATAATTGAAGTGACACCCATCGCAGACTTCCATGGTCGGAAATGAATTTGAATTTCAAAATATGAGAAACCCAAAATCACAATCGAATCTGATGGGGCAAAAATACCGCGAATTAAACCACAAATCATGTTATTTGGTAGCTGCAAAAAAATTGCTTTTGATTGGCCGCATGACGTGTACGAAAACGCATGCGAGTGACGATTTATGAAGGAAACACGCTGAGTGGAAGGTCGGGTAGGCGATAATGGCTGAAGATTAATGGAAGAAAATAGAGAAAGATTTGGCATGCTCTATCTCTGTTATTATACGTTTGCGACAGTAAGGGAATAAAAGAAAATTATCTTAAAATTAGGGTAAATTTTTCTTGTCACACCGTTCACTTTTAGCAAGTTAAAAATATATTTTTCTAGTGTATTTGTGTGCGTTGAGACCGAATACGACCTTCCTCTTTGGCGGAAATTAGCCGTTTTTTTTTTTTAGCAATTTTTTTTCGTTTGACGTTTTCCGAGAAAAAAAGAGTGCCTAAGCGACTAACAAATACACAATAAAACACTAGAAAAACAATAACCAAACCTAACCTAACCTGACCGAACTTAAATGACTCTCACCATATGATGTAATCGCCTATTTCTTACCTTATTGGCCTGGTTCTTGTTCGTCGTTGCATTCTGGGATTCTCACACAACGCGATCGAGAAAATGCTATAGTTTCTACGTTTTTTTCCCCAAAACTCACAATCAGCTCCATATACTTTAAGTGACACCCATCGCAGACTTCCATGGTCGGAACCAAAAATAATACTCGAATTTGATTGGGCAGAAAATACCGCGAATTAAACCCACAAGCATTTTAATTGGTTTCAAAATAAAAAAGGCTTTTGATTGGCTGTGACGTGTACAGGATGATTTATGAAGGAGACGCAGGAGACAGGCAGTGTTGGAGGAGACCCAGATTTCCCACGGGTTCCTCCTCCCCCAAGATTGTCAAACTCAAAAACGAGTCATTTGCGATAGAAATGAAGGTCAGAATCTTTCAAAAACACATCAAAATCCATCGGAAAAACGTTAGTTGAAATACACAGGGAGACAATACTAACAATTATTTAGCCTATAATTAACCAAATATCCACCTACCTCAAACATCATCCTCCCGTGCCACCAACTTGGAGAACTTATAGTAAACATTATGTAGTTGTAGGTGCTGCACTTCACGTCAACTTTACGTTATATTTTCTCTCTATATACTACAAGTGGTGTCATCTGGTGTCTGTAGTCTCTCCATTTGTCTCAGGGAAGTTCATATTCACAAACAGATTATATACGAGAACCTGAGTTTTGATTGTATATGTACAACCAAAAGGATATATATTCGTACAGCTGGTGACGTTGATAATGGAATAAATTATTCAAATAAATATATAATCATAATTTGTATGGGTCATATGTATATACAGGTATATATTTATAGCAAACCAAAGAAAACGTACATAATTACCCCTTTATAGAAAAACATTTGGTGGGTCACTTAGCTATTTTTATATGAAGTGTTTATCCTGCACCGAGAATCTTATCTGGTGGTTTTACAGGGTAGATTAAAGCTATTTACAACAATGATCATGAGTTAATGGATTTATTGCCATTTTATTTAATGTAAACAGCTTCCTCTTTGTTCACCATATGTAGTGAAAATAAATGCTTACTTTTTCAATCACTTGTGTAGTATTTTAACTCCTTCAAGTAATTGTGTTACTCACAGATGATCTTCTGTAAGAGGCTCACGCCTGTGACTCCAGCTCAATAGCCTCTTCTCTACTCAGACGGTGGCTGCGTGTGGCGGATATTTATGCCCTATAATTATATACTTGTTCTTGATTTTTCCAGTATTTATCTAATTTTGCTTCAAACTTTTCCACCGTCTCCACATTCACTACCCACTCAGGTAACCCATTCCAGTTGTTGACAACCCTACTCGGGAACGAATGTCTTCTGAGATTTAGCCTCGCTCTTGTTTTGTAGATCTTCTTTGTGTTCCCCCGGGTAGTGTCATCCTCCCTCATCTGGAACATTCCTGCTGTACATGCCTGGTCATATATGCCAAACACTGTCTTGTATGTTTCCACTTGGTCCCCACGAGATCTTCTGTACGCCAGTGTCGGTAACTGTAATTTCCTTAATCTTTCCTCATAAGATAAATCCTTGATGTGTGGTACCAATTTGGTAGCCCTCTGTACATTCTCTACTGCTTCAATATCCTTAATGAGATATGGGCACCAAATTTGATTAGCATACTCAAGGTGTGGCCTAACCAGAGCAGTGTACAGAGCCTTGAATATAGGTGCATCCAGATGAACAAAAGTTCTTCTAATAATGCCCACTATTTTAGCAGCCTTGTTGATTTTCTCAGCTAGATGGTCAGAGAACGTCAGCTTATCATCGATGACTACCCCTATATTCTTCTCGACAGTGGTCTTCTTGATCGTGGTGTACATATGATATCCATGGTCAGCAACTTTGGTTCTTCCTATCCTCATGTATTTACTTTTTTCTGGGTGAAAGTTCAGCATCCACTTCTCAGTCCAACCCCTGATCCCATCCAGGTCCTCCTGCAGCATGTCACAATCCCCATCTCGTTCTATTTTCCTAAAAATCTTTGTGTCATCCTCATATAGATATACCTCACTGTCGTGTTTAATTGCCACAGGCAGGTCATTGATAAAAAGGACAAACAGCAAGGGGCCGAGGACAGAACCCTGACGGACCCCACTAGTGACCTCTCTCCAGTTAGATACTTCTCCATTTACCACAACTCCCTGTTTTCTCTTAGTTAAAAAAATTCCTTACCCAATCAAGATATTTTCCATCAATGCGATAACTAGATACTTTTTCGAATAGTCTTTTGTGGGGTACTCTATGTAAAGCCTTCATGAAGTCACAATACACTATGCTCACAGCCTGACTGTCATCGATAATTTCCGTCCATCTGTCTAGTACCCTAATCAACTGTAGGAATGTTGATCTGTCGGAAATGAAGCCAAACTGTTTATTACTAAACAATCCATATTTTTTCATATGGGATATCATCTCTTCCCGTAATATTGACTCCATTAATTTGCAGATTACACTAGTTAGACTGACTGGCCTGTAGTTTCCTGGTTCACTTTACTTCTCTTCTTATAGATAGCTGTGATATATGCAATGCGTCAGTCCTCAGGTATATTTCCTTCTTGAAAAGAGCTTTCAAACAAGATCCTCAGAGGCTGAAGTAGTTCCTCCATCATCTCCTTAATGACTCTTGGATGTAATCCATCTGGACCGGGAGACTTTTGTCTTTTCAATTTTTTAATCACCTTTCTAATTTTGCCCTCGGTTATCTCCAGGTGTTAAAGAACTGGCACGTCTTTCTTGTTGGCTGTTGGTATCCCCCTATCTGGTTCCTCGATAAAAACTCGTGAGAATTGCTCTGAGTACATCTGCCTTTTCTTGATCATTCACAGTCTTCTGTACTTTTTCCTCATCCTTGTAAAGATCTGCAATTCTAGCTTTTGTTCTTGTTTTTGTCTGTACATACTTCCAGAACACTTTTGGATTTGCCTTACAAATTTTCGCAATCTCTTGTTCTTTGCATTTCAAGATGTTTCTAGTTTCCCATCTGACCTGGTTATTTAATCTCTTGTATTCCTTTTCAGTTTCCAGATACATCTCCCTTGTGCATGCTCTTTCATTGAACTTCGTTTTCATTATTTTCAGTTTCTCCCACAGTCTCTGTTTTTTTTCTTGACTTTAGCCCAGAGCTTCCTGTTCATAGGTAATTTTTCATTTGTTCTTTTTCTGCTAACCCTCAGTCCTCTGATTATCTTCTTAGGGACACACTCGTCAATGACTGCCTGGAATTTTCTTTTGAACTTATTCCACTTACTTTCAATATCTGGTTCCAATGATAAGTATTGGATCCACTCCATCGTAAGCCTTTGCTTCTTCAGTAGGTAATCTGCTTTTTCATACATGTACACTTGTTTTTTACTTTTGTCTCCCATCTCCTGTATGTCACAATGGAAATAAATACAGGCATGGTCACTCTTTCCCAGTGGACTCTCCAGCTTGATATCTCCTACTATAGATTCTTCGTTACTGAACAACAGGCCTGTGCTGTCTCCTCTTATCCTGGTGATTTCCTCAATATGTTGAGTGAGAAAGCAGCCCCGTATTTTCTCAATGAACATGGTACCAACATCATTCAGTCCCATTACAGAAGTATAATTACTCCAATTTATTTGTGGAAGATTAAAATCACCTACAATGATTTTATAAAGCACATTTTTATCATTGACTTCCTGCATAATTTGGAGCAAATTAGTATGATTGCTTTCATCACTATTAGGGCTTCTGTAAATGGAGGTAGATAGTAAATTACCACTACATGGCACTTCTATACAGCAATATTCACAAAACTTAGTATCAAGATCAACACTGTAAAGTTTGGTTCCTTTCCTAATATATATTAACATACCTCTCCCTTCCTTATTAAAGAGATTTAGCTCTGTAAAGTCATATCCTTCTAGGTTATATTCTGCTGTAATCCGTTCATATCTGTAGTGTTTTGGCTTTACCTTGCAGTGGATTCCTCCCCTACAAACGCTGTTTGTCGCCGAGTAGCCGACCCCGCGACTTCCCCAGTGTATGCCTCGTGGTCTAGGTCAACCAGCGCCACCTTACATGACGGAGGTCAACTATTAAGCCACGCCTACCTCCGCTATATAAGAGCTGACCTCGTGGTGATCTACCTCTCTTTTTACCTACACCAACCAGCAAGCAACACCTCCTCCTCCTCCTGCCTGGCGGCCCTCGCTCCCGCTGGCGAGCATGGCGACCCACAAGCTGGTCCTCCTCTGAGCACCCTCACCAACCAGCTCTCTCTACATCACGCTTGCAACCATGCTGCCTTCCCAGCACCAAGCTGCATTGTACATTCCAATACAACATGTATACAGAGAGCACATTGTGAGTTTCCTTTCTCCATCCCATCCTGAGTGTGAACCAAATATTCCATACCCCACAAATGGTGACCCCAGGAGATTCGCACTCACACAGGATGGAGGAGAAACCGATCACTCTCCCAGTCTTCAAGCAACATGGAAGACTGGCTTATCCACACAGAGGCAGCTCTCATCGGCTCTACAGCTACTGTCTCTACACCGCAGGTTAGACACCCTAGAGCAGCTCTGCTACTCTAAGCAGACAGCTGCTCCTCTTCCTGCCCCAAGCACCACATCCTACCGACCCCAACACACCCGTCCTGCCTCAGACGCCGCCCCCAGCCCAGCAGTATCCCTGCCACTGTCCTGGACCCTCCTCCTGACGCGGACCCTCCTCCGCTCCTGCCTGGCAGTCCCTGCTCCCGACGCGGCCCATGCGCCTGAGTGCAGCTCCACACACCCTTTTTTTTTCCCTCAGGTACTCCCTGCTACTGTCCTGCACCCTGCTGCTGTCGTGGACCCTGCTGATGTCATGCACCCTGCTGCTGTCATAGACCCTCTTCCTGACGCAGCCCCTGCTCCTGACCCAGACCCACACACCCCAGCAGGCGGATCTGAGGACTCTGTACCTGTCGCGAGGGAAGCACAACATTCATCGCCTCCACAACACTCCTTCTCCCTCTCTCCTCCCACAGATCTCGTGTATCTAGACAAAGTTGTCTCCACTAGCGGCCAGCTCATCCACGCCCTCGCCGTTATGTCTCACATGTGGCATGCACCGCCCGTTCTGCCTCACATGTGCCATGCAACCCTGCAGACAACAAGTCTCCTACACTGCCTGGAGGGAAGGGGGAGTATTGTAGTGGATTCCTCCCCTACAAACGCTGTTTGTCGCTGAGTAGCCGACCCCACGAATTCCCCAGTGTATGCCTCGTGGTCTAGGTCAACCAGCGCCGCCTTACATGACGGAGGTCAACTATTAAGCCACGCCTACCCCCGCTATATAAGACCTGACCTCGTGGTGACCTACCTCTCTTTCTACCTACACCAACCAGCAAGCAACACCTCCTCCTGCCTGGCGGCCCTCGTTCCCGCCGGCGAGCATGGCGACCCACAAGCTGGTCCTCCTCTGAGCACCCTCACCAACCAGCTCTCTCTACACACGCTTGTAACCATGCTGCCTTCCCAGCACCAAGCTGCATTGTACATCCAATACAACATGTATACAGAGAGCACATTGTGAGTTTCCTTTCTCCATCCCATCCCGAGTGTGAACCAACATCTCGTACCCCACAACCTCCTGTAGGGCTATTACTTGCGGAGTATTTTCCATCTCCTTCAACTGTGCATTTAACTCTATTAACTTGTCTGAACTCAACACATCCACATTACTAAACACAATAAGAAATTTACCTACATTTACATTTTGTTCTTGTTTTTTCCAATTTTTAATCAGTTTCCTTACACTATTTACACTACTGGTATGTACATGTTTCTCCTCTTTGGGCATCATTACTTCTCTTAATCCTCTTGGACCCCTATTTTGACGACTCTTCGCCTCCACGGGGGACCCACCACTCTGTGCCTCTCCTTCCCGGAGTCCATTAAGTTTTTTGCCTCCTGCCATAAGACAGCTTCATGTTCTCTCTCCCTTTTAGTTAAGTCATTGGCTATTCTTATGTCTTGGAATTTCATGTTACCTTGCAGGTTCCTGATGTTTCTAAATAGGTTTGCCTTTATATCTGCAGTAGATAACTTGATTAGCATAGGTCTAGCTTTTCCCTGGATAAATTTACCCAGCCTAATCACTTCAACTATTATCTCCTGGCCACTAGTGATGCACATTCTTTTATTAGGTTCAGTGCATAAGATTTATGTCTCAATCCTTTCGCTCATTGTTGGGGATCCAGATTCTGGTGCACCATATACCACTATGTTGTTTTCCCTCTTCTTTCTCTCATTTAGTTCCTCTATAAGTTCACCAACAGGCTCTGGTTCCCTGTGTTGTCTTCCTGCTTCACTTCAGTGGCACTACCTGTTGCCCTGCTAGAATCTACTTTCCCTTCTAAACCCACTGTTCTAGCCACCAAGGTTCCCAGTCTGTTTTCATAACCCCTGTCATTCTTAGCATTTGTTTCCTACACATCATTTATTTCAACAGACTTTGCCTCCAATAAACCCAGCCTGTCTTCTATCTCCTTATTCTTATCGTGTTTTTGTGCTGTAAATTCTCTCAGTTGATTTACTTTGCCTTCCAATTCATTTTGTTTGGTCATTTGTTCCACCTGTTGTTGTTCAATTCTTTTTATGTAGTTGTGCAGTTTAGCACAACCCTTCTTGCAGTGACTGCAGTACCACATCAACACTCCTTCTGCCTCCTCATCTTGCATGAAGTTATATACCTCTTCAGGTAATTTTTCACATTCGATGTGGAACCACACTTCACAAACATCACAGCTAACTGCTTTGTCACTATCCTTGATTGTTAATCCACATTCTCCACACTTCTCGGTGTTGTTCTTTCTGCCATGTTTGTTGACACTTGCTTTCCTCCTCCTGTCCCCAGAGTCCTTGGTCTCACTCATTTTGACTTCTTCTTTATTGTATATACAAAAATTTGATGGGCTTACCTACCTGTAGCCTATGCCTCCGTATATTTACAAGTAATATTAACTCTTTAGTTTAGACAGCGATAATAAATGTGAATATCTTTCAAGGAATAATTACGTAATTTATCACCAACATTTCCGCCTTCCGTCTTGCCTGGAATCAACCACGGCGGGAGGCAAAAGATTGTTGCTTCGGCCTTGTAACTCATGTTCCAGCCAAACACAGTTAACACATTCAGCTTTCAATCACATCAGCCCAGGAACGCAAACCTGTTGGCCTTGTTGACGTCAAGCGAAATTAGTTTTTGTTATTCTCGTTTTATTTTTCTTAATATATCCTTTTTTTTCTAACTATTTAAGGTTGCTGCAGGGACTTACTTATTGTCGGGTGTATCTACAGATCCCCAACCTGTGGCCCACTAAATCAAAGGAACTTCAGAGCCTTAATAGACAACATGGCGATGCTCAACCCTAGCCACCTCCTTATCATGGGGGACTTTTAACTACGGCGACATCAGCTGGGGAAACGAGTTCACCCCAAATGACTTGAATAACCCTGCTACTCTTTTTGTAGAAACTCTGAGAGATAATTTTCTGTTCCAACATGTGAGAGACCCGACACATTACAGCGGGGAGCAAACACCCAAGCCACTAGACCACATCATAACAAACGAGGAGGGTATGGTGGCCAAACTGAAACACCTTGCCCCAGTTGGCAGTCACCATAGAGTTTTGTCAATCAAATTTAACTGTTACCTAGTTCAAGATAAGGCCAGGCCAAGGTGCAAATATTACAAGGGAAATTACAACGGGATGAGGGAAGAGATAAGGGGTATCCACTGGCCTGACTCATTAACAACAAGAACGCAGACACTACGCTGAATATCATAACTAGTAAAGTGACCCACTTGATCGATAAATATATACCCAAGACCAAACCCAGTGCCTCTAGGAATACAAGGGGATCCCTACACATGAACCATGTGGCGATCGACAAAGTTAAGAAGAAAACCCAGAAATTCAAGACGTGGGTTGGGTCAAATGATGTGCAGGACAGGGGGATGTATGCAAGAGCCAGAAACCAAGCAAATATGGAATGTAGAAGGGCTGAAAAGGAGTTCCAGAGGCTGGTTGTAAGCGAGGTCAAGTCAAACCCAAAGGCGCTTTACCACTATGAAAAGTCAAAATTAAAAACGCGAGTAGAAGTATCAGACCTGAAGCTTCAGGATGGTAGTTACACAGATTCTGACCAGGATAAAGCTGAGGCATTGAACAGCTTTTTTTCCTTGGTGTTCACAAGAGAGGATGCAATTAACCTTCCTGAGTTTGAGGACAGACGGTTCGACACAGCACTGACCCACATTGTGTTCACAGAAGAGGGTATTAGAAATAAACTGTCAAAGCTAAAGGTCCATAAGAGTCCCGGTCCTGACATGGTGCATCCTAGAGTGCTGAGAGAGTTGTGCAAAGAGCTTGCCGAGCCCCTGAAGATCCTGTTTTGTAAATGCCTGGATGAACAAATGGTCCCCAGTTAATGGAAAGTGGCTAATGTGAGTCCTATCTTCAAGAAGGGCGATCGTCACTCCACGAACAACTATAGGCCGGTGAGCCTGACCAGCATAATATGTAAAGCACTTGAGAGTATTATCAGAGATGCCAAAATGGAACATCTACTACGAAACAACCTTGTAAAGGATTGCCAACACGGTATGGGCGCACCTGCTTAACACAATTGCTCATGGTAATGAATATTTGGACCCATATTCTTGAATGGGGTGGTAATATTGACAATATTTACCTAGATTTTACCAAGGCTTTCGACAGTGTACCCCATGAAATGTCCTCGCTAGGATAGAAGACTTTCTACCACTAGCGTAGCTAGGGGGGGGGCGGCGGTCCGCCCCGGGCGGCACTTTTGGGTCTGCTCATCACCCATATCTGCAGCTACTGGAGACGTTAATCCATCCCTTTGTATCGGCGGCAAGTTAATCCTTGTCGTGTCTGACCTAACACCTGACCCACATCATCACGGCCACGTCATGAGCTACACCCTTGCTATGAGGCCCCCCGCCACACACACAACCTGTAACCTGTTGAGGATTAAGGAAACAACTTCAAACAAGTACGCCAGTGAGCTCATGTGGTGTGGGTCAGGTGTTAGGTCAGACACCACGAGGATTAACTTGCCGCCGATACAAAGGGAAGGATTAACGTCTCCAGTAGCTGCAGATATGGGTGATGAGCAGACCCAAAAGTGAAGGATCACGAGATGCTGAATTGCCATACGACATTGAATTGAGGAGAGAAATGTTTTCTTCGCTGGACAGAGTGATCCAAGAAATAACTTAGAGATTTCAACAGCTTCATGAACTTGCTGAGAAATATGCCTTCCTTACCCCATTGAATCTTTTGGATGATAAATATGAGTGTCAAATAGATCAAGATCACGACGACATTGATAAAGAAGAGTTCCTCGTTGAGAGAAAAAGACTTCAGCATTTTGTTGCTGCTATAACTATTAAAGACAGAATACAGACGTGGAAAGAAGGCCCCCTTGAACTTTTGCAGTTTATTCAAAAGTATAACCTTGGGAACTCGGTTCCAAATATAGTAATAATGCTGAGGATTTTCCTCACAATTGCTGTTAGTGTTGCTACCTGTGAGAGGAGTTTTTCGAAACTAAAACTGATCAAGAATTACTTAAGATCTACTATGAGCACCTTGCGGTTGAGAAATCTTGCCATACTGTCTATAGAGCGACAATTGACAGATGAAATAGTTTTTGACAATGTCATTGAAGAATTTGCCAACAAAAAAACAAGAAAAGTTACTTTGTAGAAAGTTGTAGTTTTCATTTCAGAAATAAAGATGGTCCTAATTTTTTACACTTTTTACTTTTTTCCCTATCCTATATGTCGTTTTTGCTTTTTGTTTAACTGTTACTTATAAAGTTTAAGTATGTTTGGTGTGTATTTAAAGCATACTATATTTGAGTATGTGAAAGTACAGTAATATAATGGTACACAAACTATTTAATATATATGTTAGCGGGAGAGAAAAGGAGAGAAGAGAAGACGGGAATGCTGCATTTAGCAAAAGGGGTGAGGTGCAGTCCTTAGAACAAAATTTTAGGGGGGTCGTATGCATGTTTTCTCAGCACATGAGGACAGTGCTGTCTTTTTTAGGGGGGTCGATTGTAATATTCAGAAATTTCAGAGTAATTTCAAATGCCCCGCCATGAGTGATACTGAGCGTTCAAGGTCATCTGAGGGGAGGGAGCGCTGCCTGCTCGTAGCGAGAGACTGCGGAACTAGGCCTATATGATATTAAATGTGGTTTGCCGAATTAATAATGATGCGATTCATGAAGTTGAGGGACTGTTATTGAATTTGAAATTATTATAGATCGTTTAGCAGTCTGGGTAATGTTACGGGTGTCCCAAGGAGTTATTAGTTAGGCGGAAAATATATCACGTAGGCCCAAGCTGGCGCCTTGGGGAGACGCGACGCTGGCTAGGCCCAGTCCCGGAGAGCATTCACACAGACAAGACGTTCCGCGCGTCCATCAGAAATAGTCACGTGGCCTAGTCACCTGTGCTGCGCTATTGCAGTATAACAAGTAAGTCTCATTCGATCTCAGACAGGGTTAGATAGGGCAGTGATAAAGTAAACTAGAGCTAACAGTGAGTTCATTTCAGGGTTTCCGTCAGAACCCACTTGATTGGAGTTGACCGGAGTTGACTGCGAGAGATTGACTGCCGTTGATGATTGAGGGTGGCGATTGTCGCCATTGGACCGATCAGTGTAGGCCTGTCACTGTTTAGCGGGGTAGCAAAGGATCTCTTGAGTGAACGAGTGCTCCCGACAACTAAAACGACACGGGACCAGCATAGGCAGTGGGTGATCAGTTCTTACCACTCCGGTGCACAACACCACGTGTCCTCGGTCAGCTAGTGAAACCCTCTTGCTAACGGGAAGCTAAAGTTTCTCTCAACTGCACAAGGTCTGATTGGCTCACTCTCTTCCTGCCCATGGACACACTGGGAGTACACTGAGGCTATCTGAGTATATTAATGGTCACACACTGAGACCGTGAGTCTAGGACTCTAGGAGATACCTAGAGGAACATTTTATCTTCATTATTACGGGTGTAGTTAACACCACTCCTCAGACTGATATTATCTTGACGTGTGTAGTTAATATTTCTTAAATAATTTTGATAATATTGTTTTGAATGTTTGTGCCATTAAGTGGAACCAGAGTGATACTGTGATTGATTCTTTTAATGCATCTGATTGTTCTTCATAATTCTGATCTCAGGTATAACCTTGTTCCCCAGAGTAGTGGTTAAGTTAGGTTAGGTAGGAAGTGTGCATCTGTTGGGGTGCTATAATTTTGTTGAGTGCCCTTAAGGCCTATTCATTGTAGAGTATTTAATTTCTTAAATTTTATTACCATTTCCTCAGTGACTGATATTATCTTGCTGAAAGCCCTTAAGGCCTATTCATTGTAGAGTATTTAATTTCTTATCTTTTATTACCATTCCTCAGTGACCGATATTATTTTGTTGAAGACCCTTAAGGCCTATTCATTGTGGAGTATTTAATTTCTTATTTTTTAGTACCATTTCCTAAGTGACTGATATTATTTTGTGAAAGCCTTAAGGCCTGTTCATGTGTGCGAGCAACATTTCTTAATACTTCAAATTTATTGTTGCCTGTGTTTCTAATAATTTCTATGTCATGTATAACTTTTATTCCCCAGAGTAGTGTTTAAAGTTTAAGTTAAGAGGTGCGCATATTGGTGTACCATTATTTGATTGTGTTTGTAGTGTTGGAGGGAATATAAGTGTCTAAATTTTACAGTGTGTCTCATTCATCCCAGTCACAGACGCTATCCTTCCACGGGTCACGGACAGTTCATTTTGTGTAGTAGATTTAAGTGTTCTTGTGCTGGTTCGGGATTTTTCTCAAAGGGGCGCTTCCACTGCCATTACCATCTATTAATTTTTAATAAACCCCAAGTCAAGTGAGAAATTAAAGTCCAGCAAATTCCGACCGGTTACATATATATATATATATATATATATATATATATATATATATATATATATATATATATATATATATATATATATATATATATATATATATATATATATATATATATATATATATATATATATATATATATATATATATATATATATATATATATATATATATATATAAGAGTGAGTCACTGCAATATGTATTTTTTGTGGGGGCACGGGGGGTGGTGGGGGGCCAACTCAAGGGCCGCCCCGGGCGGCACACACTCTAGCTACGCCACTGCTTTCTACATGACCGCAAGCAGTGTGTGGTGATTAATGGCACGAAATCATCATCCATACCTGTCACTGTATGGGCGGGTTTTTCTTACTTCATATTATTTCAGACTTAGTCTTTTTATTCTTCAAAGTATTTATTTACCGGTATTCTTTATATTCTTCTTTTATGTTCTTATTTATTTCTCGTTTTATTTCAGATACTTATACAGTACTTATTTTCTGGCTTATATTCTTATTTCTTTTATTACCCATGTCTATCTTTTATATTAAACTTTTATTGTGTATATATTTAATAATCTTCTATGCTGTCTTTAGTTCCACAGTGTACTGTAAATATATCTTTTATATTTCTCTGTTTATATTTTCCAAGTCAGTGTTCTTTCTTTTCTTCATCTCTGTTCATATACAGTACACTATTATATTATCTGAATTTCAATGTCCTTACCTTTCTGAAGTATACTCTGTTTTTACTTATATTCTCATACATGGGTTAGTCTGGGGAACCATGTCTTTCTGAGTATATCACTTATTATACTTACAACGGTAGTCCGCCACCACCCAGACTTTTATTAGAATATACTAAGTTTTAGTGCATTGTTAGGTAGAGTGGTAGAGAGGTTTTAGGCACATGAGTACAAGGATATTTTCTGAGAATCCATGTTTAGAAGGAATAGAGTGGTGATACTCGCAGTTACTAATTTAATATTTATTAACATAAAGAGTGAATAAGATGTTAATTAAATTCACTCAAACAAGACTGGACCCTCAGGTCTTACTGGACCATTCAAAAATATAGATCGGCAATCACTTTTTATTTCATTAAACACTTCAAGTACAGCTGTACCCCACTTAACGTGGTCAATAAAACCCAGAGGGTACCGTGTTAAGTGAAAACCGCGCTAAGTGAACAACAGAACATATGGGATTAATTCCAATAGAAACTGGCCCATCCCCAAACTCCACTTTTAAACGACACATAACTATGTTTATAGTAAAAATAACATCTTAATTTTATGATGGTACATGCACAAATTAATACTTAAGAAATACAGTCATAAGTTAATGTCCCATTCAAATAATGGACTCAACTCCCTCCCCCTCTTCTCCACACACAACACTGCAAACCACCCCCTCTCACAATTTTTGGGGGGAAAACCACTGGATTTTAATAAATAATACCTCAAACTAAAGTTAGGATAATATAATTGACATTGCTGGATTCCTTGTAAGACCAGGAATATTTTGAATATAAATGTCATATATTTTACGCAAAAGATAACATATTTACTCAGAGTAAACATTATATCTAAAATTTGTATGTCTAATGCAAAATCTATGATGTTTATATTCAAAATGATCATCAAATTGTAAGAATTCCAGCAATGTAAATTATATTCTGGCCGGGTAATTTGTATGAATTTTATGAGCTAAAACAAATATCTTCAGTTAAGAAAAAAAAATATTCTTCACAACACTATCTGTCAATCAAAGTACCCCACCTTGCCCCCTCATCCCAACAGCGTGGTCAATTCTAACCTCCCCCACCCCACAAATCTCCCATACAGATATATTTGGGTGAAAAAAACTAAATTTAACTTGACTGGTATTTAAATAATACTCAGATTAAGTTAGGATAATATAATTGACATTGCTGGATTCCTTGAAAGCCCAGGAATATTTTGAATACAAATGTCATATATTTTGCACAAAAAATAACATATTTACTCAGAATAAACTTTATATCTAAAATTTGTATGTCTAATGCAAAATCTATGATGTTTATATTCAAAATGATCACCAAATTGTAAGAATTCCAGCAATGTAAATTATATTCTGGCTGGGTAATTTGTATGAATTTTATGAGCTAAAACAGGCAGTCAGGCAGGGTGGCGGGTGGGGGGTGGTGCGAATCTAAAAATAGCTCTCGAGCCGACACTCACCACGTATATGATGAAAAATGCCACGTTAAGTGAAAGTTCAGCTTTGGCAAGGCACTGCGTATATGCGAAAACGCGTTAAGTGAAAGCGCGTTAAGCGGGGTAATACTGTATATATATATATATTATATATATATATATATATATATATATATATATATATATATATATATATATATATATATATATATATATATATATATATATGCTGATAACCACAAGGAAAGAAGAAAACACAAAGTTCCCAAGCGCTGACCATCTGACCTGACCACCAACCATTGTGTGCTATTTAAAGATTAGTAGGGTCATTACCTAATACCTGACCATTGTGGATCTGGTCTCACCCATCTCTGTATATATACACCTTGATTTATATTTCTCTCTCTAGTCTGTACTCGCCCCTGAAGATGTGAATTACACGAAAGCGCTTGGGAACTTCGTGTTTTCTTCTTTCCTTGTGGTTATCAGCATATACCTAGATCACGCGCACCTACAGTGATTTGCTTGCATATATATATATATATATATATATATATATATATATATATATATATATATATATATATATATATATATATATATATATATATATATATATATATATATATATATATATATATATATACATATATACATATATATATATACATATATATATACATATATACATATATATATACATATATACATATATATACACATATATACATATATATATACATATATACATATATACAAATATATATATACATACATATATATATATATATATATATATATACATATATATATACATATATACATATATATACACATATATACATATATATATATATATATATATATATATATGTGTGTGTGTGTGTGTGTGTGTGTGTATATATATATATATATATATATATATATATATATATATATATATATATATATATAATATATATATATATATATATATATATATATAAGCAAATCACTGAGTGCAGCGTGATCTAGGTATATGCTGATAACCGCAAGGAAAGAAGAAAACACGAAGTTCCCAAGCGCTTTCGTGTAATTCACATCTTCAGGGGTGAGTACAGACGAGAGAGAGAAATATAAATCAAGGTGTATATATACAGAGATGGGTGAGACCAGGTCCACAATGGTCAGGTATTAGGTAATGACCCTACTAATCTTTAAATAGCACACAACGGTTGGTGGTCAGGTCAGATGGTCA
>NW_024725489.1:6743915-6812759 GCF_018991925.1 Homarus americanus | reverse complement strand
AGTGTAATAATCCATACATATACAGTACTTGAGACAGTGTGTATCAATACTTGTCAACAGTGTGTAACAGTCCATACATGTACAGTACTTGTCAACAGTGTGCAACAGAGCCCATACATATAGAGTACTTGTCAACAGTATGTAACAGTCCATGCATGTACTACTGTTATCGCCGCTGCTTCAGCTATAGTGCTGGCGTGTGATGCCATTAAATCTTTGACCTGTGACCTCGCAGATGTAGAAGTGTTTACAGACAAGTCCTGGTTCTGTGGTGGAATGTCTTGGGCTGGTGGCGGTGGCTGCCCGCCCTCTATGAGACAGATCGCCCTCTCTAGTGATGCTGAAGACCAGCCTTCTCCTGTCCGAGAATTTGTGCTGGGACGATTTACGCAATACTGTTTTTCTTGGAACACCATACTGATCTGCATTGACCCGCACTTGTAAGTACAGCCTAAGTGATGGCATACCCCTCGGTACTGAAATATTGTTGACTAATTACGCCTACTCGTTTCTGCCTAACCTGGAGTAATAAGACAATGCAGAATGAAGCGAAGCTAAGATTAATAGAGTTATGAATTTTGTGTTATGTCAGTATGTTTAATAAATTGTAATTGAGATAAAATTGTGAGACTAACTAATTATGTATCAGATGGATCACCTTGTAATATTATGAACGCTTTCTCCTCTGCAGGTTTTTGACCACATCAATAAATATTGAATGCGTCAAAAGACGGGTTTCAATCATTCCTTCTACTTGCCCGTAACCTGAACGTCCTAACTAAGGCGTTTACAGTCAAAACAAGTGCAGGGGGGCGTCGAAGGTTTTTCAACTACCATGAGGAACAAACGAACCACCAACGCCGGGTTTCAGCGTGGGACAGCGTAGATCGTCATAACGTCAGCACAAGAGACAGTGACGTGAGAGTGTCGTGTGTTTGAGTGACGTTTCAAATATCTGAGGAGTTGTCATAAAGTTTCGGTTCAAGCGTACAGGGTTGTGAGTGTTTGTTTGCACAAGCCAGCCTCGCACCCAGTGAACGAATATTCATTACACTCGGACAGTGTCGTAAGGTTTCGGTCGAGCGGACGGGCTGTTATTTTCATTCCGGACAGGCAGCCCACCCTCCCAGTGATTATACG
This sequence comes from Homarus americanus, assembly GCF_018991925.1. Lineage (NCBI taxonomy): Eukaryota > Metazoa > Arthropoda > Malacostraca > Decapoda > Nephropidae > Homarus > Homarus americanus. Next base: position 6,811,619 of record NW_024725489.1, on the reverse strand, counting down.
TGTGTGTGTGTGTACACCAGTGACCATAAGAACAGCTGATCCGCCTACTAAGGCGTTTACAAAGACAATGAAGTACAAGATGTTCTACAACTTCAAGAGCAAATACATACTGTGAATTCTGTACATACCAGTGTTACTGCAAATGCTCCCATTAATGTTTCTTTGATGTTACCATGCAGTTAGATACAGGTTGTGCCATTACTATTGCCGCTAAGGACTTGTATGAGAAATATTTTTCTAGATCACTTCTCCTTACTTATACTGGTGAAAACCTTACACCATAAGTGAAATAAAAGTGGAAATTGATTACAAAAGGAAACCGTTTAAACTTCCACTAGTAATTGCTCCAAAAGGTTCATGTGCTTTTCTAGGAAGAAACTGCTTGTTCAAACTGGTACCCGATTGGAAAGAGGTGTTTTTTGTAAATCATCTTCATGTCTCTAAAAATGTTCCAGATGTTTCCACTATCCTAGAAAATTACAGTAAATTGTTTAAAGATGAGCTAGGATGTTATAATGGTCCGCAAGTTGAACTCACTGTTTCATAAAATTCAAAATTTCACAAAGATACTGTAGACCTGTTCTGTATGCCTTTCAATCCAGAGTACAAAATGAGTCACTGAAAATGGAAAGTGATGGAGTAATTGAGAGTTTCATGAACTTCATTTGGTGCTGCTGCCATTGTGTCTGTGAATAAAAGAGATTCAGATAAAGTCAGAGTGTGTGGTAATTTTAGTGTGACTTTCAAAAAATGTGTTGATGTAGTAATGTACCCTATTCCAAAGGTTGAAGATTTACATTCAGTTTTGATGAATTGTTCAGTGTTTAGTGTGCTGGACATGTCACAAGCATACCACAAATTTCCTATTGCGATTGAATCTAGTAAGTACAGTAAAGTCTGGTTTTACTCGGATATTTTTTTTCGCGGAAGGCCATTTACGCGGCACCTGTCGGAAGAGATAATTATTATTTACACTGTAAATTCTATAATGTACGCGGCAAGCAGCAGGGTGAGGTGCTGGACGCTGACGTCACCGCTGACATCAGACTTGCGCCGGTGACGTCGCAGACTGTGATTGGGCCACGTATCCCTACCACCCACGCACCCCCTCCGCTACGAGCTGTGATTGGTCTAGGCATCCTTGCCACCCCCGCCACCCACGCTCTCTGCCGCCGCGTCAGTCTCAATGTCTCCATGTATATTCACTCATTCCCAGGAACCAGTGCTTTTTTTCTTTCTACTCAATGGCTTCCGCTGGACCCCCACCACCCCCTGAGAGGCCCTGAACTACCATCGTAAAATTAAGATGAGATTTTTACTACAATGTACAGTATTGTGTCGGATATAGCCAAAAAAGGTGAGTCTGGCGGTCGGCCCAGTCTCTATTTCAATTAATCCCATAGGTTCTGTTATTTTATTTATGCATTTCGCTTGATACATAGACCTCCATGGGTTTAATTAACTGTGTAAAACCAGACTAGTATACTGTACAGGTAGTTCTGCTATAACGCGATAATTGTGTTCTTGTAAAATATCGTGTTATAGAAAATCGCGTAATAGAAATAACAGGGCTTATGGAGAAAATAGGGTTAGTTGCAGATTACTCGAAATCGAAAAAATTTAGTAGTTAGCCTAACACAAAGGATAGCACAGTCTAAATAAATGTTACATTCATATCTAATAATGAAATCATACAGTAAATGTAACACTTTACTTGATGGGGGAGAAGGGTGATTTTGAGGTTGATAAAATCGAGCTTCTCTTCAAGTGTTATATCCTTTCTTTTACGATCATCACCGGGAATTCTATCACCAGAACGCTTCTTGTTGATATTCTTCTTTACTATATTCACAGTTAATACAGTGGGGTATGCTATAACGAACGGATCCTACTACGAATATTCCTATAACGAACGGTTTTACCTATAAAATTGAGAATGCTATAACGAACGAAACTCCTACAACGAACATTATTTAATTTTTTTTTTTCTAATTTATTGTTTTTTTATTACAAATATTAATGATATTCTTTATTTCAGGGGTTTAGATGCATATTTATGCACTTTTTTACAATTTTTAAAATTTTATATTATATTTTTCAGTGTTAAGTGGTTGTATTTGGGGGCCTGGAACGGATTAATCCTATAACGAACGAATGCTATAAGGAACAAGGTTCTAGAACCAATTAGATTCGTTATAGCATACCCCACTGTACCACAAAATTGGAGAAAGAGTAAGCAAAAATCGCGTTATAGCAAACAAGCGTTCGCGTTATACAAATATCGTTCCTAATTCATAAATCGCGTTAGAGCAAATTCGCGTTATCAAAACACGCGTTATAGCAGAACTCACTGTATCTCACTATCAATACTCACATTGGACTTTTTGTGTTTAAGAGATTGCCTTTTGGTGTTCACTCTGGCCCTGCTATTTTTCAGAGAATAATGGATAATATGCTTTCTGACATTCCAAAGGTTGTATGTTAGTTAGATGATATCCTCAATGCAGGAAAAGACCAAGAAGGATCACCTAGATACGTTGTGTAAAGTTCTGTAAAGGTTGCAAGAGTCAGGTTTCAGATTAGATAAGAACAAATGCAAATTTGAGCAAAATTCTGTCACATATCTTGGTCATAGAATAGATGGTGAGGGCCTTCATCCCACAGAAGATAAACTTCTTGCCATAAGTCAAGCTCCACCCCCTAAAGATGTAACAGCCTTAAAATCCTTCCTAGGCCTGATAATGTTTTATTCCAGATTTCTGAAGAATCACTCCACTGTACTTGCTTCCCTGAATAGATTGCTAAGGAAGGATGTTCATTGGGTTTGGACCAAAGTAGAGGATGAAGCTTTCTCTAAGGCAAAAATGTTACTGCTACATTCAGATACTCTTGTACACTATGATGACTCTTTACCATTGTTTCTTTCATGTAATGCTTCTTCATATGGTATTGGTGCTGTATTGTCACACATTATTGATGGGTGTTACCGACCAGTTGCTTTTGCCTCATGTACATTAACAAGTGCTCAGAAAAACTATTCTCGGTTAGATAAAGAAGCCCTAAGCATGAACTGTCGGCAGTTCCTTTACTGCCGGCAGTTCACGTTGATTACAAATCACTGCCCATTGGTTTCCTTGTTCAGCCCAGAGAAACCTGTTCATCTGCCAGACTGCAAAGATGGGCACTTAAGTTGGCTTCATACAACTACAACATAGAATACAGGAACACGGCTGCTCATGTTGATGCAGATAGCATGTCAAGAGTCCCTCTGGCTACAAAAGTGAACTGTGACAGTGAGGTTGTAAATTGCTACTTGTTTGAAACAGACATCCTCACAACTGTAACACATCAAATGATCAAGAAGAAAACTGCAGTAGATCCAATATTATCCAAAGTTCTGATATATGCTCAGTATGGATGGTCAAGTACTGATGAGTGTGATCCAAGTTTACAACCTTTCCTACAGCGTCGAGATGAAATCAGCATTGAACAGGGGTGTGTTCTATGGGAACTTAGTGTCATAATTCCCACTGCACTGCAAGGGGACATACTTCGAGAACTACATGAGACACACCTAGACATGACAATAATGAAGGTAGTGGCAAGGTCCTATGTATGGTGGCCCAATCTTGACAAGCAAATTAAAGGAGTTTCTTCATGTCAAGTATGTCAATCCATGAAGGCAGATCCACCTACTGCACAAATTCATCCTTGGACTTTTCCTTCCAAACCTTGGTCAAAACTTCATGCTGATTTTGCAAGTCCATTCTTGGGAAAGATGTACTTTGTACTTGTCGATGCTTACAGTAAGTATCCTGAAGTAGTTCAAATGAAGAGTACTACAGCCGAGGCTACGGTAAAGGTTCTCCGTGAGGTTTTCAGTAGACACGGATTACCTGAGATTTTAGTCTCGGGTAATGGCCCGCAATTCACTTCAAAAGAGTTTGCGGATTTCTGCTTAAACAACCGGTATTTTGCATCGTACATCCTCAGCATATATAAACCTTCTACGAATGGTCAAGCAGAAAGAGTAGTTCAAGTACTTAAGTCAGCCTTACGTCAAGCTGAAGTACTAAAGCAAGATGCTGAGACTGTCCTACAAAGATACCTGCTTTCGTATCGCATCACTCCACATTCTACAACAAGAATCGCCCCTTCTGTGCTGCTGATGGGAAGGAAACTGCACACTCGTTTGGATTTAATATTTCCATCTTTTACGAAGAAAGTACAAGTAGCACAAGAATTCATGGCGAACCGAACTGTTTCACGTGTTTGTCGTGTGCTGAAATTGGGTGATTCAGTGCAAGTGAGAAATTATAGAGGAAAAGAAAAATGGGAGCAAGGTAAAGTGGAGAAAGTGCTTGGAGAAAGACATTACTTAGTGAAAGTTTATGATGGCTATGTAGGGAAAAGACATAGACCAATTGCTGAAGTGCCCTCAAAGAGTAAATGAGGAAATAGTCCCTGAGGAGGCTTTAGTACCGGTAGATGAAAATTCAAATAATGAAACCACTAATTCATATTCGAATCCTATTCCTAATGTGCTTCCAGATGTGTATCCTATAATGAATGAAGTAGAGCCTCAAATAAGTGAAACTGAAAATGCAAGTCCTACAGTTTCAGAGGTTTTGGGGCAATTCCAAGGTTCTCCTAATAAAACTATACCTTCTCCCAATGAGCGACTACCCGGTAGTTGCTTCCAGGAGATATCCAGAACGACAAAGAAACCCTCCTAGATACCTTAATGACTATACAACTTGAATATTTTCTTTATTTTATTTTAGTGTCTACTACAGTCGTTTCTGCTACAACGCGTGTTTTGTCAATGCGAATTGGTTATAACGCGATTGATGAATAGAAGAACGACATTTGTAAAACGCGAACGTGTGTTGGCTGTAACGCGATTCCACTCGAACGTTTTAAGTGTACTGTCGCTTGGCGCGGGGTTATGCAGTGCTTACAGTTCATGTTCAACATCACATGTTCAATTGATTCACGAGAGCTTCCCACTTCTCTTTTGTCTTCTATCCTGAGGGAAGTTGATAAGCAGTTGCAGCTCTTGGAAGACAATGACTACAATGCAGAATGGAGCACGATTCCAGTTCGTGGTGTTAAATATTTTTTGGCACCTCATGAACAGCTTCTTTATGAAAGAAGAAAGACGGCAAAGCAGCAAACATTAGACGTCTTTTTTAAGTCAACCCCCAAGAAGCAGACTGAAGACACTGAACCACAGTCATCCACTTCTGGAATTAGAGGTTTTTTCGTCCCAATCATGCAACCGAAGCTGCACCTGATGATAACGATGACAACTCTCAACTCCTGTCTGCATGACTCTTCAACCTCAACATCACCCTTCTCCCCCATCAAGTTATATTCATATTTTTTCAAGGTAAAGTGTTACATTTACTGTATGATTTCATTATTAGATATGAATGTAACATTTATTTAGACTGTGCTATCCTTTGTGTTAGGCTAACTACTAATTTTTTTTCGATTTCGAGTAGTAATCTGCACCTAACCCTATTTTCTCCATAATCCCTGTTATTTCTATTGCGCGAATTTCTACAAAGCGAGGTTTTACAAGAACACAACTATTGCGTTGTAGCAGAACTGACTGTACTTATAATATACAATACTGTACTATATTGTAACTTACTTCAATTACTGTAGTTTCCTATATTGCTGTGCTTTATTTTGTTAACATTCCTTATTAGATGATGGTTTAGTTTATATTATTAGGATATATTTCCATTTGATTAAGTTTCAGACATTTTTGGTTTTATAAGGAGGGATAGTGTTATATATTACAGGTACTCCTCGACTTACGACCTACTCGACTTACGACCACCCGGACATACGATCGCCGCAGTTGTATAAAATATTTTTCAAATTACGTATTTTCGAGTCCCGACGTTAGTGATCGTGTATTAGCCTCTGTCACATTAATATTATATAAATATGGGCTAAGGACATGTATTCATTATATACATTCTACCACCTAGACTATTGAGCATAAAGCTACATAAACATTTGTTCTTTCACACCTTCTCGGGTGTACAGCTCATAAATCTACAGACTCAACCCTCCGTGTGTGAGTAGGCTGTTTTAGATAAATGTCTGTGTTAAAGGGTGATTACTCTCCAACCACCAGGCACCAGACTCAAGAGAGCACAGCCCAGTTTCCCCAGTTCACAACTAGACCCGAGACTCTAATGTCGTGTCGTGAGACCAGCTCTCCAGGCTGCAATTCTCTCTAATTGTATCAGCTAATTACAAGCTAATAGCTAATGCTCATTAGTCTATCAATAACAAATAATTGTATAGACATGACTACCCAATATAACTAGAAAATCACCACATGCGTTTACATTAAACCAAGGAACAACGAGTGAAGAGAACAGTACCTGTGTGTCTTGTGTAACTTACAAGCTAAGATAATTACAAGTACAACCCAGGATAGCCGTGACGATTTCAACTATCAACCAATCTACGACTGTATCAAAGGTGACACGCCATGAGATTACTTGATATCTCACTCAGCTGCATCAAAGGTACCAGCGACTACCCTACACTCATTCAGGCAAGTGTTAACAAGTGAGATAGTTTGATATCAAACCACAGCTAAAACAATCGCGCTGTGTACTGACAAAAATTTGTGTTTGTAATTCCCTTTAAAATGGCTGGCAAGCGTAAAAGTGAGAGTTCTTGTGGTGCTGAGAAGAAAAAGAGACCCATTTTAGATTTTCTATGTATTATTTTTGCATTTTCGACTTACGACCAATTCGACTTAGGACCTGGTCGTCGGTCCCTAACCCTGTCATAAGTCGAGGACTGACTGTATTGTACAAATAATTGTATAAAGGAATAATTTATATTATTACAGCAACAACTGGGCTAATTGGTAACTCAGGCCTGCCAGAAAGGGCTAGTTATGCAATGATAGAATTTTCATTTAAATCAGTTGCTGTACATTTGGCTATGAAACTCGGTGTCATGCCTACGGTGAATTTCTTACATCTATTTTTTACAATCTTTTCAGAGGTTGAGCTTGCCAGGAAATATTGAAATGGGCGTTTAATACACACGCTGACAACGCCGTTCTTACTACCGCGGCGGAATTTTAGACAAGGAACTCACTATGGGTATGCGTTAGATTTTCAAGATAAGGTGTTTGACGGATTCTTTTCGGGAGATTAATGGGTTTTTTTTAAATACACAACTGACAAGAATAGAACTACATTCTGATGTTTGGGCATTGCACTGATCTAACCTCAGTAGCATTTGGAAACTCAGGCATCCCTCAAGGGCAATATTAGTATACCTGTACTTTGTCACTTACTGGCAGACTCAACACTCACTTATTTGACTAGTTTTACTAACAATAAATACAGTTGAAGCATTCAACATCACTCACAAGGGATCTTGAATGTTTCATCTGTAATCAGACATATCTAATACAATATAATGTGACTGGGTTCTCTCCCAATTTCAAATCTCCGAAACTGACATGAGGTATGACGAAATATCATAATCTCGGAGATACATGAAATTAGAGAAACGGTGGGCTCAGACGTCCTGAAGCGATAAGAAAATGGACGCCTCAGATGGGGGAATCAATACAGAAGGCATAGCTTCATGTTTTATGGGCTATTGAGCGTAATATGAATTGTGTGATATTATGTTAACTCACGTGTACGACCGTGGTCATTACATCATGAGTCAGATCAATTTCTTACATCTATTGTTTACAATATAGTCAGAGTCTGAGCTTGCCAGGCAATTTTGAAATGGACATCATCAAATTTTAGACAAGGGCCTACTGACAGTTTGATATTAGATCTTGGAGATAAGAAGACTGACAGGTGCTCCCCGACTTACGACGGGGCTAGGGACCCAAATCCAGGTCGGAAGTCTGACATAGATAAAAAAAAAAAAAAAAAGTCAAAATTGTTTTCCTTCAAAAAAAAATAAAAAAATCTACAATGAAATACAGTACAGTAAAAGTAATAAATAATGAGGAATGGATACAGTGTGACTGAGCACTTACTTTTAATGTAGTCAGCTGAATGCACACGGGACTATATTAATTGGATGAAGCAGAGGAGGAGACAGGGCTGGGTGGGTCATCAATGTCGCTTTCTTCAGACAGGTTTATGGACTGTGGAAACTTGCTGGTTGAAGGTATTGGATCATCTTGAGGGAGTAAAGAGGCAGCACTGGTGGGGCGTGAGGAGACGGCACTGGGGGACTTCTTAAAATAGATGTCCAATTTAGACTGCACAGTTTGTTTTTTCTTTTCATTATATATTTCTCTGTAGCAGGCAAGTGCATCTTGGATCATTCTGTCAACATTGGCATAACGCTCAAAATTTTTATCCATGCCGTCAAACATTTGCATTCCTTTATTAAATGTAGTAAATGCCTCTGCCATTTGTTTCACTGAAAACTTTTTGTGGGGTGCAGGTTCTTCTTCTACATTTTGTCTCTCTTCTTCCTCTGCAATTTTCTGTGCATCTAGTTCAATAAGATCCTCGTTACTGAGCTCTTCTGCTACACTTTCAACCAACTGTTCAACATCTTCATTATCAATTTCTAACTCCAGCTGTTTACCTAACTCCACTATCTTGTTACTAATGTCCGAAATAACTTCATTTTCATTAAATCCTTTGAAACTGTTCACATATCTTTTCAGGATTTTCTTCCATATTTCATTCATTGAATGTTTTGTAACCTGATCCCATGCTGCACTAATGTTCTTTATACATGACAAAACATTGTACTCCTTCCAAAACTCTCTGAGCGTTTTCTCACCTTCAGTAGCAGCAACAGCCTGAGCGAAGGTCGTGCGTAAATAATACGCTTTAAAGGCAGCAATAGCACCTTGATCCATGGGTTTGATGTAGAGGTAGTATTAGGTGGAATGTAGACTACCTTAACATCAGGGTGCATGTCGTCCAGGTGTGGTGGGTGTCCCGGAGCATTATCCAAAATCAGCAAAATCTTGAATGGAAAACGTTGTTGCAAACAATACTCCCTGGCTCGTGGAATGAAATAAGTCATGAACAAATCCTCAAACAGTGCTAAGGTCATCCAGGCTTTCTTATTACTGCGATAAAACACTGGCAGTGTGTTATCTGAATGATAGATCATGAAGGGCTTTAGCTTTAAACCAGCAACATTCCCCCCAACAGAAGTGTAATTCTGTCCTTGAATGCCTTGAATCCTGGCATTGTTTTCGCCTCTTTGTGGATGTATGTCCGTTCAGGCATGCACTTCCATAATAAGCCAGTTTCATCCACATTAATTATTTGCTCAGTCAAATAATTTCCCTCCACTATGACACGATTTAGCTCCTCCTTAAAAGCTTCGGCAGCACCAACATCAGCACTAGCTGCCTCTCCACTCACCTTAACATTGTGTAGACTGTAGCGTTTTTTAAATCTATCAAACCACCCATGACTTCATGTAAAGGTTTGATCACATTCATCTCCTGCCTGCTCCTTCAAGCTTTGGAACAGGCTTCTTGCTTTAGCCTGTGGTTAGAAGGCTTAAGGGTACACGCTTCTGTATCTGGTCTTCTATCCAGATCACCAATAATTTTTCCATATCGTGAATAGGACCTTGTCTTTTCTTTGAAATTATAGTTCCCTTTATAGGTGTTGTTCCTTTCACTACATCACGAATACGTTCCTTGTTCTTCAGAATAGTGGATATAGTCGAGTGTGAGAAACCTAGGTCACGTGAGATTGTTGTTACAGTTTTCCATTCTCATGCTGCGTTATTATCTTCATTTTCATCTCAAAAGTAATTGCCTGTCTCCTTTTCATTGGAGCACCACCAGCACTCTCACTTTTACGCTTTCCAGTCATTATAAAGTCAATTAAATACGATAACGAAAGTTCACAGCGCGATCAGTATAGGATACGATAGCCAAACACCAACTAAGCGCTCCACTGAGTGAGTGTACCCACGCGGCGACCCAAGCCGCGCCACGCTCTCTCCCGGGACAGAAACGTTTCGGTATAGAAAATGCGCGCATCATTTGAAAATATTTTGGTCGCGACTGCCGCGGTCGTATGTCCCGCCGGTCGTAAGGTCAGAGCAGGTCGTAAGCACCGATGGACGCAAGTCCAAGCAGTCGTAAGTCGGGGACTACCTATATTCTTTTCAGGATATTAATTACTTTCTAAAATATACAACTGACAATAATTTCAATAAAAACATCAGATTCTCTGATGATTGGAAATCAAAATGATATAACTTGAGTATCATTTGGCAGCTCATGGCATCCCCCATGGGCAATATTAGGGATTCGTCGCTTCTACTGGCCGACTCTCCTCAAAACTTATTGACAATTCTACAAACAGTAAATACAGTTGAAGCTTTCAACATCACTCACAAGGGATCTTGAATGTTTCATCTGTCAGTAGTCATATCTAACTTAATGTAACATGAAAGATTTCAGCTGCAATTTAAAATTTCATAACATAATGAGAGATACTAATGAATATCAGAGTCTCGGCCCTACTCGAGAGAAAACGGATGATTGAGGCATTCTGAAATGGGGAGAAAATGGATATCTCAATTGGGGAACTCAATAGAGAAGTTATAGCTACATGTTGTATGGGCTTTGAGCGTAATATGAATCGTCTGATTTTACGTTAACTAACATGTACGACCGTGGTCAGTACATCAGATCACCTGAAGAATCATCCCTTGCTTATTTCACCTAAAGATTAACTACCCAAACACTATTTGGAGGATTAGGTTAGGGTAGCATTAAGTTAGCTGATATTTAGTAAATTTTAATGAAACTAAAAAAGAGGGTTTGTGAAAACTTCCTCAGATGGCAAAGATATATGCAGTATTACCCCGCTTTACGCGGTTTCACTTTACGCGATTTCTCATATACGCGGTGCCTCGCCAGAACCAACTTTCACTTTCCGCGGTTCATCTACCCATATACTCAGGAAGTATAATTTTTTTTTTTTTATTTAGCTCATAAAATTCATACAAATTACCCGGCCAGAATATTATTTACATTGCTGGAATTCTTACAATTTGATGATCATTTTGAATATAAACATTATAAATTTTGCATTAGACATACAAATTTTAGATCTAATGTTTACTCTGAGTAAATATGTTATCTTTTGTGCAAAATATATGACATTTATATTCAAAATGTTCCTGGTCTTACAAGGAATCCAGCAATGTCAATTACATTATCCTAACTTTAGTGCGAGGTATTATTTGTTACTAAAAGTTAAAATTAGTTTTTTCACCCAACATTTCTCTGGTAGGGAGGGAAGGTGGGGGGAGGGTTGGGGCCGACCGACCATCTGGTGCGGTTGGAAGAGGGGGGGGAGGCAAGTTGGGGCACTTTGATTGACAGTGTCATGAAGAATATTTTTTTTATTAACTGAAGATATTTGTTTTAGCTCATAAAATTCATACAAATTACTGGACCAGAATATAATTTACATTGCTGGAATTCTTACAATATGATGATCATTTTGAATATAAACATCATGGATTTTGCATTAGACATACAAATTTTAGATCTAATGTTTACTCTGAGTAAATATGTTATCTTTTGTGCAAAATATATGAAGTTTACATTCAAAATATTCCCTGACCTACAGGGAATCCAGAAATGTAAATTATATTACCCTAATTTTAGTCTGAGGTATTATTTATTACTAAACGTTAAAATCTAGTGTTTCACCCAATCATTTCTCAGAGAGGTAGGGGCCAGTGAGCTGGCAAGAGGGGGGGGGGTGATTTGAGTCTATTATTTGAATGGACATTAACCTGGTGACTGTATTTCTCTTAAATATTAATTGTGTGAGCATACCATCATAAAATTTAGATGTTATTTTTACTACAACATAGGTATTGTGTCGGAAAAAGTGGAGTTTGGGGGTCGGGCCAGTCTCTATTGGAATTAATCCCATATGTTCTGTTGTTCCATTTACGCGGATTTGACTTTCCGCGGTACCCTGTGGGTTCAATTGACCGTGTAAATCGGGGTAATACTGTATACTGTACAGGTACAGTATATGAATTGATGTGCTTAAAGTTTTGTGAGATTGAGGACAACATCTAATCATTTCACTTATTAGCAATTTAAGCAGTTGGTTTGTTCTTTGTTACGACTTTCATTGTCGAGCTTTCTTGTGTGTACTGTACAGTATAAGTTCACTGTTGTGGCCATACGAGCTGTACACAAAGTAGCTTTAGTACTGAGTGTGATGACAACTTTCTGCCTTGATGTCGTACTTCTTATGTGGATTATATTTCAGGATGATGTTTGCTGTAAGGGTGAAGAAGAGCTGATGGTGGGAAAACCCAAGAAGACCTACTGCAGGAGGAGTGACCCGTTACTATCTGTTTCTGAGAATATGTTTGACGACCTCTGGAAGGTGAAAGATGTGAACGAATTGATGTATGGGGTCCTTCTGTAGGACTTCCTCTGTGGTCCTTCTGTGGGGGTTACTCTGTGTGGTCCTTCTGTGGGGTTTCCTCTATGTGGTCCTTCTGTGGGGATTCCTCTGTGGTCCTTCTGTGGGGATTCCTCTGTGGTCCTTCTGTGGGGGTTCCTCTATGTGGTCCTTCTGTGGGGGTTCCTCTATGTGGTCCTGTGGGGATTCCTCTCTGTGGTCCTTCTGTGGGGGTTCCTATGTGGTCCTTCTGTGGGGGTTCCTCTATGTGGTCCTTCTGTGGGGGTTCCTCTATGTGGTCCTGTGGGGGTTCCTCTGTGTGGTCCTGTGGGGATTCCTCTATGTGGTCCTTCTATGGGGGTTCCTCTGTGGTCCTTCTGTGGGGTTCCTCTGTGGTCCTTCTGTGGGGGTTCTTCTGTGGTCCTGTGGGGTTCCTCTATGTGGTCCTTCTGTGGGGTTCCTCTCTGTGGTCCTGTGGGGTTCCTCTATGGTCCTTCTGTGGGGATTCCTCTATGTGGTCCTTCTGTGGGGGTTCCTCTATGTGGTCCTGTGGGGATTCCTCTTGTGGTCCTTCTGGGGTTCCTCTGTGGTCCTTCTGTGGGGTTCCTCTGTGGTCCTTCTCTGTGGGGTTCTTCTATGTGGTCCTGTGGGGTTCCTCTATGTGTCCTTCTGTGGGGTTCCTCTGTGGTCCTTCTGTGGGGGTTCATCTATGTGGTCCTTCTGTGGGGATTCCTCTCTGTGGTCCTTCTGTGGGGTTTCCTCTCTGATCCATCAGTGGGTCCTTCTGTGGGGGTTCCTCTATGTGGTCCTTCTGTGGGGATTCATCATGTGGTCCTTCTGTGGGGGTTCCTCTATGTGATCCTTCTGTGGGGGTTCCTCTATGTGGTCCTTCTGTGGGGGTTCCTCTATGTGGTCCTGTGGGGATTCCTCTCTGTGGTCCTTCTGTGGGGGTTCCTCTCTGTGGTCCTTCTGTGGGGGTTCCTCTAATAATAATAATAATAATAATAATAATAATTAACGGTTTATTGAAAAAATTCAGCAGCCCGAAGGCTGAAAATATACCTTGGACATAAATGACTTATTACATACATTGGTGGTTTAACAAAAGCCTTCATTAGAGAAAGGTAAAGGAACATACAGTGAACATACAGATTAACGCAGGTGTTGAACAGCAAACTCGTAGTGTAGTAACTCCCTCCTAGATGGTGTTAGGAGGAACTCACGTGGTGTAGTAGTTCACTCAGATGGTGTTTATGAGGGACCTGGGGATTCCTCTCTGTGGTCCTTCTGTGGGGGTTCCTCTATGTGGTCCTTCTGTGGGGCTTCCTCTGTGGTCCTTCTGTGGGGGTTCTTCTATGGTCCTTCTGTGGGGGTTCCTCTGTGTAGTCCTTCTGTGGGGATTCCTCTCTGTGGTCCTGTGGGGCTTCCTCTGTGGTCCTTCTGTGGGGGTTCCTCTGTGTAGTCCTTCTGTGGGGGTTCCTCTGTGTAGTCCTGTGGGGGCTCCTCGGTGTGGTCCTTCTGTGCAGGTTCCTCTGTGGTCCTTCTCAAGAGGTTCCTCCATGGGGTCCTTCTGTGGGGGCTCTTCTATGGGGTCCTTCTGTGGGGGTTCTTCTATGGGGTCTCTCTGTGTTTACTTCTTACTTCCATGAATTAAACCTGGCAGTCAGTAGAAATCATGATGTCACATGATGCTCCTGTGCATGCTCAAGGTTGTGAGTTTAACTTGATCAGTTATAAGATAGCTTCTCTGTTACAGTGAGGGACGCTCTTTCTCAGATTGGCAAATCATTCAATGTGATTTTGTAAATAGTGTCACTGCAATTGACTTTGTGTGATAATTTTTTTTATTACAGTTGTGGAAATGTGTTCCTTTCCTATACCCCTGTGGTAACCTATGTCTCCAAATGGCCAATCTATGTGACCTAAACTTATCCACCATTCAAGTCCATCATTACAATACCAATATCCATTCTTTCATAAATAGTGATACAGTGATATTCTCGTTAGCTGGAACAATTGGTGCAGAGCACTTCATGGGAATGAGAGATTTCCGGGTAACGAAATGACTCTGAAACCCGGCAAAATCCCTCATCCCCAGAATTTTTCCGGGTACTGAGAAAAGTTTCTCAGAATTTAAAAAAAAATTTGCATTATTTCATCCTCGGAATTTGCTGATATTCAACAAAGTTCAGCTGAGCTAAATTCACTTAATATGGCGGGTGTGAGGTCTTCGTTACTTACCTGAGATAGTTGAAAGTGTCATGTGCCAAGTAAGAATTAACGTAGCTTAAACATCGCCAATGACACATTGCTCTCCATACTTCGGTGGCCAATCACAGCACTCCACCCGTTCTATAAGTGCCTGGCACTCTTAGTGCCTTGTAAACACATCTCTTTCGGCACCCCCATCCCCCGAAAAAAAGAACTGTTATATGTTGCTGCTCCTTCCCAACATGAAAGTACTGTACATTCATACAATTACCCTCACACAAAAAATAATTACAATATCTTTAATGGTGGAAAAGTTATGTCACTCGTTTGAGGATTATACTGTATAGTGTGGTTTGGTTTATGCAAGTGGAGAAAAATTCAGTTATGTTTTTTCTTCCAAAATGCCATTCATTTTCGTTTCTGAAACTGCCAAAGCACAAAAGAAGATGTTTTAAGCTATCATGTAAAAAAAAATCACTAAAATATCTTTAATGGTTCAAAAGATGTGGCAGTTTGAAAGTTTAAAAACTTTAACTGCCTTTTCTCCTTTTTTTTTATTCTGGCATTTAGCTGACTGTGTTACTGATAGCCTCATATACTGTATACTGTACAGTGGTCCCTTGGTTAATGAACACAATTCGTTCCAGAAGGTCGTTCGTTAACCGAAACCATTGTTTCAATGGGATTTTGGGTAATTGATTCCAGCTCATCGAAAATTACATAAAGTAAAAAAAATATGCAGTAAAGTACACTTACTTTGAGGTTTGTATGTAGAAGGCTCCTGGATGATGATGCTGATGTGAATTTGAAGTGGGAGGTGGAGGAGGAGAAGGGAGAAGAGAAGGAAGTGAGGGCAGAGGAGAAGCATTTTACTGCTTGGAAGGCGAGTCACCTTCCATGAAAATATCAGGAACCTCTGGACTGACAGATTCTGCAGCAGGAAAATCCTCTCTCCTTTTTGAAGTGGAAGGTTGAGGGCTAGCATCTTTTTCCCACTGCCTTTTAGTGAAGAAACTGCCAATTTTTCTTTGTGGGGCATTTCTCCACCTCATCATTAACTGATTTCTGAAGAAGGAGAGCACTTTGTCTTCAACACTACACAAAACAGGTTCTGTTGTTTCCACATCAGGGTGCCTTGATGCCAGTTTCCTGAAAATCTCCCAGTGGTAAACAACATCCTTTAAATCTGAAGAAGACATATGGTCATCACTTTCCCTCTCCTCCTCACCACTGTCAGCTTCTAACATCTTATCCAGTTGTTGCAAGTCTTCAGTAGTAAGTTCCTGCTCATGAGACATCACAAGCTCTTCCACATCATCCTCCTCCACTTCGAGACCCAATGACTGACCAATGGACACAATCTCCTGGTCCAACTCCGTTTCTTCATCAAATCCCTCAAAATCATGGACTGCTGATGGCCACAGTGCTTTCCATGCAGAATTGAGGGATCTAATGGAGACTTCTCGCCATGAGGACACAATCAATTTTACAGCCTCCAGGATGTTGAATTGTGTCTTCCAGAATTGTGCCAGTGTTAGTTCAGGATCAGTGGAAGTTGCCTGATAACACCTCCTGAACATTTTTTTCATGTACAGCTTCTTGAAGTTGCTGATTACATTCTTGTCCATTGGCTGCATAATTGATGTAGTGTTGGGAGGCAAAAACAACACTTTGACAAAGTCAAATTGAGCCTCCAAAGTGCTGGCAAGTTGAGGGTCATGACCAGGGGCATTATCCATAAGGAGAAGAGCCTTTAAAGGAAGTTTATTGGTGGTTAGATAACTCTTGACAGAAGGGCCAAACACCTCAACAGCCCATTCATTAAAGAGCTGTCTTGTCTCCCATGCCTTACAGTTGGACTTCCTATATACTCCAAGCTTTGTTCTTACCACTTTCTGTTGCTTGAACACCGTGGGGTTCTCAGAGTGGTAGACAAGCATGGGCTTCAGTCGGAAATCCCCTGAAGCATTGGCACCAAGCAATAGAGTGAGACGGTCCTTCATGGGTTTATGCCCAGGTAAAGAGGCTTCATCTCTGGTGATGAATGTCCTTTTGGGCATTATCTTCTAGAACAGCCCAGTTTCGTCCATCTTGAACACTTGCTGTGGAAGATAATTTTCTTCCTCCACCACTTTCTTAAACTCCACTAGAAACTTTGCTGCTCCTTCTTTATCTGCAATGGCAGCTTCACCATGCCCAACAACACTAAAAATGTCACTTCTTTTTTTAAATTTTTCGAACCATCCCTTGCTGGCCCTAAATTCTTCAAACTCTGTGCCAGAAGAACCAGGTTGATCTTCCTTTAAATGTTCGTATATTTCCTTAATCCAAATAAGAAGTAACCTCTCTGTTTCTGCTATTAATGATCTACCTTTAAACACTCTGCTAGATTTGTCTCTCACTTTCACTTCTCTGAACTTGTCTTTCTGTGCAAGAATTGTCGACACAGTTGATGCTGACACGCCATATTCCTTACTAAGTACATTTGTTCTAATGCTTTCTTCGTGTTTCTTCATAATTTCCTGTTTCACTTGAACTGAAATCGCCTTTTTCGATTTCTTTGGTGCCATGCTGGATTCAATACAGTAATTTCACCACTAAAATTTTAAGTTCACTAGCTGTAATTAAAGATTATTTTCTTTAAATCAACACTGCACTGCGCTATATATTATCAATATGTAATATAAATTTCAGAATGACCAATAATTGTACTGTAAAAACGTAAAAATAGTTTTTGTTCAAGAGAGAGTCAAGCAAGATGTTACCTCTACTGACCAGAGATACAAACTGACGCCTGCTGGGTGAGTCAAGGGGCTGTTTGGCGCGCTAAAAACTAGTTTCCTGTACTTCAATTATGTTAAATAATTGTTAAAATGAACTAAAAAAAATTAATATAAAACTTGTAAAATTATTGAATAGTACAACCTTTTTTATATTTCCTCAAATGGGAACGAATTTAAGCCCTAGAACTGATTACTGTATTGGTGGACTAACATTCCAGCTGGTGAGCAAGCGAAAACATGTTGAGAGGAATTCGTAAGGAATTCATTAACCGAATTTGTTTTCATTAACCGAAATGAAGATTCTTATGGAAGGTAATTCGTTAACCGAGGCGTTTGTTAGCCTAGGGACCACTGTACTGGTATATGAATTGATGTGCCTAAAGCTTTTTGAGATTGAGGACAACATCTAATCATTTCACCACATCAACTTATTAGCCATTCAAGCAGTTGGTTTGTTCTTTGTTACTGTACAATATAAGTTCACTGTTGTGGCCATACGAGCTGTACACAAAGTAGCTTTAGTACTGAGTATGATGACAACTTTCTGCCTTGATGTCGTACTTCTTATGTGGATTATATTTCAGGATGATGTTCGCTGTAAGGGTGAAGAAGAGCTGGTGGTGGTAAAACCCACGAAGACCTACTGCAGGAGGAGTGAACCATCACTACCTGTTACTGTGAAGAACTTTGACGACCTCTGGAAGATGAAACATGTGAGCGATTTAATGTATGTTATAGGCAGAGGTGATGACTGTGGAAAGGCAGAGAAAACAGATGATGAGAATTATAGGGAGCAAGACAGACCACATAACGATGTGTACAGCGAGGAGAAAACTGATGATAGTTATCTAGAGGAAGACAGACGACGTAAAGATGTGTACAAGAAGAAGAATATAACAACATGTAATTATAGTTATCTAGAGGACACCAGACGACATAAAGATGTGTACAACGCGAAGAAAATAAAAACCCGTAATTATAGTTATCTAGAGAAAAGAAGACCACGTAAAGATGTGTATGGCATGAAGAATATAACATCAGATGATAATTGTTATCTAGAGGAAAACCTACCACGTAAAGATTGGTACAACGCGAAGAAAATAACAACATGTAATTATAGTTATCTAGAGAAAAGAAGACCAGGTAAAGATGTGTATGACATGAAGAATATAACATCAGATGATGAATGTTATCTTAAGGTCAACAGACCATGTAAAGATGTGTACAAGAAGAAGAAAATAATAGCCCCTAATTATAGTTATCTAGAGGACAACAGACCACGTAAAGATGTGCACAAGGAGAAGAAAATAACAGCCCATAATTATAGTTATCCAGAGGACAACAGACCACGTAAAGATGTGTACAAGAAGAAGAAAATAATAGCCCCTAATTATAGTTATCTAGAGGACAACAGACCACGTAAAGATGTGCACAAGGAGAAGAAAATAACAGCCCATAATTATAGTTATCCAGAGGACAACAGACCACGTAAAGATGTGCACAAGGAGAAGAAAATAACAGCCCATAATTATAGTTATCCAGAGGACAACAGACCACGTAAAGATGTGCACAAGGAGAAGAAAATAACAGCCCATAATTATAGTTATCCAGAGGACAACAGACCACGTAAAGATGTGCACAAGGAGAAGAAAATAACAGCCCATAATTATAGTTATCCAGAGGACAACAGACCACGTAAAGATGTGCACAAGGAGAAGAAAATAACAGCCCATAATTATAGTTATCCAGAGGACAACAGACCACGTAAAGATGTGCACAAGGAGAAGAAAATAACAGCCCATAATTATAGTTATCCAGAGGACAACAGACCACGTAAAGATGTGCACAAGGAGAAGAAAATAACAGCCCATAATTATAGTTATCCAGAGGACAACAGACCACGTAAAGATGTGCACAAGGAGAAGAAAATAACAGCCCATAATTATAGTTATCCAGAGGACAACAGACCACGTAAAGATGTGCACAAGGATGACAGAAAGAAAATAACAGCCCATAATTATAGTTATCCAGAGGTGCACAAGGAGAAGAATAACAGCCCATAATTATAGTTATCCAGAGGACAACAGACGTAAAGATGTGCACAAGGAGAAAATAACAGATGTGCACAAGGATGAATAACAATAATTATAGTTATCCAGAGGACAACAGACCACGTAAAGATGTGCACAAGAGAAGAAAATAACAGCCCATAATTATAGTTATCAGAGGACAACAGACCACGTAAAGATGTGCACAAGGAGAAGAAAATAACAGCCCATAATTATAGTTATCCAGAGGACAACAGACCACGTAAAGATGTGCACAAGGAGAAGAAAATAACAGCCCATAATTATAGTTATCCAGAGGACAACAGACCACGTAAAGATGTGCACAAGGAGAAGAAAATAACAGCCCATAATTATAGTTATCCAGAGGACAACAGACCACGTAAAGATGTGCACAAGGAGAAGAAAATAACAGCCCATAATTATAGTTATCCAGAGGACAACAGACCACGTAAAGATGTGCACAAGGAGAAGAAAATAACAGCCCATAATTATAGTTATCCAGAGGACAACAGACCACGTAAAGATGTGCACAAGGAGAAGAAAATAACAGCCCATAATTATAGTTATCCAGAGGACAACAGACCACGTAAAGATGTGCACAAGGAGAAGAAAATAACAGCCCATAATTATAGTTATCCAGAGGACAACAGACCACGTAAAGATGTGTACAAGAAGAAGAATATAACAGCCCATAATTATAGTTATCCAGAGGACAACAGACCACGTAAAGATGTGCACAAGGAGAAGAATATAACAGCCCATAATTATAGTTATCCAGAGGACAACAGACCACGTAAAGATGTGCACAAGGAGAAGAAAATAACAGCCCATAATTATAGTTATCCAGAGGACAACAGACCACGTAAAGATGTGTACAAGAAGAAGAAAATAACATCAGAAGACAATACACATAACCAGCCTGATCATCACCACAAACTGAAGGTAAGAATTACATTTATTTAAAAGAACTAATATTCATCTTTTTCAACAGTGTGATTATATATTGCACTGTATACAGTGAACCCTCGCTTTACGCGGTCAATTGAACCCACGGCGCCCCGCGTAAAGCGAGAAACGCGTAAAGTGAACAACATAACATATGGGATTAATTGAAATGGAGACTGGGCCGACCCCCAAACTCCACTTTTTCCCGACACAATACGTACGTTTTAGTAAAAATAACATCTTAACTTTATGATGGTATTCACACACACATAATATAGAAGGGAACAATCAATAAGAGAATAATATACTGTAGGTTAGGTTAGAAAAAAACAAGGTTAGGTTTAACACTTATGTTAGTAGAAGAGATGAGTCGGCGTACGGGAATGGAGGCTGGTTCCGAGGCAGAGGGCAGGCTACTGGCCCTCAGGTGAGTCATCATCACTGTCAGCCACACTTATCAGTGCCTCCCTGACAAATCCCTCAAAGTCACCATCACTGTCTCTGTCACTATCACTGGCTTGGGCTGGCTGTGGTGGGTTGCGGGCAGTGAACTCGGTAATGCTTTGCTGACGGCTGGTGTTTATGTTGTCGTGATAAACCTTGATGTAGGGCTCCATAGTCTGCAACAGCTGGGTAGTGAAGACTTCATACCGGTTATCGTCAGGGTCGTCGGAAAGGAGGAGCTTCAGTTTCTCAACACGCTCGATGGCACCCCTTACATTACTATGCAATAACTTGCGTTCTTCTTGGGATGAAGCACCACCTGCCTATTTCACTGATGTCATCATCATCTAACATCTCGTCGGCAGCAACATCAGGATCCCTTATCACCTCCAGGATGTCGTCTTTGGTGGTCTCGGAGAAGCCTGCAGCTGTAACACTCTGCGCAGCTTCTCTGGCAAGGTCCACTGCTACTGCAACAGTCTGAACCTCACCAGTCACAGATTGACTCTGCCTCCCACCTGGAATACCTTGCAACACATGTCTCCATGCTTGACGAACCGTTGCTACAGACAGCTGATCCCATGCCTCCACCAAGAAGTCCACAGCTTTCTTGACGTTGAATTTTCTCCAAAAGTGTTTCACAAGTACAGTACTCCCTCTTTATCGACGGATTTTTTATCGACGGATTATTTAGCCGGATTTTTATTTTGAACTGTACTTGATATAATACATTCACGGAAATGTAATATTTTTGCTAAAATGACGTATGTATTACAGTGGAAAGTGGGATCAAATCGTGACGAAAACAATGACTTGCGCTTTCTTTCGTTCAAAAGATGTTACCGTAATCACTTTTCGAATGGTTTAGTTAAAAAACTGTTGTATTGTATTACAATAATATCCTAATTGACTTGAATAAATATTACGATACCATATTTCTGAATATTTTCATTAAAATCCATCAAAATCATTTTCCTTGTCATCGTCTGCAGCACCAAACAGCTTCTCCCAGTCCTCTCCTTGAACAGGGCTAGAGGGTACGTGTTTTTCGAATCGTTTTCAGTTAAAAAATTATTACATCACACGTATATTTTACCTAAACTGCGCCTGAATGAATATATTCTCGGAAATAAATAGTAGTTTTGCTGAAACGTGACGTATTTCAATGTAAAATAGGATAAAATACATGACGAAAACAAAAGACTTTACCTAACCTTCCAATGTTCTTGAGATGTTACTCGTTTTTTTAATAGTTTTCGGTTAAAATTCTGTTATATTACAATGATATTCTATTCATACTGTGCTTGATATAATACATTCACGGAAATGTAATATTTTTGTTGAAATGACGTATGTATTACAGTGGAAAGTGGGATCAAATCGTGACGAAAACAATGACTTGCGCTTTCTTTCGTTCAAAAGATGTTACCGTAATCACTTTTCGAATGGTTTAGTTAAAAAACTGTTGTATTACAATAATATTCCCTCCTAATTGACTTGAATAAATACTTGAATGGAAATATACAATATTTTTGTTGAAACTACCCGCGTTTCAGTGTAAAGTGTTGTAATAATAAATGGTAAACAATTTGCCTTGGGCATCCGGATTTTTGGACTTTTACTGTACTGTACACTGTTTTGTTTACTGTAAGGACCGATGTTCACTTCAATAAATGAAATCGTAAGTTTGCTAGTATTTTTGTCCACTTATTATATTATTATTTATACACTATTATTTAAGGTTATGTGTAAAGGAAACGCATTAATGCTTAAAGGTACATTTATTCAACATATGCTAATAATAGTTAGAAAAATTACGTAACCATCACGGTATCGACGGTTTCTTTATCGACGGCCGTTTACAGAACGTAACCCCCGTCGATAAAGAGGGAGTACTGTACAGTTAACCCTCACTTTACGCGGTCCCGCATTCCGCGTTTCCACGTTAACGCGGTGCCTTGCCAGAACCTCATGTGCTCACATTACGCGGTACGTGAACCCCATTACGCGGAGAGTGTCCGGCGCGACGCTATTTTTAGATTCGCCCCACCCGCCCGCCTGCCTGCCTGCCTCTCCCTCCTCCTCCCTCCGCTTGGGCAAGCGGCGCAGTAAGGTTGCGCAGTGTGTGTCTTTGTTGCGTTATCACTGACGTCATATGACGTATCAGACCTGTGATTGGCCATGCATCCCTACCCCCCTCTACTGCTAACTGTAATTGGCTTAAAGTATTATGACGTGTCCACCCGGGGGAGGGAGGGAGGAAAGACGACGCTTGACCTAGCCGCGGCAGTTTCATCCCTCCAGGCCACACCGTGTATAGTGCATCCATTGTTCTGTGATAGTGATAGTGACAGTGAAGGTGACTTTGAGGGATTTGTCAGGGAAGCCCTGACAACTGTAACTGATAGTGATGGTGATGCACCTAGTAATGGTGATTCACCTGAGGGCCAGTAATCTGCCCTCTGCCTCGGAACCAGCCTCCATCCCCGTATGCCGACCCATCTCTTCTACCAAATTTTTAGTTTTCTAACCTAACCTTTATTTTTCCTATGTTAACCTTTATCTTTCCTAACCTAACCTCTTCTATATTACTTGTTTTTTCATACCATCATAAAGTTAAGATAAAATTTTTACTACAACATAGTTGTGTGTCGTCAAAAAGTGGAGTTTGGGGATCGGCCCGGACTCCATTTCAATTAATCCCATATGTTATGTTATTCACTTTACACGTTTCTCGCTTTCCGCGGTACCCTCCGGGTTACATTAACCGCGTAAAGTGAGGGTTAACTGTACTTCTTGCTCTGCCAACTGTTGTTCCTCGTCCTCTTCGCTCTTGCTATCGGTGTCACCCAGGTTACGCAACTCATCCTTGGTGTTGGTATAGTCGCTCATTAGCTTTAACTTCTTTGCAGAGAATGCAGCTGTATTAATGACGTAGTGTTGGGAGGAAGGAAGACCACTTTTACGTTGGGGTGACGATCCAACAGTAGGGGCGAGTGTCCTGGTGCGCTGTCAAGCAGCAAGAAAATCTTGAATGGAACATTCTGTTGCTCACAGAATTTCTTCACGTCGGGAACGAAACAGTCATCAAACCAGGAGAGGGACAGAGTAGAGAACATCCACACCTTACGTGCGGTCAGCCAGTGGACATTTACAATAGCTTGGTCATGTCCATGCTCTTGTAGGCGTGCGGCTTGCGTGCTGTGTGGATTACCGATAACTTGAGCTTACAGGTACCGGAGGCATTGGTGGTAAACAGGACGGTGATGCGCTCCTTCTGCAACTTCCGGCCCCGACACTTTGTTACATTCTTCACAACGAAGGTCTTGGAAGGTAGCTTTTTCCAAAAAAGACCAGATTCGTCCATGTTAAACACCTGGTCGTCGGTGTACTGTCCTTCCTCCATAATCTCGTGTAAAAACAGAGGAAAATCCCTAGCCGCAACACTGTCAGCACTAGCTTCTTCACCACCAATGTTAATGTTGTTGATGTTGTTCCTCTTCTTAAACCTGTGTAGCCACCCAGAGGAAGCATTGAAGGGTTTGGGCTCTGCAATTCCCATCTTACGTGACACTGCAGCATACAATTCACGTGCGTACTCCTTAACTGAGCGCGTGCCCACTGCCATGTTCCGTCGCGCCTGACGAATCAAGTAGCTCACAAGTAATTTCTCCGTCTTGAGAAGCACCTGGTTGTGGCAATACTTGATCATAGAAGCACCTGTAGACTTTGTGATGTTCATGTGCTCCTTCATCTTGGCTGCATCCTTCTTGATCATCCGAATCGTAGATTCGTTAACACCATGCTGGCGCGCGAGATCAACCTGTCTTGTTCCTTTCTCCAACTCTTGGATGATCTTGTATTTAATTTCTTAGCTTAGGGAACTTCATATCTTCTTTGGCTTAGGGCGGCTGGGTCCTAGTAATGCAAGGTTTCTTTGTGGTGGTGGTGGTGGTGGTGGTCCAGTGGAAGCCATTCTTATGGAACAATAGATACCGATATACACGGTGTAGCCTGAAGGGGTGTAACTGGAGCCGGAAGGTCAAGGGGCTTGAACGCTCCCTTGGCGGGGCACGTTATATTACATTAAACCAATCACAGCTAGCGGGGGAGGGAGGTAAGGATGCTTGGCCCAATCACAGTCCGATACGTTATACGACGTCACCAATAACGCAACAAAGACATACACTGCTCAGCCTACTCGCGCCGCTTACCCCACATGGCGGGAGGGTGGGAAGTTTGAATCCAAAAATTTCGCGGCCCGAGAGGACCGCCAGCCGCTCTCCGTGTAAAAGAGTACACGCACCGCGTAAAGTGAGCATTCCGTGTTCGGCAGGGTACCGCATAAACGTGGAAACGCTTAAAAAAAAAGCGTAAAGCGGGGTAATACTGTTTTATTGTTACCTAGTGTTGTTGCACGTCCACATGTGTATTCTGCCGTGATTGGTCGATGCAAGGGTCTTTTCGACTGCGAAGACAACTCTGTCCCAGAATTCCAGCGACTGCTCAGTATGTTGACGAGCGAAGGTGAGTCTGGCAGCACTGTGTTCCTCTGTCAGTCGTTCTTTCTTGGCGGGAATCTTGTGGTAGATACCCGCCTCATGAAGCCGCCTCCGGACAGTTCTAGCACTCATGTCCAGCCGCAGATCTAAGCAAATTGCAACAGCATTAGAGAAAGGGTTGTCCTCAGCTGCTCTCAAGAATCTTGCATCGTCTTCAGGAGTAGTCACTCATGGCTGCTGATGTCTCTCTTAATCAAAAGAACATGCTGATTAAAAGCCACTAATTTTTTATACTAAGTAATTATATTTAATTGCCTGTGTAATCACCAATAACGTGTCAGTCTGATCAGTACAGTACTTACCAAGGTCGTTCAGGTTGCCACTCTCCTCTCATCTTCTATTCCACTTGATTACAGTAGCAGCTGATATTCCAAGATCACAGGATATGGTTCAGATAGAGAGTCCAGCTTCTCTTAGGCCCACAATGCGACTTCTCAAAGCTAACTGGGTGTCACGACGGTTCATCTTAAAATCTAAGAACTTTCTGTTGAATTCTATGATTTCTAGGGTCGCGACGATACCTTGGATGAGTTTTGATTGGCTGTCGACACTTGTTACTTGATCAATAAGCAAATTATCATTGTTTTCACAATTTTGTATTGTATTTCATTCAGGGGCAGATGCATTTATATCTTTAAACACTTGGTTTTTTACGTCATATGTCATTATTAGTTTTATTACTTGTGAAAATAAAGGATAAGGTGTGTGTGTATAACATATGGCCCAGCACCAAAAGGTAGCTTCCTAACATTATAAAGGATAGCATTACTCACCAACACGTCATTGGCAGCTACACTAAGTCCTCTCTTAACGTCAAGGTTACGTTCTTAAAAATGCGACTACATACAAAACAACGTTAAACTGATAGATTTTCCCCATGAGAAATAGATAAAATACGAGAGTTACATTCCTGAGCCTCCCTTTGCCCCATGAAATACATTGCAGGTACTGTATATATACAGAAAAACATTGCCATTTCTATAGAAAATAGTGCATGCATACAGTATACAACTACTAAGTTTGTATTGGTTCTCACCGATGGGCGGAGGTGGTACAGTGAGTGTGTGGTGGGTAGAGAATCTGAGGAGGCAGATGGCGGGAGCGGAGGAGGGTGGTGAGTCACTGAAACCACCTCGCCAAGAGAGCAGAGTGCGGCCAGACGAGAGAGGGTGATGCACCGTAAAATGTAGTCCGTTACGACACAAAACGACGTATTATCGGATCACCAGGATGTCAAACGAATTTCTTATCTCTAAAGTTAAGCGACTAGTACCAAAACAACGTTAAGCGGGACGACTTTAAGCTCAGACATACTATACTTGTCAGTATCTTTCGCAGCACCATACCCCTAGAATCACCATATTAAAACGATAAGTGTAAAGAGGTCATTTTGGTTTACCTGTGTGAAGCTAGGTCGAAACGTGACTTACGACAGCATATGGTTTCATTATATGCTATTAATGTTTTCATGAAATATAATGTGCATGTAAGAGCAGTTGAATCACCTAAAAATGTGTATCGGCTTAAAGTTATATGTCGGATTTGGAAAATAATTATAACTGTCCTTACCTGAGGAAGGATAGCAGTAGTGAGGGGAGGTAAAGGTTACGTATTTCTCTGGCTTTGGAGCCTTAGATTAAAGATAACCAATTAGACCCCAATAAATCAAACAACGTAATGTACTGTAAATACGTATTCCTATACCATAATCACCTCTTCCACTTCCATCACTCTTTTGTGTGCAAAAAATTTATATTTATGTTATGCAACACGGAACTCGAGTACTCCCCCCATCTTTCCCCCTCCCCTTTCCCTCCCACCCCCGCACACACACACTGTTACAAGATCGTCAGCTGATTCTACCTCTGGTTGTCTGGCTGGGTAACTCATTAGTTTCACACATTTCGTGGACGCTGGAGCATAATATAAATAATTAAGTGTTGAAATTACTAGCCGTGCAATTGTGACCATGACAGGGTCATGTGAGAATTTGTCTATGGGGTCTCTTTTGGGAGTTCCTCTTTATGATCTTTCTGTGGAGGTTTGTCGATGTGGTTCTTCTACGGGGTCCTTCTTTGGGGGTTTATCTTCGTGGTCCTTCTGTGGGGGTTTGTCTATGGGGTCCTTCTTTGGGGGTTTATCTTCGTGGTCCTTCTGTGGGGGTTTGTCTATGGGGTCCCTCTGTGAGGATTCCTCTGTGGTCCTTCTCTAGGGGTTCCTCCATGGGGTCCTTCTGTGGGGGTTCTTCCATGGGGTCCTGTGGGGGTTCCTCTGTGGTCCTTCAGTGGGGGGGGTTCCTCTGGGGTCCTTCTGTGGGGGTTCTTCTATGGGGTCTCTCTGTGGGGACCCCCACAGGGATACACGTGTTTACTTGTTACTTCCATGAATTAAACCTGGCAGTCAGTAGAAATCATGATGTCACAGGATACTCCTGTGCATGCTCAGGGTTGTGAGTTTAACTTGATCAGTTATAAGATAGCTTCTCTGTTACAGTGAATGACGCTCTTTCTCAGATTGGCAAATCATTCAATGCGATTTTGTAAATAATGTCACTGCAATTCACATTTTCTGGGCCAATTATGTTATGCAAACACATTAAGTGCCCAAAATGTGGTACAAGCAGGCATTATTGTGAAGATAAACACATTTGGTTTTCATGAATCAACAGAAAATTCCCAAGATATGTTAGGAAAGGTTTTGTTTGGTTTGGTCTTTTTTTCCAACAGTTTTTCTCCGACTTCAAAGCCTTTCAGTTCACCTGAAGAATCCCCCCCCACCTTTGCTTATTTAGCCAGGTCACGATGAGATATTTGCCAGAGTATTAGAGGAATGTAAGGAAGAGCTTAGTATGCTCTTAGCAAATTTGTTTCATATGCCACTAAAAATGGGTGTAGTACCAGAATCCTGGAGAATAGCAAATGTAATACTGATTTTCAAGAAGGGAGATAGATCACTGTCCTCTAACTACCGTCCAATCGGTCTAAAATCAATTGTAGGCAAATTACTGGAGAAGCACAAGTTGATCAATGATTCCCAACATGGCTTCACAAGTGGGCGTTCATGTCTGACTAATCTATTAACACTCTTTTTCAGCTGTTTTCGAATCAGTGGACGACGGGCACGATTATGTTGTGGTATATCTTGACTTTAATAAAGCCTTCGACAGAGTCCTCCACGAGAGACTTAATAAGAAAAGTGGAGGCTCATGTCATTGGAGGAGATATTATAAAATGGATTAGGGCGTGGTTACAGGACAGGAAACAGCAAGTAAGCATTAACGGCACTAAATCCGATTGGAGTAACGTCACTAGTGGAGTACCCAAGGCTCGGTACTTGGACCATTATTATTTATTATACAGTATACATAAACGACATAGATATAGGCATAGACAGCAACATAAGTAAATCTGCTGATGACACTAAAATAGGGCGTGTAATTAATCTGACGTAGACTCCGCAAAACATTAAGATCTAAACAAATTTTTCAAATGGTCTGATAAATGGCAGATGAAATTCAATGTGGACAAATGTAAAGTACTTAGTCTAGGAGATGTAAACAGAGAAACCAAATATCACATGAACAACATTGTTATAGAGAAATGTGAATGTGAGAAAGATTTTGGATAATGATAAGTGGGAATCTTAAGCCAAGTAAACAATGTGTAGTTGCTCGAAACAAGGCTAATAAAGTTCTTGGGTTCATACAAAGGAGTGTTAGTTACATGACTAGAGAGGTCATCCTAAAACTATATCTTGCGCTTGTGAGACCTCACTTGGATTACCAGGTTCAGTTCTGGTCACCGTACTACAGAATGGATATAGAATCCCTAGAAAGAATTTAGAGGAGAATGACAAGACTGATCCCGGGCATTAGGAACCTCGAGTACAGAGACAGGTTAAAGCATCTTAATTTGCACTCCCTCGAGAGACGTAGAGTGAGGGGCGATATGATCGAGGTGTATAAATGGAAGTCAGAGCTAAACAAAGGTGATACAACAAAGGTACTCAAACTATCCAACCAGGAGCGAACTCATAACAATGGTTTTAAATTAGATAAATTTTTATTTAGGTGCAAAATAGGTAAACATTGGTATGGAAATAGATCAGTGGATGAATTGAATAAGTTACCAAACTTTCATCGTTAACTGGAACACGCTGGAAAGCTTCAAACATAGGTTGGATGGATATATGAGCAATAGCTATTGGGCGTAAATGGGACTGCCCAGTATGGGCCAATAGGCCCGCTGCAGTTTCCTCCATTCTTATGTTCTTATTTGGGGATTAGGTTAGGGTAGCATTAAGTTGTCTTATTTTCAGTAAATCTTAATGAAACTAAAAAAGGGGGTTTGTGAAAACTTCCTCAGATGGCAAAGATATATATACTGTACAGTAGGGGGCAGTGAAATTTTGCTCAAAGCTGCACTCTTCAGGCATTGTTCCTTATACATATCTCAGACTCCATGCCAAATTTGAAGCTGATATGTCGAGGTTTAGTCTGCCGCATTTTCTACTGAAATTTTTAAATTTACCTACAGTACTAGCCAAACAGCCGCTGTGGCGGTGCAATGTTCTGTTCAGGTATTCCTTATGTTGAGGATAATTCAGATGATTCAACAGATATTCCTCTCGTCAATACTGATGCTGATTTTGTCCCTGATCCAAGGGCTCTGACAGACACCAGTTCACAGAACCGGACAAGACTCCCTACACTGGCTGCCGCTTGTGACCGATACTTGATTAGTGATTATGCTGGAGCTGCCATTGCTACTGCCACCTTAACTGACTATGGCATTATCACAAAGGATGACAAGAGTCAGGTTATTGGACCACATAAGCTGCGGGATGCGAGACAAAAATACCGATTTAAGAGGCAAGAAATTGAGATGGCTAGTTTAGATAATTTGACGTCACTCTATTTTGATGGTAAGAAGACCGCCACTCGTGTGATGATAAAGAATGAGAAGACCGAGAAATGGAGTTCGAGGATGATGGTGAAAGATCATTATGTCATCATGGTTGAGCCTGGCAATGAATATCTCACACATGTGACTCCCAAGACTGGACACGGAAAGCAGATTGCCAAAACTATTCACGAGTTTCTGGTGGAGAAAAATCTAACCCAGCAGCCCATTGTGTGTGTTGGTTGTGATGGAACCAATGTAAATGTAGGATCAGAAAATGGAGTCATTCATCATCTTGAAATGTTACTTGGTCACCCGCTCCATTATTTCATATGTCAGCTTCACGGAAATGAGCTGCCTTTCCGCGCAGTTTTTTATCACTATGATGGTAAACCAAGTGATCCTGAGCATTGGCGTGGTCCCATTGGAAAGCAGATCAAGGAGTCTTTGTCTGAGCTTCCAGTTGTCGCCTTCCAGCCAGTCAGTTTCCCTGATTTCCCTGTGTTTAATGATGAAGTGGAGAAAGATCTGTCCTGGGATCAGAAATACCTGTATAGGATTTGTAAAGGAGTTATCACAGGTGTTGTTGAAGATGACTTGGCTGCTATTGAGCCAGGTCCTCCCTGTGTGTCAAGGTGGAACACCTTATGGAGTAGAATCCTCAGGCTGTATGTAGCAACATCAAGACCCAGCCATGAGTTGAAAAGAATTGTCATTACAATAATAAAGTTCAGTGCTCCAATGTGGTTTTACATCAAGATACACCCTTACGTAACACACGGCTCAAGGAACGTATTCCAGTCCCTGCTATATATGAAACACCTGAATAGTGAGGAGGAGACGATAGTGAAGAAGGCTGTCCAGAGAAATGCATACTTCGCCCACACAGATGAACTTCTTCTTGGTATGTGTGCAGATGAGGACATGACTGTTAGGGAAAAAGCTGTCTCAATGATAAGAAAAATTAGAGAGGAGAATCAGCAAAAGGAAGAATGCACTGGCAGATCTGAAGAGGAGGAGGAAGATTCTGATGCTGCTGTTGACGAGAATTTGTTAAACTATACTGATGAGGAGGGTAAAGATGGAGATGGGAATGAGGATGTGCCTCCTGTAGTCAACATGAGAAAGGTGGTGACTCCGAAACTAAAGTGGCAAGCAAAAAACTATCATTCCATGATTAACTGGAGGAATGAACTCAAGACTGAGCCTCCTTACATTGCTTCTCTGTCAAATCTACAGGTTAATGACATTCTTGAGACACCATTAGTGGTGCCCAAGTGGCCAAACAGCACTCGGGCGGTCGAGAGAGGCATAAAAGTGATGACTGAAGCTTGCACTGAAGTGACGGGATACGAATCGAGAGATGGATATATTAGGCAAAGATTATTGTCTAGGAAAATGATGCCAAGGTTCCGCACAAAAAAGAATTTCAATATGAACTTGTAATGATTTTCTATACGGTGTACCTGTAAAATAACATATGAATTAAATCGATGTCACCCATGTAAAATTTATCATTATCCTGGAAAACATTAAATGACACCTAATTTTTGGTATACACTAAAAGTTGACAAAAAGTCGTTCGCGATGCGGCAGGGTAAGTATGCATGAAATGGCATGAAATTTTGCACAGGTGTTTGTTACAGCCATACAAACGATGCCTGAAAAGTGCAGCCTGCAACTCAAATAAAAGTGTTTTTTCCCTGCCCCCTACTGTACAGGTACAGTATATGAATTGATGTGCTTAAAGTTTTGTGAGATTGAGGACAACATCTAATCATTTCACCACATCAACTTATTAGCCATTCAAGCAGTTGGTTTGTTCCTTGTAATGACTTTCATTGTCGAGCTTTCTTGTGTGTACTGTACAGTATAAGTTCACTGTTGTGGCCATACGAGCTGTACACAAAGTAGCTTTAGTACTGAGTGTGATGACAATTTTCTGCCTTGATGTCGTACTTCTTATGTGGATTATATTTCAGGATGATGTTCGCTGTACGGATGAAGAAGAGCTGATGGTGGGAAAACCCAAGAAGACCTACTGCAGGAGGAGTGACCCGTTACTATCTGTTTCTGAGAATATGTTTGACGACCTCTGGAAGGTGAAAGATGTGAACGAATTGATGTATGGGGTCCTTCTGTGGGGCTTCCTCTCTGGTCCTTTTGTGGGACTTCCTCTCTGGTCCTTCTTTGGGGGTTCCTCTATGGGGCCCTTCTATGGGGGGTTCCTCTATGGGAGTTCCTCTTTGGGGTCCTTCTGTGTGGGTTCCTCTCTGGTCCTTTGGGGGTCCCTCTGTGGGGATTCCTCTGTGGTCCTTCTGTGGGGATTCCTCTATGTGGTCCTTTGTGGGTTCCTCTATGTCAGGGGTGGGCAATTATTTTTGATGGAGGGGTCATTTCATGAATGGTGGCACACTTCGCGGGCCACACACTTAATGTAGATGCAAATGTATTATATTAACACAAAGTAAAGCCTTGTATTTGTAAATACAAATGCAGTGGCGAGCCACAGAAATAATTTGGCGGGCCAAATGTGGCCCGCGGGCCATACTTTGCCCACCCCTGCTCTATGTGGTCCTTCTGTGGGGTTTCCTCTATGGTTCTTCTGTGGGGTTCCTCTATGTGGTCCTTTGGGGGTTTCTCTATGTGGTCCTTTTGTGGGGGTTCCTTTATGTGGTCCTTCTGTGGGGGGTTCCTTTATGTGGTCTTTCTGTGGAGGGTCCTCTGTGGGGGTTCGTCTATGGTCCTTGTGGGGGTTCCTCCATGTGGTCCTTCTGTGGGGTTTTTCTATGGGGTCCTTCTGTGGGGGTTCCTCCATGTGGCCTTTCTGTGGGGGTTCCTCCATGGGGTCCTTCTATGGTGGTTCCTCTGTGGCTCTTCTGTGGGAGTTCCTCTGGGGTCCTGTGGGGATGCTTCCATAGGGTCCTTCTGTGGAAGTTCCTCTGTGGTCCTTCTCTAGGGGTTCCTCCATGGGGTCCTTCTGTGGAAGTTCCTCCATGGTCCTTCTCTAGGGGTTCCTCTATGTGGCCCTTCTGTCGGGGTTCCTCCATGGGGTCCTTTTGTGGGGGTTCCTCTGTGGTCCTTTTGTGGGGTTTTCTCTGTGTTCCTTCTCTAGGGGTTCCCCTATGGCAGGGGTGGCCAACCTGTCGATCGCAAGATCTTCTCTAGTCGATCGCATGGCAAAGTTAAACTTAATGATCCATCCTTCTTAAGCTGCCATACAAAAATCCCCTTCAAATTTTACTTATAATCATTGGAATATTATATTTGTTTAGATTTTTTCTGGGAATAGATTATCATTAGGGACACATCAGAGCGATACATACAAAAAAACTTCGTCTGTGCCATACTGTGTGTGGCGGAACCTGATAGGAAGTGTTCGCATTCATATAGTCCGGTGCTGGTTGGTTCCTGGTGAGGAAACTGATCAGCAAGTTGTCATCAGTTGTAGGCTAAAACTAAGCAGGTATTTGCTTTTATATGTTTACAAATACACATTAAACCTTGTATTAATGAATTTGGTAATGAAAAAGTCGACTCGATATTGAGG
Source organism: Homarus americanus (assembly GCF_018991925.1). Taxonomy (NCBI): domain Eukaryota; kingdom Metazoa; phylum Arthropoda; class Malacostraca; order Decapoda; family Nephropidae; genus Homarus; species Homarus americanus. The sequence goes on along the minus strand of NW_024725489.1, from coordinate 6,777,708 downwards.
AGTCTTGTCAAAAGTAAAGAGAGAGTGAATCATATTTGGCAACCTTGCCCAGCGAGCCCACACACTTGTCACCAAGAGTGCAGTGATTTTTAGTCATCCGCATTACTTGGAAGTGTGAGGTGCTGCCTCTTGTTATGGAAAAGTCTTGGGTGATTACAAGAATTACTGACTTTTTAGCTTAGCGACAGTTCTCGCCGCAACCCTAGAGGAGACAGAAGTGTCCACACCAGCCGGCGACAATTGCTTATGAAAAAATAAGTTCAGAACGTTACGCTGTTACGTTAGTAATTCTCATATTCATGTAGGAAAAGTCATGGAAAAAAGTAATTCTCGTATTGACATACGACTTAATCTTTTCCAAATTCAGGTGTAGGTTATTGGCCATCAACTGAACCAAAAATGAGTTCTGGGCCAAGTACTAAAAATACCCAAATTTACCATTTTCACAATGAATGGGAAGAAGACTATTTTTTTACCATGAATAATTTGAAGTGTCTGTGCTTGATCTGCCATGTGTCTCCAGCTCTAGCTAAGAAAGAAAATCCTGAAAGGCATTTCAAAAGTTTTCACAAGAAGTATAATAATGATTTCCCACCCAAAAGTGAGCTATGAAAGAGGAAAGTTCATGAACCATTGCATCATTCAGGGTGAGTCGAGTACAGTTGTACCCCACTTAACGCGGTCAATAAAACCCAGAGGGTACCGTGTTAAGTGAAAACCGCGTTAAGTGAACAACAGAACATATGGGATTAATTCCAATAGAAACCGGCCCGACCCCCAAACTCCACTTTTTGACGACACATAACTATGTTGTAGTAAAAATAACATCTGAATTTTATGATGGTACATGCACACAATTAATACTTAAGAGAAATAGAGAAATACAGTCGCCAAGTTAATGTCCATTCAAATAATGGACTCAACTCCCTCCCCCTCTCACACTACATTGCTGGCTCTTCCCTCTCTGAGAAATTTTTGGGGGAAAACCACTAAATTTTAATAAATAACACCTCAAACTAAAGTTAGGATAATACAATTGACATTGCTGGATTCCTTGTAAGACCAGGAATATTTTGAATATAAATGTCATATATTTTGCACAAAAGAGAACATATTTACTCAGAGTAAACATTTTATCTAAAATTTGTATGTCTAATGCAAAATATATGATGTTTATATTCAAAATGATCACCAAATTGTAAGAATTCCAGCAATGTAAATTATATTCTGGCCGGGTAATTTGTATGAATTTTATGAGCTAAAACAAATATCTTCAGTTAATAAAAAAAAAAATATTCTTCACGACACTATCTGTCAATCAAAGTACCCCACCTTGCCTCCCCCCCTCTTCCAACCGCGCGGTCAGTCCCAACCCTCCCCCCCACCCCCCACCAATCCTCCCTTCAAGAGAAAGGTTGGGTGAAAAAACTAAATTTTAACATTTTGTATTAAATAATACCTCAGATTAAAGTTAGGATAATATAATTGACATTGCTGGATTCCTTGTAAGACCAGGAATATTTTGAATATAAATGTCATATATTTTGCACAAAAGAGAACATATTTACTCAGAGTAAACATTTTATCTAAAATTTGTATGTCTAATGCAAAATCTATGATGTTTATATTCAAAATGATCATCAAATTATAAGAATTCCAGCAATGTAAATTATATTCTGACCGGGTAATTTGTATGAATTTTATGAGCTAAAACAAATATCTTCAGTTAATAAAAAAAAAAAATATTCTTCACAGGGTAACAGATGGTCGGTCGGTCCCTCCCTCCCCCCCACCCCCCACCAACCGTCCCAAGGAGATGTGTGGGAAAACCAGAATATTTAACTTTTTAGTAATAAATAATACCTCAAACTAAAGTTAGGATAATATAATTGACATTGCTGGATTCCTTGTAAGACCAGGAATATTTTGAATACAAATGTCATATATTTTGCACAAAAAATAACATATTTACTCAGAGCAAACATTTTTTCTAAAATTTGTATGTCTAATGCAAAATCTATGATGTTTATATTCAAAATGATCATCATATTGTAAGAATTCCAGCAATGTAAATTATATTCTGGCCGGGTAATTTGTATGAATTTTATGAGCTAAAACAGGCAGGGTGGCGGGTGGCGCAAATCTAAAAATAGCGTCTCGAGCCGGACACTCACCGCGTATATGTGGAAAAAACCCTCGTTAAGTGAAAGTTCAGCTCTGGCGAGGCACCGCGTATACGGTAAAACGCGCTAAGTGAAACCGCGTTAGGCGGGGTAATACTTTACTCACAAAGCATAAAAAAAAATTTCATGATGGAGAAATATTCAAAGAGGCCTTTTTAGAAGCAGCATATTCGTTGTTTGAAAATTTAAAAAATAAGTCTGAAATACTGTCTTCTGTTAAGGATGTTCAGTTATCAAGAAACACTGTCATGAGGCGCTGTGAATTTATGGCTGAGGATTTGGGTGACCAACTGAATACAGACATCCATGAGTGTGTGTTCTTTTCATTACAATATGTTGAGTCTACTGATGTGGTCGATACATCAAAATTATGTATTTTCATTAGAATGGTGTTTAAAGACACGAGTACCAAAGAGGAACTGCTGAAAATTCTACCATCAAAAGGAAAAACTCAGGTTGAAGACATATTTCAGACTTTCAGTGATTTTGTTAATAGTACACAGTTGCCATTAAGTAAGCTCGTATCTAAAAATACTGATGGAGCACCTGCATTGGCTGACCGAATCAGTGGGTTCATTGCCCTGTGCAGGAGTGATGGTAGGTTTCCTAACTTCTTTTTTGGCATCAAAAGATTGGCCTTTTGATCACAACGAAGTGTGGCTGTTAGATTTAGCTTTTTTAGTTGACATGACGCTATGCTGAATAAACTAAACTTAGATTTGCAAGGGAAAGATAAAACTATAGTTGACATGATGAGTCCTGTGACTGCTTTCAAGCAGAAACTAAAACTAGTGTCTTCGCAGTTGCATCAACAACAACTACGAAACTTCAGAAATATGATGTCTGAACAAGAAAACCAAGGAAAATACTGTGACCAGAGTGACAGTGCTCGATATATTGAACAGGTACAAAACCTTGCCTCATATTTTGACCAACGGTTTCAAGATATAGCAACAATAGAACCTGTTGCAACATATATGTGTTTTCCATTTGGTAAAATCACAAATGTTGAAGATATTGCTTCTAGAATGGACATATATGAAGTCGAAAATGAGCTTCTGAAGCTTAAAAATAATATTCAGATCAAATCCAGGGTAACAGGAGGAAGTTTTTGGAAACTTCTCAGTGAAGAAAAATATCCCAATATCAAAAAATGTGCCATATACCTCACAGCATTTTTTGGATCAACCTACCTTTGTGAATCAACATTTTCACACATGAAACACATCAAATACCGATCAACACTGTCAGATGAACACCTGGATGCTTGCTTGAGGCAAGCAGTCACCGCCTACAGTCCTAATTACACAAAGCTGGCAGACTACATGCAGTGCTAACCATCTCATTAGTAAAGTAAGTTTATGATTTTGTCATGTTAACAATATATCATAACAATTATTAAAAAAATATTATTCTCTCTCTCTCTCTCTCTCCGAATCTGCATATTTTATGGCAATGGGAGGGGGGTGGGGGTGTTTTGGGTGAATATTAGGCTGGTAGATCGCGTCAGGGTGACTGGAAAAAGTAGATCACATCACACAAAAGATTGGCCACCCCTGCTCTATGGGGTCCTGTGGGGGTTCTTCTATGGGGTCTCTGTGGGGACCCCCACAGGGATACACGTGTTTACTTCTTACTTCCATGAATTAAACCTGGCAGTCAGCAGAAATCATGATGTCACATGATACTCCTGTGCATGCTCAGGGTTGTGACTTTAACTTGATCAGTTATAAGATAGCTTCTCTGTTACAGTGAGGGACGCTCTTTCTCAGATTGGCAAATCATTCAATGTGATTTTGTAAATAGTGTCACTGCAATTGACTTTGTGCGATAATTTTTTTTATACAGTTGTGGAAATGTGTTCCTTTCCTATACCCCTGTGGTAACCTATGTCTCCAAATGGCCAATCTATGTGACCTAAACTTATCCACCAGTCAAGTCCGTCATTACAATACCAATATCCATTCATTCATAAATAGTGGTACAGTGATATTCTCGCTAGCTGGAGCAATTGGAGCAGAGCACTTCATGGGAATTAGAGATTTCCGGGTAACGAAATGACTCTGAAACCCGGAAAAATCCCTCATACCCAGAATTTTTCCGGGTACTGGGAAAAGTTTCTCAGAATTTTCCAAAAATTTTGCATTATTTCATCCTTGGAATTTGCTGATATTCAACAAAGTTCAGCTGAGCTAAATTCACTTAATATGGCGGGTGTGAGGTCTTCGTTACTTACCTGAGATAGTTGAAAGTGTCATGTGCCAAGTAAGAATTAACATAGCTTAAACATCGCCAATGACACACTGCGCTCCATACCTCGGTGGCCAATCACAGCACTCCTCCCGTTCTATAAGTGCCTGGCACTCTTAGTGCCTGGCACTCTTAGTGCCTTGTAAACACATCTCTTCCGGCACCCCCATCCCCCGAAAAAAAGAACTGTTTTATGTTGCTGCTCCTTCCCAACATGAAAGTACTGTACATTCATACAATTACCCTCACACAAAAAATAATTACAATATCTTTAATGGTGGAAAGGTTATGTCACTCGTTTGAGGATTATACTGTATAGTGTGGTTTGGTTTATGCAAGTGGAGAAAAATTCAGTTATGTTTTTTCTTCCAAAATGCCATTCATTTTCGTTCCTGAAACTGCCAAAGCACAAATGAAGATGTGTTAAGCTACATGGTTCAAAAGATGTGGCAGTTTGAAAGTTTAAAAACTTTAACTGCTTTTTCTCCTTTTTTTTATTTTGGCATTCGGCTGACTGTGTTACTGATAGCCTTGTATACTGTACAGTACTTGTACAGTATATGAATTGATGTGCCTAAAGTTTTGTGAGATTGAGGACAACATCTAATCATTTCACCACATCAACTTATTAGCCATTCAAGCAGTTGGTTTGTTCTTTGTAACGACTTTCATTGTCGAGCTTTCTTGTGTGTACTGTACAGTATAAGTTCACTGTTGTGGCCATACGAGCTGTGCACAAAGTAGCTTTAGTACTGAGTGTGATGACAACTTTCCGCCTTGATGTCGTACTTCTTATGTGGATTATATTTCAGGATGATGTTCACTGTAAGGATGATGAGCTGATGGTGGAAATACCCACGAAGACCTACTGCAGGAGGATCGAACCATCACTACCTCTTTATGTTACTATGAAGATCGATGACTACTTTCGGAAAATGAAAGACGCCGAAGGTTTAATGTGTGATACACGCACTGGTGACGACTATGGAATGACAGAGATAGCAGATGATGAGAATTATAGGGAGCAAGACAGACCACATAATGATGTGTATGACAAGGAGAAAATAACAGCCCCCAATTCTAGTTATCTGGAGGACAACAGACGACGTAAAGATGTGTACAACACGAAGAAATTAACAACAGATGATGATGATGATTACAGGGAGGAAGAGAACACACAAAACAACTGTACAGAAGAAGAAATAGTTAATGGCAGCCATTCATCAGAAGACAATACACCAAATGATGATGATGATGATTACAGTGAGGAAGAGAACACACAAAACAACTGTACAGAAGAAGAAATAGTTAATGGCAGCCATTCATCAGAAGACAATACACCAAATGATGATGATGATGATTACAGTGAGGAAGAGAACACACAAAACAACTGTACAGAAGAAGAAATAGTTAATGGCAGCCATTCATCAGAAGACAATACAACAGATGATGATGATGATGATTACAGTGAGGAAGAGAACACACAAAACAACTGTACAGAAGAAGAAATAGTTAATGGCAGCCATTCATCAGAAGACAATACACCAGATGATGATGATGATGATTACAGTGAGGAAGAGAACACACAAAACAACTGTACAGAAGAAGAAATAGTTAATGGCAGCCATTCATCAGAAGACAATAAACATAACCAGCCTGATCATCACCACAAACTGAAGGTAAGAATTACATTTATTTAAAAGAACTAATATTCATCTTTTTCAACAGTGTGATTATATATTGTACTGTATAGTTGAGTGTGTGAGTATGATTAGTTTATTGTGACTGTGTTTAGTTGATTGTTTGAGTATGATTAGTTTATTGTGAGTACGTATGTATGTATACTGGATATGAATGTGGGTATGTATTTATACTTTGGAGTGTAGATGAAATAGCCAGTGTTGCTAGCATTGTAGAATTTATTTACAATCATATGTAATCTGATACAGGGTATAGATTTTACATTAAATGTTCAAAGTTCCGGCTCTCTTTCTGAATGCAGGCTTTAACCTGTCGCAAAAGTGACTGTTGTCTTTATTTGAATATTCTAGGGGTATTGTGAATACTCTTGTCACTGACTTGCATTCAGCGCCTCAATTCTTCCTGAGTCTAGACCTCTGTAGCATACACTTTGCATTTAACATGACCCCTCAAGTAGGCAGTCAAGCTGATACAGCGCTCGCCTCTTGTTCTTGGGGTTGGTGGTTTGATTCTCAGGCCCTCCCAGTTCACCCAACTGTAAATGGGTACCTAAGTTTACAACGTGGGGAAGTGAAGGCGGTCGAGTGCAGTACTGGCCACGCTGCCTCCTTGTGTACTGAAGGCTTAGTATACAGTGTGCTGTATCCACACTGTCCTGTCCCTAATGGGCAGTCATGCATGGGACCCAATTTCACTTTTTTCAAGTACAGTGATCCCTCGGTTAACGAGATTTCGGTTACCGAATTACCTTCCATAAGATTCTTAACTTCGGTTAACGAGCATTCCCTCGATTAACGAATTCCTTACGAGCGGCCCTCATCATGTTTTCGCTTGCACACCAGTTGTCGTATTAGCCCGCCAATACAGTAATCGGTTCTAGGGTTTAAATTCCTTACCATTTTAGTAAATATCAAGAAGGTTGTACTATTCAATCATTTTAAAAGTTTAATATTAAATTTTTTAGTCATTTTAACAATTATTGAACATAATTGAAGTACAGGAAACTAGTTTTATGTGCGCCAAACAGCGTGTCAACACACCAAACAGGAGTCAGTCTCTGTGTCTTTTCAGTGGAGGTAACATCTTGCTTCAGACTCACTTCAACATAAATGCTTTTTTTCTGTGTTTTCAGTCAAATTATTTATCATTTTGAAATTTATTTTACATATTGATGATATATAGAGCAGTGCAGTGTTAATTTAAAGAAAATATTCTTTATTTACAGCAATTGAACTTAGAATAACACGTGTTGAAATTGTTTTTGAATCCAGCATGGGTCCCATGAAATCTAGAAAAGCGATTTCAATTCAGATGAAACAGGAAATAATTAGAAAACATGAGAAGGCATTAGAACAAATGTTCTAAGCAAAGAATATGGCATGTCGACATCAACTGTATCGACAATTCTTGCACAGAAAGACAAATTCAAGGAAGTGAAAGTGAGAGACAAGTCTACCAGAGTGTTCAAAGGTAGATCCCTAATAGCAGAAACAGTGAGGTTACTTCTCATCTGGATTAGAGAAAAACAGATGAAAGGTGATTCAGTTTCTACTGAATTTATTTGTGAAAGAGCCAGGGAAATATACGAACATTTAAAGGTAAATCAACCTGGTTCTTCAGGCACAGACTTTGAAGATTTTAGGGCCAGCAAGGGCTCGTTAAAAAATTTAAGAAAAGAAGTGACATATTTAGTGTTAGGCATGGTGAGGCTGCCAGTGCTGATAAGGAAGGGGCAACAAAGTTTTTAGTGGAATTTAAAGAACTGATGGAAGAAGAAAATTATCTTCCACAGCAAGTGTTCAATGTGGACGAAACTGGGCTGTTCTGGAAAAAGATGCCCAAAACAACATTCATCACCAGAGATGAAGCCTCTTTACCTGGGCATAAACCCATGAAAGACCGTCTCACTCTATTGCTTGGTGCCAATGCTTCAGGGGATTTCCGACTGAAGCCTATGCTTGTCTACCACTCTGAGCACCCCAGGGTGTTCAAGCAACAGAAAGTGGTAAGAGGACGGCTTGGAGTTTATTGGAAATCCAACCGTAAGGCCTGGGTAACAAGACATCTCTTTAATGAATGGGCTGTTGAGGTGTTTTGCCCTTCTGTGAAGAGCTACCTAACCACCAATAAACTCCCTTTAAAGGCTCTAATCCTCATGGATAATGCCCCTGGTCATGACCCTCAACTTGCCAGAACTTTGGAGTCTCAATTTGACTTTGTCAAAGTGTTGTTTTTGCCTCCCAACACTACATCAATCATACAGCCAATGGACCAGAATGTGATCAGCAACTTTAAGAAGCTGTCCATGAAAATTTTCAGGAGGTGTCATCAGGCAACTTCCACTGATCCTGAACTAACACTGGCACAGTTCTGTAAGACACAGTTTAACATCCTGGAGGATGTAAAATTGATTGTGTCTTCATGGCAAGAAGTCTCCACTAGAACCCTCAATTCTTCATGAAAAGCACTGTGGCCATCAGTAGTCCATGATTTTGAGGGATTTCAGGATGAAACAGAGTTGCACCAGGAGATTGTGTCCATTGGTCAGTCATTTGGCCTTGAAATGGAGGAGGAGGATGTAGAAGAGCTTGTGATGTCTCATGAACAGGAACTTACTCCTGAAAACTTGGAGCAACTGGATGAGATGTTAAGAGGCTGACAGTGGTGAGGAGGAAACGGAAAGTGATGACCATATGTCAACCTCAGAGTTGAAAGATGTTGTTCACCACTGAAAGAAGTTCAGGAAACTGGCTTTAAGGCACCTACATGTGGAAAAGTCTGAACTAGCTTTGTGTCATGTTGAGGACACAGTGGTCTCCTTCTTCAAACATCAGTTAATGATGAGGAGGAGAGATGCCCCACAAACAAAAATTGACAGTTTCTTTAGTAAAAGGCAGCGGGAACAAGATGCTAGCCCTCAGCCTTCCACTTCATGAAGGAGAGATGGTGTTATTGGTGGAGAATCTGTCAGTCCAGAGGTTCCTGACATTTTCATGGAAGGTGACTCACCTTCCAAGAAGCAGTAAAATGCTTCTCCTCCACCTCCACTTCCTTCTCTTCTCCCTTCTCCTCCACCCTCATTCTAATTCCCATCATCCAGGAGCCTTCTACATACACACCTCAAAGTAAGTGTACTTTTCTACCTTTTTTGTTGAATTTAGGCAATTTTCGGTGAGCTGGAACCAATTACCCAAAAACCCATTGAAACAATGGTTTCGGTTAACGAGCAACCTTCCAGAACGGATTGTGCTCGTTAACCGAGGGACCACTGTAGATGTCAAGAGGATTTAAGTCAGTTGATCAAGGTGGCTATGGAACAGGGCTGCCAGATCCTATCCACCTGTCAGGATACCCAGCTTTTAAGAATTCTGGGGCACCATCATGCATGTACCACAGTTGTTGATGTATCCTCATGGGCATATCCTCAAGCATAACTGGCAAAGTGTCCTCAAGAAAATATTTCTCCCCATAGACTTGTTACAGTCCTCCCCTACCCAATTTTGTGGTGTAACTCCAGAACTATGGGATAATGACACTATGGTCATGGAGTCATTTATCCTTGTGTATGTTACAGGAATACAACCCCAGAGTTATGAAACAAATATCCAAAACACTCTGTATACTGTACAGGGTAATTTATTGTGTGTACGTATACTGTAGTTGATTGTGAGTATGTATACAGTGGTCCCTCAGTTAACGAACGCCTCGGTTAACGAATTACCTCCCATAAGAATCTTCAATTCGGTTAACGAAAAAAAAATTGATTAACGAAATCCTTACGAAAATCACATTTTGTTTTGAACATCAGCTGATAAGCTGAGGAGGTACTCAGCCAATTCAGTGATCTCTAATATGTTTACATTCAAACTAATCACTATCTTATAAGAATTCCAGCAATGCAAATTAAATTCACCACAGTCACTTCTATTAAATTTTATAAGCAAAAAACAAAAATTCAATCTAAAAGATAAAAAATAAACTAACAATTAAACACTTCACACCACAGGTGCCAACTGTCAAACATGTCACTGTCACCCCTCCCTCCCTACCCCCCACCTCCCACCTTCCTGAGAAATGTTTGGGTAAAAAGACTAGGTTTACAGGTTTAAAAATAAATAATACCTCAGACTAAAGTTAAGATAATATAATTTGCATTGCTGAAATACTTGCAAGACAGGGAATATTTTGAATATAAACTTCATATATTTTGCACAAAAGATAAAATTTTTGCTCTCCCTAATAAATTTTTTAAATTAGATCTAAAATTTGTATGTCTAATGCAAATTTTAGCTTGTTTATATTCAAATTAATCACTATCTTATAAGAATTCCAGCAATGTAAATTATATTCTGGCTTTACTTTGTATATACTTTTCTGCTAGCTGGAACCGATTACTCAATATCCCATTGAAACAATGGTTTCGGTTAACGAACGACCTTCTGGAACGAATTGTGTTCATTAACTGAGGGACCACTGTACTGTAGTTGATTGTGAGCATGTATACTGTAGTTGATTGTGAGCATGTATACTGTAGTTGATTGTGAGCATGTATACTGTAGTTGATTGTGAGCATGTATACTGTAGTTGATTGTGAGCATGTATACTGTAGTTGATTGTGAGTATGTATACTGTAGTTGATTGTGAGCATGTATACTGTAGTTGATTGTGAGCATGTATACTGTAGTTGATTGTGAGCATGTATACTGTAGTTGATTGAGCATGTATACTGTAGTTGATTGTGAGCATGTATACTGTAGTTTGATTGTGAGCATGTATACTGTATTGTGAGCATGTATACTGTAGTTGATTGTGAGCATGTATACTGTAGTTGATTGTGAGCATGTATACTGTAGTTGATTGTGAGCATGTATACTGTAGTTGATTGTGAGCATGTATACTGTAGTTGATTGTGAGCATGTATACTGTAGTTGATTGTGAGCATGTATACTGTAGTTGATTGTGAGCATGTATACTGTAGTTGATTGTGAGCATGTATACTGTAGTTGATTGTGAGCATGTATACTGTAGTTGATTGTGAGCATGTATACTGTAGTTGATTGTGAGCATGTATACTGTAGTTGATTGTGAGCATGTATACTGTAGTTGATTGTGAGCATGTATACTGTAGTTGATTGTGAGCATGTATACTGTAGTTGATTGTGAGCATGCATACATGATTTATTGTTTAACTGCTCAATAAAATTTAATCTTTTTTAGGTAAATAATCTCACATTGTATTTGGGTCTCAAGAAGATTCACATGATCCAGGGACATTTCATAGAGAGAAACACGTGAGAGCTTCCCAGTGACTGTTCCATGCATACGAACACTTACAGTGATTGCTACATTATACGTATGATGTATCGTGGATAAGATGATTCGACCAAAACTACTCATTCTTGGATGGAAGTACAGTACAGTACTGTACAGTACATTATTTTAGGTTATGTTGGGTTTGGTTAGGGAAGGTATGAAAAGGTTGTTGGGAAATGTTTCTCGAAGTTCTCAGGTGGACAGAGCGAATTTATTTATACCATCCTTCGGAAAAATAAAATTACTAAAATTGGAAAACCTTGAAGTAAAAATAAGTCGTCTTCTAAAGGAACATTTTTAAAAGTTGCTGGTTAACCCAGGCCTTTGTTCCAGAATATTACCTTCTCTGGTATCCAAGGTAGAGGTCACTGAAACTGACTTGAACTTGGTGATCCTCTGACTTCTCTCATCTTTTTACTTTTACTCTTAACCTCTTCACCACTGATCTGCTCGTTAGCTGCTTGGGTGATCGGTTTTGTTTCTTGTTATGCACTGTTGGTAAGTACTGGGCATGTACTGGCTCCTGAATGTATCTGAACCTGCTACAGTGTTAGTCAAGTCTGGTATTGAAACAGCTCACACTCGGTGCTCTCACAACACTCTGGCAGGTTGTTCCATGAGTTTTCACTCCAAAAAGTTACTTCTCACAGTTTCCTGGACTTACGGCTTCTTCAACCTTGAGCTGTGACTCCTTGTGGGGCGAGCATCTGCCAGCTCCAGGTAAGAACCCTTGACTGAGTAGTGCCCTTTGAGATGTTTATACACCTCAGCTATTGCAGGCACTCTAATGTCTCTGGGTAGCTGAGGTGCCGAAGTGCCGGCAACCAGTCTGGTGGCCCTCCTCCGGACATTTTCAACCAATTGACAGTCCCTAGCATATCTCGGGGACCAGACGGGGTGGCAGTACTCCAGACAGGGAAGCACTTCACTCTTCTTATAAGACCTAATAATTTAGTTGCATTGGTCACCTTCACACAATGGCCCGAGAACTTCAGTTCATTGTCAACATACACACCCAGGTTCTTTTCACATTCAGTTTCAATTAATGCAGCTTCTTCATCCTGTTGGGACATATGATACACCTCCTTACTGTTGGTACATCCCAGGTGCAGCCTCTTACACTTCGTGACATTGAATCTTAGCAGCCATTTCTTCGACCATTCTTGAAGCTCACAGAGTATTTTCACAGTCTGCTTGTTCTTAATTTCCCAAAATAACTTGGCATCATCCGCAAATATTTGTATGGAGGAATGTACAGCTTCTGGCTTTTATTATGAAACAAACAAACATCAGCGGGCCCAATACACTGCCCTGGGGTACCCCGCTTGTCAAGGGTACACATTACGATTTCGTGCCATTAAAAACCACACACTGCTTGCAATCATGTAGAAAGTCTCCGATCCACACAACGACACTTCCCCAAATCCCGTACCCTTCCAGTTTAATTTCAGCCTTTCATGGGGGTACTCTGTCGAAAGCCTTGGCAAAATCTAGGTTTATACTGTCAATATTGCCACCCTGTTCCAGAATTTGGGTCCAAACATCCAATACCTTGAGTAATTGTGTAAAACAGGAGTGTCCTGGCATAAAACAGTGTTGGCAATCCTTTACAAGGTTGTTTTGTAGCAGATGTTCCATCATGGCATCTCTTATTGGTGGGGCAGCTAAATGCAATTTTTCAAGAGAATCATGCAAATGGTGATACAAGCACCAAATTTGGCATGGTAATTCTCTAATGGTTACTAGTCAAGTCTGCCTAATTGGCCATTTGAAAATCCAAGATGGCTGCCATATTAGGGTGTGTCATACGGAGGCGAATTTTTATTTTTTGAGTTTGAAAAATCGGCCCATGGTATTAATGATGTAGTTCTATGTGCAGAATCATGTGATATCTTCAGATTTGAAAAGTTTTTATTTTTTGCTAGGTAAATTTTAACTTGAAATCTTATGATTATTCAGTATTCCCACCCTTTTACCAACACCACTAAATAGCTTATTTAAAGTAAAGTAAATGTATCAGGTTAATTTATTAGGATGAAAATGATCCAGAATAGTAAAACGAAGACCGAAAGAGATCCTTACGACTGTATTATTCGTATTAATATTTAGAAACAAATCATCAAGCTTCTAAACCGGTTTTACTACTTTCACGACCCGGTGTTGCTGCACACCGCGAGCATGTCTTTTCTTTGCTTCTGTTTCTACTCATCACCTCCTGCTGACCACCCTGGGCTTTCCGGATCAGCTCAGCCTTCCTCCTGGCTGTACCTACGTGACTGCTAGCCTCGCTCACTTGCTGTACTGGCAGCTCTATACTCTGGGTGTGCGAGGCCAGGCAGAACATGCATGGGTTGCTCAGGAAAGCTCTGACAGGTATTGAGGCTGCCCAGGTAAGAGGGCTCACTGCCCAGCCCTGGATGTTATCCAGATCTATGAGATCAGTGAGGGTCTTGCTTTCATTCAGCTTCAGTCTTACAGCCTGAGAATAAATCTTAACTGATTAAGTCATGCTTAGACTCCTCTCATAAGTCTCATATCAGATCTTTTTGTCTTCCGCTCTTCTCTCCTCCTCATCCTTACTGCAGAGAGTGTCTGCAGAACACCACCCTCGGGATGAGCATACCAGGGAAAGATCTCACTGGGAGTCTGCTCCCGTCTGAACAACCTTCGCCCAGCTGACTCCTCAGGAGCTCCAGCTGAAGAGCATGCCTCGGGACCTTCCAGGCTTGACTTGACCTTGGTGTTGAACCAATTTACAGCAGTAGACTCCGATGGTGGACAGCCGTCTCAGGTTGTGGCTGGTTCTTCAGTTTATGATAAGCAGAGCCCAAATTCTGCAGAGACACAAGGCTTGCGTTGGCAGGCTACACCTAGAATGTGAGACTGGACCTATCTGCAGGTAAGCAAGTCTATCGGCATGACCCCAGTTTTGATGGCACTGCAAATCATGCTAACCACCAGCTGAACCAGTGTCAGGTCGTCAATGACAGTATGTGCAAGCTCGAGTGGAGGGCCAGCTGTGATTTTTTCAAAAGCTGGATTTAATACTACTGCTGTGGCAGGGAATTCAACCATCTTGCCAGGGAGGACCAGACCATCTGTGAATTTGAAGAGTCTTGCCATCCAGCTCCTGGATCAGATGTCTCTGAGTGGCAACTCGTTGGTGTGGAGGGTCTACAATAATCCAGACCAGCTTCCTCCCAATCTTCGCTCTATCTGTATGACCCCCGCCCTTACCCTGTGTTGCCGTGTTGAATTTGTCCCCTCAAAGTGGCCTGCAGGGGTCTGGTCTACGTTCTCTCTCTGAGCCAGTTCACAATGTTATGCACTATCTCAGCTGGTTTCCTCGTCTCATCTTTCTCACCAGGTGAAATGCAAATACTTCCCTCCTGGTTCACTGCAAAGCAGGAGGTAGTGTTCCTCCTTCACCACATGGCAGGGAACAACTTGTGAAATCCTTTCATGAACACTTTGAGTGTCATCCCTTCTCCCATCAAAGACAAACAAGTGATTCCATTTTCTCTTATCCTTATCAAGCTCCTCTTCTAGATTTTTAACCAAAGTTTCTCCTGAGCTTTCTCCATACTGGTATGATCTATCACAGGTGAACTTGCTCAGTGGGTATCAAACCACCCGTCCAATCAGAGCGAGCTGTTGCTATCTCTACCAGATTTCTCTGAGACCAGTGTGGTGGCGCATGCTGGCCAGAGCTATCTTTCGAGGATATCTTTCCTATTTCAGATGTTATACCTGGAAGGTTTGGGATCATTGACCCCTTTTTCTGGGTTAGGGACAAAGTCACCATTCTCCTGGTCAGCCTCGCGGATCTAGCCCTTACAGGAGATCATGATTCTGAATCAGCTTGAGCTCCAATCACCTGACCCTTTTACCTCACCCTGGGCCTTCTCAAGTCTCTTTTCACCTCGGCTGCTCTACTCCTCTTCTGTCTCTCTCTCTGTTGGCAGCCTCTGTTCTCTTGGACTCTAAGATATCTTGGCTACTGCATCATGAGCCCCTATCTCGCCGTCTTCTCTCTCACCAATGCTTTGACAAATGCCAGTTCGATCACAGAATCTTCAGTTCCTCTTGCAAATACAGGAGATGGGCCTGGGATTTACAGTCACGATGCATCAAACTCAGGACAGAGAACAATTGGGCACTTGCAAGCCATTATGTCAAATAACTGGTCCAGTTGGCAACAACTGTCATCAACTACTATTTTCCTCTCCCAAGAGATATCTCTTGCCTTTTCCCAACTTGGCCTGTGATCTCTCTGCAATCTTCTTCTGACTTCAGTATGACTGGAGGCAGACGAGCATAGCCAGAGTGTACTGTGCCAAAGGCAGCCTTGGTCATATCACTGTATCTCTTTTGTTTGTGTAAGTTCTTTGGATTTCTTTTCACTGATTTTAATTCTGCTTACCGTATCTCAAGCATCTCTCAATGTATGCAACTCCGACTAGAGCTCTCTCCCAGAGCCAAGATAGTGACTGAGATGGCTGGATTTTGGTTCTCGTCCCCAGCACAAGCAGCCTGTAAATATTATCAACTTATAAATGCATCAGAATCTGAAACAGAAAAAAAAATATTGTTAGTTGGGTTGTTGTAAAATGAAGTCAGCGTATTTTCACTATTTAGTTAGCAATGCTAATGCAGCTGGGTTAGATTTTCGATAAATTTCAGCTAAATTTGCCTAGCAAAAAGGTTGCCACACAAATATTGAAACTGAAATTCTTTATGTTTGCCTACTAAAATCTACAAAAGTGATGGGCCATTGAACAGCTGATCTTTCCTCTGTAGCCACCCCACTGCCATATTCGATAGCCACATCAAAAGTTGATTTTTCTTATAGACATTGATGTGATTGGTCAATCTGAGTGATCTTGAGCATCATTATGTATGATTTTTTATAGTTTAAATCCCATTGTAACATTTTTATCATAAAATAGCGCAGCATAAAAAATATACTTTTAAAAATACCTCCTATACTTTTGGATTCTCTGGCGGTACATCGTATACGGCTGCAAGGTGCGCAATGCAGAGGAAGTCCGACATATTGCATCTCTATGATTTGCAGTCTTCTGTGAGAACCTTAATAATGGTGTCTGGAAAAAGTAAATCAACGTACTCTACCCTCGCCTGCATCCTCCCCAATTCAACCCAGGGACTGCTGGTTTCTGGATGGAGATTGTTGCCTGGCCCCAGATGATACCAACCTGGTAGGCAGCCCACTGCATGTTCATGAGGGCTTGCTGGGTTGGTGGGCAGGTCATATAGTCTCTGCTTGCAGGAAAAGAAATTTAGTCTTGCCTGATCTACCAGTGGCTCCACTAAATCCTATGCATTTGCCTTATGAGGACAGCATGTCAGCACAAGGTTCCAGAATTTAGACTGTGAACTCTCAAGCCTCCAGATTGTTTACACAGTCTTCAAAACTCAGATTCGACCTTTCTGGGCCCATCAGTGCAATAATCCTGTATGCACTCCTTCGTCCAGTTTAGCCTGCAGCATGCTGATGTGCTAGTCTTGTCTTAATTACACCATGCAGGCCATGAAAAAGACTCTGCTGTACCAGATGAAGCCACTCCTGCTTCATAAAGGGAACTGGTCAACCTACCTGTCTTGTAATAGCGTTCCTGTGATCTCAGTGCAGCCATCTCTGTGAAGTCCCCGAACATAATAACATGCCTGTTTTTCTCCACTTACTCCAGGCCAATGCCATTTAGTTTGTTTTGCCCAGGGCATACAGTGGCTGGTCAGCAGCTATGTTGGGATCTGACTAGGTTCAGCCACTGTATCTAAACCTTTTCATGACATGCTGATGTGGACGCACAGAGTACTTCTGATCTCCAGCAGAAGCAGGGCGTAATGCTCGCTAGATGGCTGACTCCTGTTCTAGTATATGCATAATCAGGCTGCTGACGTGATGCAGGCTTCATCAGCCACATCCTCAATGAGCAAGGCCTCTTCAATAAGCATACTCTTCTTTGGAAGGTCTTGATTGGATTCAGCTCAGGTGCTGGCAATGACTGAGGTGCTACAAGGGAAGTTCAGGATTCTTCAGAATATAAGCCAATTAGGACATTGGTGAATACTCCTGGGCTTCCAGGAACTTTCTTGACCATCGTCTGCATTTGCAGTCTGGTGGCTCTTTGTCTCACCAGCCTGCTCCAGGGCTTGGATGTTGAAGATGGACCACACCTGGTCCTTTGGAAGGACGTTTGTACGTGGTCACAGTGGTTATTGGTCAATGTTGTCCCTGCTGAAATCATCAGAACAACTGCTTCCTCAAGATTGGACACACACTCTCTTCCACGTGCCTGTATACAACTGCTTCTCTAACTGACAATGTGTTGTAGAACTGCAATGCTTATGAGAAAGCTGACCCATTTTTCGTGCAACTGTGTCGTGTTTGCCTCTTTCTTGTCTTAGCAAACACAGACATGCAAGTGCTTATAGAAGTGTAAAAAGGTGTCTCATGGTCTAAAGTGTCTGTGGATTTGTGTTCCCTACCTGATTGTAAGCAGTGTACTGTAAGATCTTGTGACACCTGGGTCCAGACTTGATCGCCATGCTGGAGTTTAGGATTTGATATCTGCACCATATTTGATCAGCTACTTGCAGAGTGAAGCAATGATGGTGGGACAACCTAATTTCAATGCATCCTTCATGGTAATGTACTGCTGAAGTGTGACTTGTGCTGAAGCATATTCCAGTCATATCATCAGCAGCAGCAGCCAGATGGATCGGCGTCCACTGTGTTGCTTGCTTGTGCCCAGGATTGAGCCAACATCCTTCTCAAGGCCAGTAGGATATCTCTTCCTTGGTGATGAGCTTGCAGCTGGGGATGTGAAAAAAGCAGCTGGTCTTTCAGTCAGTAGCATAGACGTAGGCTGGTCAACACCTAGCTGCTCAAGTCTCTGTCTGCAGGGGTGTGACCACGGGTCAGCAAGTCCAGAAAATGGGTGGTTCAGTACCTGCATAAAGCTTTCATCAGGTGATCTTAAGTGACTGACTAGTTCAGAAAACAGTTGGGTATCGTCAGCGGCTGGGATTCAAGCTCTGCCTTCTTCTTGCTCTGAAACATTTCGGTGTGTTCTTTCGGTTGTGCAGACACCTGCGCCAGGCAGCGAGGGTGATACTTCCAGTTATTGTGCCACAACATCTCCTGCACTTGGTTTGGCAAGGTTTCCGCCGCTAAAGATGTCTTCGCACGATCATTTCATCATTTTATTAAGTTTCATTGTCATTCATGTCTTATGTCATCTCCGGCTTCTTTACTCCATAGAAAGCATTCTTGATACTGCTTTGGGGTCCTCTGACCATTCATTAGTATCTTGCTATTGCTGCTCTCTCTGCTTAGCAACTGCAGAGGTTAAGCCTTTCTGAGCTCTATTAAACTTTATGTTGTTGAACGAAGTTTACAACTCTCATGATACTGTACCTTGTTTCTCCTCAAGTCTCCTCTATCCCATCATCTTCAACAAGTCTTGCAGTCAAGCTTGTTTGGCAGTCATTGATTGAATGAAATAAAGATATTCCTTGCCAAGCTCTTGTAACCGTCATCTCCTTTTTGTGGATGTAGCCAGAACTTAAGATCTTCCTTCTTATCCTGTTGACAAGGTATGTTTTTGTGTCTAATATTTTTGATCTTTGGGGCGAGGTCTGTCGCACACCGCCTGACCAGGCATATATCAGGATACAGCATGGGTTCATACGCTGCTACACTGATACGATCGTTCAGTAAGTGTCATTAATGATCCGTGCGATCTGTACACCTGTCAGATAACTAAAAACCCCGTTGTTCTGGCAGCTCAAGCTCTCCCATGCTGGCACATCCTGTCAATTCCAAGTAGCATTTATACAACGATTTATTGATTGGTTGAAAGCAAGTGTAAACGTGTAACTAGGTGTGCAAATACCCTTGGTTTACTTACAAAAAATATATATATACATATATGTATATATATATATATATATATATATATATATATATATATATATATATATATATATATATATATATATATATATATATATATATATATATATATATATATATATATATATATATATATATATATATATATATATATTTGGTTAAGCAAGTGGGCGTAACTAGAGTGTGTGCATGGTATAAAGTTGCCCCAGTGACCCTACAAAAAATACATATATATATATATATATATATATATATATATATATATATATATATATATATATATATATATATATATATATATATATATATATATATATATATATATTAATAGTTTGCCTTGTTGTCAGACAAAGCCACCCCGTCAGTAGGGGCTTTTTGTCTGGGTGGCTGTCGAGGGCTTTTGTCTGTACCCCAGTGAGGATAGTGTCTTAGTATAAAATCGCAATGCTGTGAAACAAAATCTTAATATTTAATCTCAGTACCGCAGCAAAAGTCACATCAATATTTTTTAACCAATACTTTAATATTTCTTACCTTATAGTATTATGTCTTCCAACGAAGTAAATAACTGGATCGAAAACACAAGAGAACTTAAAAGTCGTCTAGCCTCCCCTCGTCTTGTCACGATGGAGACTTGTGGAGAACTGAAGTGAATTGCTTGTAACTGGTGGATTGGTCGGCTGTACATGAACTGATATGACCCGAGACTGCATGGTTTTGCAGCTACTGGAGACGTTAATTCTTCCCTTTGTATCGGCGGCAAGTTAATCCTCGTCGTGTCTGACCTAACACCTGACCCACACCACATGAGCTCACTGGCGTACTTGTTTGAAGTTGTTTCCTTAATCCTCAACAGGTTACAGGTTGTGTGTGTGGGGGGGGGGCGCATAGCAAGGGTGTACGTAGCTCATGACGTGGCCGTGATGATGTGGGTCAGGTGTTAGGTCAGACACGACAAGGATTAACTTGCCGCCGATACAAAGGGATGGATTAACGTCTCCAGTAGCTGCAGATATGGGTGATGAGCAGACCCAAAGTGCCGCCCCCCAAAATTGCCAGGGCGCCCCCCCGCCCCCTAGCTACGCTAGTGGGTTAAGCAGCATTTGGGACACTAAGCTGTTGCAGTATGACATGCTTTTTCTTAGCTGACACTGAACCCCATGCTGGGTTGCACAGCAGTGATGTCACCAGTGTGCCCTGGTAGTGCCTGACAATCACTCCCTCACATAAAGAGACCCTCTGCATGCTACCCTCACTTAGTTGGAAAAAACATAAAACCAGTACATAAAACCAGTCATAAATAAGATAAATATATATCTGAGAGTATCAAAAATAGAAAAAAAATCATCTGAGCATGCCTGAAAACATACATATCGACACTAAGATCATTTAGATTGACCAACTACATCAATTTCTATAAAAAAAAATCAACTTTTGAAGGTCAATTTGGCAGCCATCTTGAAAAATGGCCACCATCTTGGATTTCCAAATGGCCAATCAGGCAGATTTGACAAGTAGCCCCTAGGCAGTGGCGGACTGGCCCACCGGGATACCGGGAAATTTCCCGGCGGGCCCCAAAGTGATGGTCCATCACTTTGGAAATAACGGAAAAAAGAGATATGAGGTTTATGAGATACACCTTCTTTCATTTGCAATTGAACAATTGACCACTTGCCTTTAACAATCAAGATTTTGGAATGACAAATTTCTATTTGCTTTCAACTATTTTCCGAATCCATTTAACAATCAGTTATTTTGATTTGACAATTTACAAAACCTTTCAACAGCCACATATCTCCGATTGCTTTCAACAGTCAACCAAACTTTTCAGCAATGCGACTGAAACAATCATCATTGAAAAGAATTTATTCAACAATCTTTAAAATCAGTAACAGCCATGAATATTTAATTTTTGAGTATACTTACACAAACATCAACAACACAATGAATTCTGGTATAAACATATGTAATTATGTAATGTCTTTAGTCTTTAGTATGTAGTAGCTACATAAAACATACGATTGCTTAAAAAGAAACAAAGAAAAAAGGGCCTTATACTAATAGCTAAATACATTGGTGTCATGATACTTCCACGAAGCAATTCACAGTAAAGGCCTCGTACACCTTGGTGGGTTGTTTCTGCCTGGCTGTAAGGTAGGGATGGAGGTAGGTGAGGGTGGGAGGGGTAGTGGGATTGGGGAGAGGAGTGTCATATCAGCATCCCGTTGACTTGCCTTCCTCCTCTGCCTCACGAATAGTAACCTGTCAGGTAAAAAAGAACCCATGAGTGTATAGAAGGTTTTTGTTGTGAATTGTTTCAAGTGGAACAAACGGTAAGGCAGTAGGTTATACTCTATTACTGTAGACCTACTGTATATCAATTGAAGATGTCTCGGCGCTCAATACATTGAACCAAGTAGGTGTTGACATGGTTATAGTACTGCGACACAACATGTTCCGTGACACTAGGCAGTGCAAATTCCACGCCAACTTGCAAAATGTTCTCCCTCAGTGCATTGAGAGTCACTCCTTCTTGCCCGGCGTGGCCGCGTTGCACCGCTGAGCTTCACGGTGGAGGTACTGCTTCAGGTATGATTTAAACACAGAGAAACAGTTTTCTATGGGGTTCAAGCAAGGAGAGTATGGAGGGAGAAATTTAAAATTCAGCTCGGGATAGACTGCTGCGATACCGTTGTGAATTGGAGCGTTGTCTAGAACAAGTATGGATCTTGCGTCTCTGATTTTATTGCTGCAAGTGATGCGATGAAATCACTGAATACTTCCTTCGTCACTGAACCATAGTGAATTTCGTGATAGAGTATTCGACAGTGTTCAGCTATCGCAGCAATCACTGTCGTGTTTCTGCCACGCTGTCCACCAACGGCTCGATGCACACGCTCCCCACGTCTTGCCCTGCCGTATGTCCTCTTGTTCCACAGATTGAACCCTGGAAATGAAACATCAGTGTACGTAGTCATACTGTAATGTAATTAAACATTAACACAAGGAAAGTTGTATGATGCATCAAACTGAGATCAATATTAAGTACTCACTCGTTACATACAGTTTACTTAAGTAATTATGTAGTACATACTACAGATAGTTGATAAGTGGTTACATAATTACATACCTGTCTCATCAATGTATACTAGTTGCTGCTGTAGACCCGTCGCCAGCATCCACGTAGCGTACGCGTGTCTCGCCTCCTTTACTGCGGGAGAATTTCTTTCTGCTGGGGAGTCACGGGACATTTTCAGTGATATCAGCTCCCCCTCCAAATAACGCGAAAGCGTTACCTCACTGAAATGTGGTTTTGTAGGAAATATATCCATGACCTCCTCCTTTATCTCTCTCAAGGTCATCATAGGGTTTACTTCAAGCAGCATCACTATTAGATCCAGAGTTTCATTGTCGATGATCTTGTGTCTGCCTCCTGCGTGAGCCACTTCAACCCTGTTTTCGCGTTGGTATACTCGCACAATGGAGTATGCCGTGGTGCGGTGAACTCCAAGGGCTGCTGCAACTACGAGGAAATCTTGTTCGGCTCTGTAGGCCTCGATAATGCGCTCGTGATCTGTAGCACTTGTTATTCGGTGCCTCCGTGGCATGCTGGAGGGGCTCGGTGACGAACTGTATACGGGAGAAGCTGCACACTCGTAATGAAAATACTGAGTGTGTAGTACACCATCTCGACTCGGTGATTCGTTACTTGCTTCAAAAGTTCGAATTAGATCAACTAGTCTTTCGATCTACGAAAAACACCAAAACATAAACTTTTTGCATAGTTATAATGTTTTAAAGATTGTTACTTAGTTTTGTAAAATGTTGAAAGTATTAGTGAATTGTCAATGAAGAATGAGACGATTGTTAAAAGCAAGTAAACATTGTCACGTGTTGAACGACTGTTGAAAAGTTTTGGATGATTGTTGAACGGAAAGTAAAGATTGTTATTAATCAAGTGTAAGAATGTTGATTCCATTCGAAGATGTTGAAACCAAAAGTAACATTGTTCAATTGCAATTGAAAAAAGGTGTATTAACTCAATCCGCCCTAATGCGACCTGAAACTACGCCATGTGTTTACAATCGCCTAGTGATTCAACTCTCGCTGAACGACCTTCTCGGTGAGATTTCCGGTTTATTTTTACCGAAGACTGGATGTTTATATCTACTTTTATTTACATTCTATCTTAATTTGAACAAAAGCTGTTTTCCAACGTGAATTTCAAACAAGTAGCACATTTCAATTTCTTCGATCGCTTATTGATAATTTCAATTTTGACGATGAAAACGAATCGGATGTAGATCTACAGTGTGTGGAAGTGTTTTTTCTGTTATATTAGTGAAGTGGGGACTGCAGAAAATGTGGATTCACATGCAGATTCAGATATAGATCTAGAATGGTCAGATCAGCCCGTTTTTATCTAATTTCTTCCGTGTTTTTTTTTTTTTTTTTTTTTTAGCAATTCATCAATTAATATAGTATGAACATTATACTGTATATTGTTTTAAAGCTTAATTATTTCTCGTTATTTTGGTGTCAGTTTCATTATGATTGATAAATATTTGCATGCAAGAATACGATTTTAATTAATGCATGTCATAAGTAAATACGAGTTACATCCCTTTTTCTTAAGGTTGGGGATTAAATTGGGGTCTGGCCTTAGGGTGGAATGAGTTAAGAATTATAAGAAATGTTCCTTCGGTAATTCGGACATAATTTCAGCTAGCGTAATTTCAAATTTCCTGGGTCGCCTCACCGACCTGCCGCTACTGTATTGAGTGGGCCCTTTTACGAGTTTTCCCGGTATAAATTTTTGACCCAGTCCGCCACTGCCCCTAGGGTATGATCATGCCAAATTTCATGCTTGTACCACCATTTGCACGATTTTTCCATTATCTGCTCTACTATATACAGTGGTCCCTCGGTTAACGAGATTTCAGTTAACGATTTACCTTCCATAAGATTCTTAACTTCGGTTAACGAGCAATCCCTCGATTAACGAGTTTTTTACGAGCCAACTTCAACATGTTTTCGCTTGCATTTGGCGGTCCACCAGCTGTAGTATTAGTCCGCCAATACAGTAATCAGTTTTCGGGCTTAAATTCCTTACTATTTTAGTGAATATCAAGAAGTATATACTATTCAATAATTTTAAAAGTTTAATATTAACTTTTTTAGTCATTTTAACAATTATTGAACATAATTGAAGGTAAAGAAACTAATTTCTGGCGTGCCATCCAGCCTGTTAACACACCAGACATGCATTAGTCTCTCTCTCTGTTTTCAGTGGAGGTAACATCTTGCTGGAGACTCTCTTCAACTAAACGCTTTTTTTCTGTGTTTCCAAGCAAATTATTGGTCATTTTGAAATATATTTTACATATTGACAATAAATAATGCAGTGCAGTGTTGATTTAAAGAAAATAATCTTGAATTACACCAAGAGAGCTAAAATTTTATGGGTGAAATGGCGCCATGGGGTGACTTCTCTTCCACCCCAATGCCTTCTCTTCTTCCTTCTCCTCCACCCCCATTCTAATTCCCATCATCATCAACATCATCATCCAGGAGCCTTCTACATACACACCTCAAAGTAAGTGTACTTTTCTACCTTTTTTGTTGAATTTAGGCAATTTTCGGTGAGCTGGAACCAATTACCCAAAAACCCATTGAAACAATGGTTTCGGTTAATGAGCAACCTGCTGGAATGGATTGTGCTCGTTAACCGAGGGACCACTGTAATGCTTTCAAGTACTTTACATACTATGCTGGTCAGGGTCACCGGTCTATAGTTATTCGTGGAGTGACGATCGTCCTTCTTGAAGATAGGACTCACATCAGCCATTTTCCAATCACTAGGGACCTTTTGCTCATCCAGGCATTTACAGAACAGGATCTTCAGGGGCTCAGCAAGCTCATTGCACAACTCTCTTAGCAGTCTGGGATGCACCAAGTCAGGACCAGAACTCTTATGAACATTAAGCTTTGACAATTTATTTCTTATACGTAACCTTTTCTGTGAACACAATGTAGCTCAGTGCTGTGTCGAACCGTGTGTCCTCAAACGCAGGAAGATTGTGCGCAATCTCCCTTGTGAACACCGAGGAAAAGAAACTCTTTGACGCCTTTGCTTCATCTTGGTCAGAATCTGCGTAACTATCATCTTCAAGCCTCAGGTCCGTTATTCCTACTCATGTTTTTAATTTTGACTTTGAGTAGCAGTAAAATGCCTTTGGGTTTGACTTGACCTCATTTGCAATCAGCCTCTGGAACTTTTTCTCAGCCCTTCTACACTCTAACTTTGCTTGGTTCCTGGATCTAGCATACATCCTCCTGTCCTGCTCATCGTTTGATCTAACCCACGCCTTGAATTTCTGGGTATAACCGCTCATAGGAGCGATATTGGTTTGTGCTGGATAATAAGACCTTTGTCGTTGACGCGATGAGTATAATTCGGTCAAAACCTGTTGAATACAATTCACATATAACAACTGCTGGTACATCAGGACACAGTTTGAATAATACCATCAATATACAATACATAATTACACTTATTAAAGTTATTTAGAGTTCTCAGAGGAGTCAACAGTTCACAATCACACTCACTTTATGGGGTCTAGGGTTAGATCAACGAGAACAAATATAATGTCCTGCGGGAAACTGTTGTGGGCGAGAATCAAGATGTTGCCTTTACAGTAGATGGCGATAGACTGTCTCTCAGGCAGTCACACAGCTGCTACAAGCTCCATCTTGCTTTGTAACATGTGGCCGACACGCCCATTTAAACACCTCAGCAAAGTTCGTTGTCAACACTCTGTCTCTCCTCTTACTTTTTCCCTCTCTCGTCTAGTTTATCTTACTGTGGCTATCCCTCTCTTTCTCTCTCTCTCTTCTAGTTTATCTTACAGTGGCGGTAACACTGGGTTTTCTTCTTAACTTTGTTGACCGCCGCATGATTCATGTGAAGGGATCCCCTCGTATTCCTAGAGGCACTGGGTTTGGTCTTGGGTATATATTTCTCGATCAAATGGTTCACTTTACCAGCTATGATATTCAGCGTAGTGTCTGCGTTCTTATACTTTAGTGAGTCAGGCCATCTCCTCCCTCATCCCGTCGTAATTTCCATTGTAATATTTGAACCTTGACCTGGTTCGCAAAACAATTAACAGTTAAATCTGAATGACAACACTGCATTGTGGCTGGTGCCAACTGGGGTTACATGCTCCAGCTTGGCTATCATACTCTCCTCGATAGTTATGATGAGGTCCAGTGGCGTGGGTGTTTGCTCCTCTCTTTAATGTGTTGGGTCCTTAACATATTGGAACAGTAAATTATCTCTCAGAGTTTCTACTAAAAGGGTAGCGTGGTTATTTCTCCAGTCGATGTTGTCATAGTTAAAGTCTCCCATGACAAGGAAGAGGCTAGGATTGAGCACCGTTGCATTGTCTATTAAGGCTCTTAAGTGTCTTTGGTTAAATAAGCTACAGTTTGGGGATCTGTAGATACACCCGACAATAAGTAAGTCTCTCCCCTTTAATTTAATTTTACACCACTTGGATTCTTCAAAAACATCCTCTCCCTGTACCCTCGCCTGGCTGGCTCTAAGGTCTTGCCTAGCATAGATAACCACACCCCTCTTGCAAGTCTCTTGAGAAAGGTTCGCAAATAAGTCATATCCGTCAATACTGAACTCAGATGCCTCTGGGTCGATTCTCCTGTTCTTGTATTGGGTTGGTGTACCTTTGGTAGTGTTTCAAACTCCTCTCTCTTATCAAGGAGTGGGTCAGTAGTAGGGTACAGTACATGACTTTCAAGCCGGAATTTGTTCTCA
This sequence comes from Homarus americanus, assembly GCF_018991925.1. Taxonomy (NCBI): domain Eukaryota; kingdom Metazoa; phylum Arthropoda; class Malacostraca; order Decapoda; family Nephropidae; genus Homarus; species Homarus americanus. Next base: position 6,750,485 of record NW_024725489.1, on the reverse strand, counting down.
GTAACGTCTCTGCTCTTGGTAGTGACTCCAGTCCCCTCCATTCTCAGCAGCTGCAGCATTTGCTAAATACATTGTAATTTGTAGGGTATGGTACTTCAACAGCTGTTATTAGGTTCATTTTAAGTGCTTTTTCATCTGTATTATTGTGTGCAGTTAGGAGGCCTCATAACCACTGCTTCAGTAGTGGGAGGTCACCTTCATGTGAAGAGGACAAAAACAACGAATACCGTATCTTTTGACATTATTAAGTAGTTCATTACTTTCATGGACATTTTTTCTTGAAGGAAGTAATGAAGACGCCCTTCTTGGTGGAGTATGAGCGCAGGATACAGCACAACATCAGGGAGAGGAACAGGCTTTTGGTCACTATGGGGATCAGTGAAAACAAGGAGGTACTGAAGAAATTGAATCCTAAGAAATGCCCAGATCGCAAAAAAGGATTTCATGTTATGTGAGTCTCTTGATAGTTCATATATTATCTCAGCACAGTAATTATTCATATATTATCCCCCATCATTATATCTGCCATTAGTTTATGTTATCGTATCTTTCAGGAGGTGAGTCATCTTGGCCTTCCTTCATAAACTGTTGTGTTGAGTATTTGTATATAATACTGTATTGTTTCCAAAACTTTCAGAGCTTTAAACTATTATGTAAATCCAGATCTTCCTCTAGAAACATTATCTTGTGAAGGTGAGGATTTTTTAAATAGATTTCGAGGAGTCAACTAATTGGGATTAAGGTATAAAGGGGGCTGATTCCTCTGTCACAATTTACAAAGGGCGGATTTCTTATTAGTCTTTTCTTTATTAATTTATCCCCCTGTTGTTAACTTTTAAACTCTTCAACCTGCTTTTCTCTCAATTTCTTACTTCATTCATTTTCTGCATTAGTTCTGTCTAGTTATTTAATTTCATATACAGTGGGGTATGCTATAACGAATCTAATTGGTTCTAGAACCTCGTTCGTTATAGGATTATTCCGTTCCAGGCCCCCAAATACAACCACTTAACACTGAAAATTGTCTGTGGAAATTGTAAAAAATACGGTACTTTATCTTACCTTAGTGTTGTTCAGCATACAGGACAGGAGGCAGAGGAGGAGGGGGAAAGAGGGGGGGAGGAGAGAATTATGGAGAAGAGGTGGAAGGAGAGGAGTCATCCTTCCTAGCCCTCTTTGGTGACTGTCTTACAGGCACTTTGTCTGTAGGGTCTTTTGCTACTTTTTTAAAGAAGGAATCCAGGGTTGGCTGCTTCAACCTTGATTTCTGGACCTTCCAAAAGTAGTTCATCACATTGTCATTAAACACACTGATGACCTTTTCCACAGAACCAACATCAGGATGATAATTCTCAGCAAGCTCAGACAGTTTGCTCCAGCAAAAGAACACATCCTTGAGATCTTTGGCTGGAATGATGCGGCTTTCCTCCTTGTCCTCATCCTCCCCGACTCCTCAGAAGTTAAGCTCTGCTTCAGTGTCTCATTTTCTTCTTTGTGAAGCTCATGCAGCTCCTTACTGTGCTCTTCCACCAACTCCTCAACATCATCATCATCCACTTCCAGGCCCATGGAATTGCCCAGAGACACAATTTCATGTACAACAGCCTCTTCCTCTAACTCTTCGAAGCCTTCAAAGTCTCTTTGAAGCACACATTCAGGCCACAATGGCCTCCAAGCAGCACAAAGACACCTCATAGTAACCTCTTTCCAGGCTGACGCAATTAAAAACACAGCGTCTGCTATATTGAAATGATTCTTCCAAAATTCCTTCAAACTAACATCACTGGAAGAAGTGGGCACAAAACATGTTCTAAACAGTGCCTTTGTGTACAGCTTCTTAAAGTTAGAAATTACCTGTTGATCCATGGGCTGGATGAGAGGTGTTGTGTTGGGTGGCAAGAAGTGCACAGTGATGAAGTTGAACTCCTCTGGCAATTCAACCATCAAATTAGGAGGGTGGGCTGGTGCATTGTCCATCACCAACAAAGCTTTTAGTAGAAGATTATTCTCCCTGAGGTATTCCCGAACACTAGGTCCAAACACCTCAATCACCCACTCAGAGAAAAGACTCCTGGTCACCCAAGCCTTTGGGTTTGACCGCCACATAACACCAAGGCGGTTCTTCCTAATAATTTTAAAAGCTCTGGGGTTTTCTGCATGGTACACAAGGAGTGTTTTTTTTTTTTTTGCAGTCACCAGAAGCATTAGCACAAAGAAGGAGGGTCAGCCTGTATTTCATTGGCTTATGGCCAGGGACAGAAGTTTCCTCCCTGGTAATGTATGTACGGTGAGGCATTTTTTTCCAAAAAAGTCCAGTTTCATCACAGTTGAATACCTGCTGAGAAACAAAGCCTCCCTCTTTAATCACATTCAAAAAATCTCATGGTGTTCCTTAGCTGCTTCCTTATCTGCACTAGCAGCATCACCATGTCTCACAACACTATGTAATTTATTTCTCCTTCTGAAACCAGTAAACCACCCCTTGGTACCCCTAAACACTGGCACATCACGATCACTTCCACTGGGAGTCTTGGCTTTAAGGTCCTCAAACAATTGTCTGGCCTTTTCACAAATTATAGCTTCACTAATGCTATCACCTGCCATTTCTTTCTCCTTTATCCACACTAAGAGTAAATTTTCCGTCTCCTCAATCACATTACACCTTGCTTTGCTAAGTCTAGAGATTCCCTTAGCCACTTGCACAGTTTTCAACTCCTCTTTATTCTTCAAAATCGCACATATAGTCGATTTAGCCATCCCATACTCATCACAGTTTCGCAATGTTTGTTCCATTCTCATGTTTCTTTATGATTTCTTTCTTAGTTTCAAGATTTATGAGCTTTCTCACTCGCTTTGAACGATTCATTGTTACAATTGTACACTTGTATAACAAAATATTTATACAAATAACTCGTATTTCCACATCAAAAGACGAAATTTCAACAATAACAGTGGTGCACTGGCTACACAATGAGACAAAGATGGCGCCTGACACTCTTGTTGTGAGTCGCGGTACAACAATATTCATGCGCCAGACGAAATAGTCCCGTATTCATCTGCGTTCGTTGTAGGAGTTGCGTTCGTTTAGCATTCTCAATTTTATAGGTAAAACCGTTCGTTATAGGAATATTCGTAGTAGGATCCGTTCATTATAGCATACCCCACTACAGTGATCCCTCGGTTAACGAATTACCTTCCGTAAGATTCTTCACTTCGGTTAATGAAAAAATTTAGGTTTACGAATTCCTTACGAATTTTTCCCAACATGTTTTTGCTTGCATTTGGCTGCTCACCAGCTGTAGTATTAGTCCGCCAAGAAGGTTGTACTATTCAATAATTTTAAAAGTTTTATATTTAATTTTTTAGTCATTTTAACAATTATTGAATATAATTGAAGTACAGAAAACTGTTTTTTTTTTGGCGCGCCAAACAGCCACTCAACATACCAAGCGTGGCGTCAGTTTGTTTACCAGTTCAGAGGAAGGAACATCTTGTTGAGGCTCTTTAACATAAATACTTTTTTTTGTGTTTCCAGTCCAATTATTGGTCATTTTGAAATATATTTTACATATTGATAATATATATCTGTAGTGCAGTGCAGTGTTGATTTAAAGAAAATAATCTTGAATTACACCAAGTGAACTAAAATTTTATGGGTGAAATGGTGGCATGGGGTGACATCTCTTCCACCCCAATGTCTTCTCTTCTCCCTTCTCCTCCACCCCCATTCTAATTCCCATCATCATCATCAACCAGGAGCCTTCTACAGTACATGCACACCTCAAAGTAAGTGGACTTTACTGCATTTATTTTTTAGTTTGTATGTAATTTTCGGTGAGCTGGAACCAATTACCCAAAAACCCATTGAAACAATAGTTTCGGTTAACGAATTTTTCGGTTAACGATCAACCTTCTGGAACGAATTGTGCTCTTTAACCGCGGGACCACTGTACTGTAGTTACTTCAAAACCTCAGTTTTTGGTAGCATGGCGAGGGTTTGGTCACATGGGTTACTGTAATTCTTGTATCAAGCTATTGGACAAGAATAAAGGGAGATACTGAGGGAAAATGATTCCCCTAACATACTCTGAAAATGGTTTATTAATATGAAATTAAATTTGGTTAAAGGTGTCATTAACATACAACTACAAAGGTCAACTCCTTGGCTTTACTCTTCTGCAATTCCAACTCGATACACTGGCTTCTAACATCATTACTGGTTGTACATTTAAAAGAACACACCACATAACAAGCTTACATATGGCACACTTGAGTACCAGCAATACACGGTACCTGAGATTCTCAACTCTTAATTAGTCACAGGACTCTAGGAACAGTATTACTTTAACATTATCAGGGGTGTAGCTTCTTTCTGTTATTTTTCTACATTTGCCAAGAAATAAGTGGCGACCTCATACTCTTGCTGTTTCCACACACTCATACATACATACATGTGTACTCTGATGAATAACACAGCCACAACACACTGTACTTTGAGGTGGACTCAAAACACAACACTGGCCGTGTGTACTATGATGCGTGAGATCATCATGCATGGACAGTCAGCACAGGCTGGCGGGTGGCTGGCCCGGCTGAGCCTGACTGGGCTGGCTGAGCCGCAGCCTGGCTGGGTTGCGTGAATATGACGCTACTCGGTCTCAGTGGGTTCATCCATCTCCAGTACTAGGATTGGATCTCGTCCTAACATACAATGACCACTCTTGACCTACAAGAATGTGAGAAATGTGAGGAGCAGTGTCAGAGATGTGATGCTGTTCCTCGTACACAGGTTTATATACGGCTAACTGGCAACTCAGGCCTGTGTCAGACTTGCCAGAAGGGCTAGTTTCACAAATGACAGAAATTTGATTCAACTTAGTTGCTGTACATTTAACTATGAAACTCAGTGTCATGGGTCAGGTGAATTTCTTACATCTATTGTTACAATCTAATCATACATTGAGCTTGCCAGGAAAAAGTGAAATGGACATCAAATACACACGCTGTTAACGTAATTCTCACAACATCCACGGGATTTCAGACAAGGACCCTCTATGGGTAATACATTGAGATCTCAGAGATAAGTAGACTGACAGATTCTTTTCAGGAGATTAATGACTTTCTTTAATAGACAACTCACATTTCTAACCACACCCTGCAAAATACAGTGTACTACTGTACTTAGCAAATGCTGCAAATTCTGAGAATGGGGGGTTACTACTATGAGCAGAGACGTTACCAAGAACAAATTCTGGCTTGAATGTCATTTACATTAATACTGTTACGTTTCTTGATAAGAGAGAAGAGTTTGAAACACTACTGAAGGTACACCATCCAGATATTGTAGGAGTTGTAGAACTGTTGTACAAGAACAGGAGAATCGACCCAGAGGAATGTGAGTTCAGTATTGCTGGATATGACTCATTTATGAACCTTCATCAAGAAAATTGCAAGAGGGGTGTAGTTATCTATGCTAGGCAAGACCTTAGAACCATCCAGGCGAGGGTACAGGGAGAGAATGTTTTTGAAGAGTCCAAGTGTTGTAAAATTAAAGGGAATGGACTTACTTATTGTCGGGTGTATCTAAAGATCCCCAAACTGTGGCCCACTAAATCAAAGGAACTTAAGAGCCTTAATAGACAACATGGCGATGCCCAACCCTAGCCACCTCCTTATAATGGGGGACTTTAACTATGGCAACATCGACTGGAGAAATGAGTTCACCCCAAATGACTTAAATAACCCTGCTACTCTTTTTGTAGGAACTCTGAGAGATAATTTTCTGTTCCAACATGTGAGAGACCCGACACATTACAGCGGGGAGCAAACACCCAAGCCACTAGACCTTCATTACAAACAAGGAGGGTATGGTGGCCAAACTAGAGCACCTTGCCCCAGTTGGCACCAGTCACCATATAGTGTTGTCTTTCAGATTTAACTGTTACCTAGTTCAAGTTAAGGCCAGGCAAAGGTGCAAATTTTATAAGGTAAATTACAATGGGATGAGGGAAGAGATGAGGGGTATCCACTGGCCTGACTCATTAAGGCACAAGAACACAGACACTACGCTGAATATCATAACAAGTAAAGTGACCCATTTGATCGATAAATATATTCCCAAGACCAAACCCAGTGCCTCTAGGAATATGAGGGGATCACTACACATGAACCATGCGACGGTCTACAAAGTTAAGAAGAAAACCCAGAAATTCAAGACGTGGGTTGGGTCAAACATTGAGCAGGACAGTAGGGTGTATGCAAGAGCCAGAAACCTAGTGAAGAAGGGCTGAAAAGGAGTTCCAGAGACTGGTTGCAAGCGAGGTACCTCAAGTCAAACCCAAAGGCGTTTTAACGCTATGGAAAGTCGAAATTAAAAACTCGAGTAGGAATATCAGACCTGAGGCTTGAAGATGGTAGTTACGCAGATTCTGACCAGGATAAAGCCGAGGCATTGAACAGCTTCTCTTCCTCGGTGTTCACAAGAGAGGATGCAATTAACCTTCCTGCGTTTGAGGACAGATGGTTCGACACAGCACTGACCCACATTGTGTTCACAGAAGAGGGTATTAG
>NW_024725489.1:6648915-6738915 GCF_018991925.1 Homarus americanus | reverse complement strand
CGCCCTACCAGCCTTACTACACCGATCTATTCAAAGCAAAACATTCTAGTGATTAGTGAACCATTGATTACCGAGCAGTGTTCCTATAGTGCACTAAGGAAAGCACAGCACAGCAGTGTAATACTGAGTGTGACTGGACCGGACCTAACTTGATCGAATTTTCAGCAAAACATTCAAGCCACAGCAATAAGGATATCATACAGTGCCCCGATAGCACCCCAAGGAAAAGTCAGACAGTGGGCACTTTTATTGGCTTACCTTTAAAAGTGCCAGTGGACAAGGGACCCCACCGCGGGCTTACATATCGAAAACTGTGTCAAGCACCTCTACACCAGGACAAAGACCCACGGTCTTAATGACTGACAACATAACAGATGCTCCACCTGCGGTCAGTGGTTTCAAAGTGCCGCCAGCACAAACACTTCCGCCCGCCCCACAACAGATATCAATAGATGGCCATCATCACTTTGGCATTCGACGACTCTTGTACCATCTAAAGCTGGGAACGGTTATCCTGATGGCAGTGTTATCTACGACTCATTGAACATATTCTACCATGAGTCGAGACAAGCCATACACATAGTCGGCTGAACTCAGAATCTCCGCTAGAAACCGGAGAAACCACCTCGACAGATCACCATTACACTGAAGTTCCACGATATGGTATGATCTCCTCATTTCTACTTGCTATCCAACGCTACTTCCTAGCTAACAAGTTTGACGAGCTAGCAACTACAGTCAGGTCAGCTGCCGTGAGCGCCGTTGCTATATGTGAGGTTTGGCAAATTGTGCCTGAAACGTGGTCATATTGAGGATACTCAAATTTTCATCACCTTCGCTCACATAGACGCCGGAGGGGCGCGGTTCTCTTCTGTCAAGATGACTCACGCCTCGTCACGCCTGGATGTTCAAGTCCCAGCAGATGTGGAAGATGGTATGTTGTGCCATCGTCCAATTCACAATAACTGCTTTCCATCATAATCTGTGTGGCATACCATCCGCCTCGCCACCCAATTAGAGACACTCTTTATCAATCATCCATTACTAATTCCTCAGACCTCAATTCCCAGAGCCTGGTAAGTGTACCCATAAAAAGGGTTAGTATTAGTGGGTATTTACAACGAAATTAACACCACTGATATCCGGTAATCAGCTATCACTATCACAAGTCAGAAATTCTCTCAATAATGCGTCAAAATACCCTTGACCTTATCTTTTAACGGACTTAGCGGATCAGCACAACCACCTCAACTAATGCCTTATCGGGTGTAGCACACATACATTGCGTTTCTGTTCTACGCTGCCACTCCCATCAAGCACAGAGAGATTCTACATCAAGACCTACAGGCCGACATTGACTTCTGGGTGAAAGGCCAAGTAGTTCACCATTCCTAGACTGAATTACTTAGCGTGGATGACGTGGAAACCAAATTGAAAAATTATATCAACACCACCACGGAAGCTCACCACCACTTCTTCCCCGAGAAGTCCGTCAGATCTCACCCAGCTGACTTGCCCTGGATCACACCTCGGATCAAAAGACTTATGCAACAGAGAGACAGAGCCTTTCATCTCAATGACCACATCCGCTACAGGTCCCTTCGCAACCGAGTCATCCACGAAATACGCAATGCAAAGAAGTCCCACTACCCAACCAAATTACAACACCTGAAGCAGACCAACATCAGTCAATGGTATGGTAAGCTTAAAGAACTCTGTGGACTAAACAATAAGACACACCCCCTCCCCTTCCTTAGCCATCTCACTAATGTTGACGCAGCTGAGCAAACAAATAACCATTTCGCTACTATATGCCAGACGCTCCCCAGGCTTGACACAACCACTCTCCCTGCTTACCTACCAGCCCCCCTTCCCACTGACTTAGTAGAAGAATTTGAAGTAGCAAAACGCCTGGACAAACTAAAATTAAAACGCTCTACCACCCTCATTGACTTACCAATGAAACTCTTCAAGGAGTTCTCCCCGGAACTTGCTAAACCCCTATGCTCCATCATCAATGCTTCTCTCAGTCAAGCCAGATGCCCAGCTGACTGGAAGACCTCTTATGTATCACCAGTGCCCAAGTCAACCAGCCCACAATCCTTAAATCAGCTACGACCTATTGCAATCACCCCAATACCCAGCCTAATCTGTGAAAGTTTTGTGTTCGACTGGGCTTATGCTGATATTGCAGGAGTCGTAGACCCTCAGCAATTTGGCAATATGAAAACTTCCTCCACCACTCACTGTCTTGTCAGCTTTCTCGATTACATATACCGCCATCTCGAGAAACGAAAAACGTCTGTAGCTGTCGCCTTCATTGATTTCACTAAAGCATTCGACCTAGTCGACCACAATATAATCATCAACAAAGCTATTGACCTCGGGCTTCGGAGAAGTCTTATACCATGGCTTACAGACTTCCTCAGTGACCGACGCCAAGCTGTACGCTTCCGAGGGGCTGTCTCCACCTTTCAGTCACTCACCTGTGGCGTCCCCCAAGGCACCAAGATGGGACCACTCTGCTTCCTTATGCTCATCAATGATGCCCTAAGAGAAACCCCCGCTCGCTGGAAATATGTCGACGACTCCACCATTGGGATCAGCGTCAACAATTCTACTCCCAACTATACCGCCCTTCAGGATTTATTGAACAGTCTTCAAAACTGGGCCACCAACAACCATGTCACCATCAACCATACCAAGACCATGGTTATGCACATCAACCTCTCCTCCGACATTGTCCCACCTCCTTCCATTACTTTAGGTCCGAACACACTCCAGGTTGTAGATTCCACGAAGCTCCTCGGCGTCACCATAGACAACAAACTAAATTGGAAACCACACGTCAGTGAAGTTGTCAAATCCTCCAGTTTCCGTCTCCACCTCCTCCGCCGACTCAAGTCCCTCGGAGTTCCTGCACTCGAGCTCCTCAGTGTTTACACAACATTCATACTTCCCAAGCTCACCTATGCCTCCCCACCTGGTCTTCCTCCTAAATGCCACACAACGTAAACACCTAGAAAAAGTGCAAAAGAGGGCATGCAAGATTATTCTCTCCCTTCCTACTCCACATATCAAGAAGCGCTCAACACACTGACCCTTTCGACTCTCACTGACCATCACCACGACCTCATCTGCAAATTTGGTAAGAAGCTTCTACACCATCCTCGACACCGGTTCCTACTACCACCTGAGATCCCTAGCCCGAGAATTGCTGTTCGACACCACAACCGCATCCAGCCCGTACATGCACGAACAGATCGCTATAAGAACAGCCCAGTCCCAACCATTGTAAAAGTTATCAATAACTAGTAATAGACCAGTGTATTCACTCCCAGTAAATACTACTTCTTGCACTGTCAGTATGTTGAAATGCCCTGTAGTTTGAGCTTTTCCCCATCTAGTTATTATATATCTTATTTGTATCACTTTTGTTACTTGTATATTATTTATAATTCGAAACCCATTCCCCAAATTTGTAACTGTATATTTTCAGCCTTCTGGCTGCCAAGCTCTTTCAATAAACCGTTTATTATTATTATTATTATTATTATTATTATAGATGTATGTAAATAAAAAATCTACAACTTTATGAATTATTCTTTTTTAAGAAGCGAACTTCGTAGGAGCCAGAGACTTATGGACCGCTTGAAGGCCAAGATGAAGCCTCGCCCGTAAAGAATACAGCATTATTGTAGGTTACGAGTGTAGGCACTACACTATATCCTCTCACTCAGGTACGTATGTGTGTTTATATTATTTATATTATTCACGTGTCGTGCTACAAAGTCTCCGTATTTTTGTGAGTTTTGGCGTTGGTCTCCGCGGGTGATATTCTCCTTTGATGGTTCTCGTGGCCATTGTGGTTCTTTCATCTAGGCTTCCTTCCTCTCTTCCTTCACTCTAGGGTTCACATTACTACGGCCTCAAAGACTTCTTGAAATATTCTGCCGTAACCTATCTGTTTTTAGTTCTTCCCTTCATGACATATACTCAGTTTCTTTTCAGTATATTCTTCTTTCATAAGTTGGTTGTCTCATTTAATACTCAGTTTCTTTTCAGTATATTCTTCTTTCATAAGTTGGTTGTCTCATTTAATGGTGTGATAATACAGTATTCTTCCTCTCAATATGATATCGTGACTATCAAAGGATTTATTGTAGAGGTGGCTGGCACTGTACTGTATTAAAAATATTCCTACAGGGTACAGTGATACAGTAAAGTCTCGGATAACAACGGTAATGTGTCCTCCAATATCGCAGTGTAAAGTGAATCATTATATCATGAATCATTAATAACCATTTAAATAAAGCAATAATGATAATAATAATAATAATAATAATAATAATAATAATAATAATAATAATAATAATAAGATGCGTTCCATAGTGTGACTTTCATATATGAGGCACCTAGAATGGGAGTGGCTGCCAAAATCACAATTTGGAGATGGGACCACAGGCGTGATCACTGGCCCTTGTTCTACATAATGAAGCCTGACTGAGTCTTGCCACAAGGTTGAGAATTCCATTGGAAGAGCACATAACTAATATACCAAGTTTCGTGAAAATTTGGTGATATTTATTGTTGTTTTTGGGGAGGGGGATGGTGGGGGAGGGGCATTTGGGGATGTGGCATATGGGGCTCAATTTTCCACAGGCAACATCTCTTATACTGTCCAATATTTGTGGAAAGTTTCATTGAAATCCGTTCAGTAGTTTCCATGGTAGTACATAAACTTAAATCCCCTCACACAATTCAATCGTTGAACACATTCATAAGCTTCTCTGATCATTGCACTGTTCGTGGGTGTTCGTCACATGGGTTAACGAGGTGTACTAAGCTCACGCCAAGGTATACAAGATCTTTTTGAAGCATAGATTCTGGATCACTTCCAACACTTCACATAGATCTGATACATTTATCATTTTTCCAGATCATTGTTCTCTTATATTTTCATCTGATACCTGAGGTAGTTATGTTTACTAATCGTCCACAGACGTAAATATTATGACCTTCAGACACGGTTACACTTATCCCTTATAGTACACTAGTCTGCATCAACTGGACCTTTCCAATCATCCTATAGATACCTTGAGTTCTCCTTAATGATATAAGTACATACTCATAATATTATATGACCATACCTTGGTACAATTCGTATAAAACAACATACAATAGGTGAGTTATACCTTACCAAAATTTCCCGTTTTCTACCGTTTTCTGTGACTCTACAAGTGCGGTGGATTTGAATGTTTCGTAGCATAATATAATTAAAAGAGATATCAAGGATGACAATGCTGTGTGCAGTACACTGTCATGAACACCAGATCAGTAATCCCAGCTGTTGCCTAGCCGCCAAAACACATCGTCTCGACACAATTTACACTACACATAATATAGATGAACCTTTCAACATATACTCGGTACACATTGAATGCTTCAGCTCATGGTAGGTATATCTGACTTATGGCTGCTCATACAGGTTATCTCATAACTTTAAATTTACATTATAGAAGGACACGAGAGAGAGAGAGAGATTCTCTTAAGGCAAAGGTTTGTGAATAATTTTCTCACTCAAGTCTTTGTCTCTGATCGGCTCATTTTGTGTGTGTGCATGCGTGCGTGCATGTGTACGAGGTCTGTTCAGAAAGTATCCAGCCAGTTACTATTAAAAAAATATTGCTAACCTAGGACAATGGCACCTTAGTCCCCTTCAAGGTACTCTCCTTGGGACCTCACACACTTCTCCCAGCGTCCCTTCCACTTTTCAAAACAGTCTGCAAAGTCCTCTTTCGGGATCTCCATCAGCTGCCTCGTCGCATTCTCCTTAATTTCATCCAGGCCAAACAATAATGAAGGAGTACTACATCGAAGTTTTTCGCCGGCTGAGAGATGGGTAAGAAGAAACGAGCACAGCTGTGGGCAAGTGGTGACTGGCAGCTTCATCATGACAACGCGCCTGCCCATTCTTCACGCCTCGTGCAGGGTCTTTTGGCAAAACATCGCATCACCCAGGTCTCTTAGCCCCCCTACAGCCCAGATTTGGCTCCCTGCGACTTCTGGCTTTTCTCAAAGCTAAAATTGCCATTGAAAGGGAGGAGATTTCAGACCGTGGACGAGATAAAGGTTTTTGAGTAATTGGTTCCAGCTCACCGAAAACTGCCTAAATTCAACAAAAAAGGTAGAAAAGTACACTTACTTTGAGGTGTGTATGCAGAAGGCTCCTGGATGATGATAATGATGATGATGATGGGAATTAGAATGGGGGTGGAGGAGAAGGGAGAAGAGAAGGCATTGGGGTGGAAAAGAAGTCACCCCATGGTGCCATTTCACCCATAAAATTTTAGTTCTCGTAGTGTAATTCAAGATTAGTTTCTTTAAATCAACACTGCACTGCTTTATATATTGTCAATATGTAAAATAAATTTCAAAATGACTAATAATTTGCTTGCAAACAGAAAAAAACAGTTTAGTTGAAGAGAGTCTCCAGCAAGATGTTACCACCACTGAAAAGACACAAAGACTGACGCCTGTATGGTGTGTTGAGAGGCTGGATGGCGCGCATAAAACTAGTCTCATTACCTTCAATTATGTTCAATTATTGTTAAAATGACTAAAAAATTTAATATTAAACTTTTAAAATTATTGAATAGTATAAACTTTTTGATATTTGCTAAAATGGTAAGGAATTTAAGTCCTAGAACCGATTCCTGTATTAGCGGACTAATACTACAGCTGGTGGACCACCAAATGCAAGCGAAAACATGTTCAGGTCGGCTCGTAAGAAACTCGTTAATCGAGGGATTGCTCGTTAACCGAAGTTAAGAATCTTATGGAAGGTAACTCGTTAACCAAAATCTCGATAACCGAGGGACCACTGTATTCATCACTTCTTGACCCCTCAGTGGTGTGTGTGTGTGCTTGTTCAGGCTACTAAGATGAAACCCTACAAACTGGGCTATCAGCAGTCCATTGCAACTCTACCTCTCCTCAGTTGTTGCAACACTTGCACTACTGGATCAGGAAAAGGCAGAGCTAAGATGTGTGGTTGCAGCCTACACTCCTGCCTCACCTCATAAATCAACTCACGCACAGCTATCATCCGGCTCATCATACCTCTCATCATCATCATCAAAACCCCCATAACCCTAAAAATCTAGTGGTGACGGGACCAGGTAGAGATGACTGCCGGGAGTCTCTAGTCACAACTCTGCACATGGGCGGCACAGATAAGATGGTCGTTTATGCACTGGAATCTAGGCAGCAGTGCAATCCGGTCCTGTCTGTGTGACTGAGCAGCCCTTTCGAGGAGCTACTCTGCTCACCGCACCTGGGGAGGGGGCTAGAAAAGGTGCTCTAAACATAGCCTCCCTAAAAACCCAACTTGACTGGGCAACCGCACCCAGTAAGGTCATCCTTATGTGGTCGAAAACACAATCAAAATCACAGATCCAAACAAAAACAAACAATACAACCTCTTAAGATCGCTGCATGGAATGTCAGGACCCTTCTAGATACTGGCACAAATGAGCGCCCTGAAAGAAGAACTGCCCTTGGGGCAAAGAGCTGGCGAGGTATAACATCGACATAGCAGCCATCAGTGAGTCCCGGCTCCCAGACGAGGGTCAACTCACAGAACAGGGGTCTGGCTACACCTTCTTCTGGAAGGGTAAACCTGCTGTGGAGAGAAACAGCATTTATGGAATTGGCTTTGCCATCCACCGATGCATCCTACACAGGCTAACTGAAATGCCTATTGGGATCAACGAGCACCTCATGATGCTCTGAGTCTCACTGAATCACTCGTGTCATGCCTTCTTCATCAGTGCATACGCCCCAACACTGGGTGCAGAGGATGACATCAAGACGGCCTTTTACGCCGACCTCGACAGAGTACTAACCTCTATCCCCAGAGAAGATAAGATTGTGCTCCTTGTTGACTTCAATGCCAGAGTTGGCAGAGATGCTGTCATTTGGCAGGAAACCATAGGGAGAAATGGACTAGACAAGTATAATCCCAATGGCCTACTCCTCCTCAGCAAGTGTGCTGAACACAACCTCACTCTCACCAATACCTTGTTTAGGCAGGCCGACAAGTTCAAGTGTTCATGGCAACTCCCACGATCCAAACACTGGCATCTCATTGATTACATCATTGTCAGAGAAAGAGATCGTCAAGAAGTCCTCATCACCTGTGCCATGCATGGCTCAGACCACTGCGACACTAATCATCGGCTCGTCAGAGCCAAGCTCTCACTTCACTTCACCCCAAAATGGCGAAGGCAGTAAGCCTTCAGAAGAGGTTTTAACACTAGGAGTCTGGAGGATCCAGCGGTAGAACATGCTTTCAGAGAGCAGCTCAAACATGGGCTGATAAACAACCCAACAACAAACAACCCAATTCCCAGTGCCAAACAGGATATTCTTGAAACTGTCATGACAAAAACCTGCAGAGAGACCCTCGGACGGATCAAAAGAATACACCAGGATTGGTTTGATGAAAATGACCCGACAATCAATGTACTCGTCGATGATAAATGTGCTGCTTTAACTGACTGGCAGAACAACCCTCAGTCTTGGACCAAAGCTGATACCTTCCGCAAGAAGAAAGCGGCGGTTTAAAAATAAAGCATGTGAAACACAAGATGTGTGAATTTTTCAATTCCACTAAAACATTTAACGGGCCAATCACTCATGGCATAGCCCCCCCTCCGCTCATCCAACGGGAACTCCGTAATTAAAGACGACGAAGGCATCCTTAAGTGCTGGAAAGAGCACTGTCATTCACTGCTCAACCGAAACACAGATGTGGATGTCCTGACTACCCAGCAGGTTCCTCAGCATCTAGAACTGATCCACCTCAACTATCCTCCATCCCTGGATGAGGTAGCTACTGCCATCAAACGGATGAAAAATAACAAAGCCTCAGGACATGGTGGAATCCCAGCCGAGGTGTATAAAGCAGGAGGACCTCTGCTTACCAGCTATCTTCGCTCTTTCCTGTAGAATATATGGGAAAATGAGGAAATCCCCTAAGCTCTTAAAGACGCCTCCATCGTCAACCTTTAAAAGAACAAGGGAGACCGGTCAGACTGAGGCATTTACCACGGGATCTCGCTGCTGTTCGTAGCTGGCAAGATTATCTCTTTCGACTTGGTCATCAAAGAAGCCCTCTGGTGGACCCTCAGCGGTTTTAGCTGCCCACCAAAATTCATCGCCATTGTGAGGCAACGCCACGATGGCATGAACAGCAGTGTCCTGCACAATGGCACCCAGTCTGAGTTCTTCCCCACCCAAATGGGGGTAAAACAAGGATGTGTACTGACAACAACTCTCTTTTCCATTCTATTGGTTGTCTTCCTTACTAGTGCCAGTGCCAATTTAGCCGGCGGGGTGGACATCGAGTACCGTATGAAGGGTCTTTTCAGCGTAAGACGACTCCAGGCAGGAACTAAGGTGTCGGCAGCTTCCATTACTGAGCTTCAGTATGCAGACAACGTCATCCTTGTCGCTCACACTGAATGTAACCTAATGGAGATCCTGAACACCTATGCAGATACATATGCACACTTCGGCCTTGAGGTGAATGTACGTAAGACTCAGATTCTCTTTCAGCCTGCCCCTGGTTCAGACACACCTCCACCATCCATCCAGTTTAATGGTACTACCCTCTCTAATGTTACCCACTTTCGGTATCTTGACTCCCACCTTTCCACCACCACAGACGTCGTTAAAGAGATTCAGCATCGGATCAGATGAGCATCTCAAGCCTTTGGCAGACTCCAAAACCGTGTCTTCAACTATAGGAAGCTGGAATTATCTACAAAGTTACATGTACGAGTATATCGAGCAGTGGTCCTTCCCACCCTGCTATATGGCAGCGAGACCTGGGTCACATACAGGAGGCACCTCAAGGCACTTGAAAACTTTTAGCAACATAGTCTATGTTCCATCCTCCAAGTACACTGACACCAACTGTAGAAGCATCGAGGCTACTATTATCCATGAACAACTACGCTGGACTGGCCATGTTACCCGCATGGACGACAGTAGACTGCCAAAGCAGCTACTTTAGGGTCACCTAACTGTATTAGCTTCTGTCTCATAGGCGGAAGTATTTATATAAAATTTAAAGCTATTTCATTGTAGAATCCTTCACAACTCAGTACCATTGTCTTCCGCAAAGGTGAATGTTTTGTCGAAGAGTCCCAAGCACCACACACTCATTCATCCAGCGTGATTTTATTAGCAAAAGTTGTACATTGCTAAGGAGTGTTCTTATACACGAAATAGGCGAGATTTATTTTTGCCATGTTATTACGGGATTTGCTTACCCAAGTTAGCAATTTCCACTACAGGTTGACAACCCTTTATCCGAAATTCCGAAATTCCGAAAACCGAAAGTTTTTTGTGGAGCAATTTATTTATTTATTTTTTTTTTTTATATATATACAGGGATTAGCCCACCGAGGCATAGATCACTGACCCACATCGGGGCCTGGGGGGGCGAAAATGTAATAGTAATACTAATTATAATAATAATAATAATAATAATTATAATAATAGTACCTGTAATTATTCATAGTAAATAAAAATTTTAATTAAAAAATACACCAAAATATAATAATAATAATAATAATAATAATAATAATAATAATATTAATAATAATAATAATAATAAAGAAATGCAAGAATGAAAAAAAGATAAAAAGTGAGTAACATGACCTAGACCTATGAATTATTATTATTACCTGTATTATTATTATTATTATTATTATTATTATTATTATTATTATTATTATTATTATTATTATTATTATTATTATTATATTTTCGCCCCCCAGGCCCCAATGTGGGTCAGTGACTTGTGCCCGGATGGGCTTATTAAAAAAATAAATAAATAAATGAAAAAAAAAAACATTCTGAAAACCGAAAAATTCCGAAATGCCTCTGGTCCCAAGGATTTCGGATAAGGGATTGTCAACCTGTATTGTGTTGATATTGGCAGTAATATTTTTTTTGTAAGTCAGAATCATCCAATTTTGCCATTGTACATAATATACTCTCCATAAGGCACTGCAGACTAGGGTTTAGTAGTTGTTCAACCGCAGGTGTCGGCTTCCCCAGTTTAATGTTTACACACATATACATGTAACATGGTTAGGTTTATGTATATGGTTTTTTCTGCGAGATTAGTTTTTTCCTCTTGGAGCTTGGAAGGTGTGACCGAGCGATGTATTAGCCCCTGTCTTATAAGTAGAAGTATTTATATAAATGGGTTAATTACATTAGACTTGTATAAATATCAGACCCTGTAACTTTCCACTAGCTATGAGGTAGCATATTCAGAGCACATGTTAAGGTATGCCCTCAGGAAGTCGCGTCATTTGGTGCTGAGTTAAGCATTAAGTAACCGGCTCTCTGGCCACTTATTGCGGGTAGTAGTTTGATAACCCTGACTAGAGGAAGACGTTATTGAGAGCCATCGTGGATGGTTCCGTCTTCCCTCGAGGCAGGACGTCGGAGATATTTCCTTTCTCCCTCGATGGGTTCCTACTCATTCTCACTCAACTATCTCATCATCAACAGGACGTACTTAGCAGAGCTATATTAGTTAGCCTTCGTCCTCATTTAACACTCATAGCTACAGTGGTTAAGTTCGGTGATAATCCTTTTTGAAGTGTACATATTAACCTTTTATAATAAATACAAACAAAGGAACATATTGGATTTCACTACGGAAGATCCAATAAACTTTGATCTATATTTTAGTATGTCTAAAATATAAGGTAACGTGGTTTACAAATGATTGTTACAAGTGGTGACAATCCAGGAAGGTTGTCACATATATGACAGTTTCACAAGTAACTAATATTCACGGTAACAGTCACCTCAACAGATACACAGTTGGTAAAGGTAAAGATATTATGTTCTCCCAATTACTGTGCCTTACTGTTACATCAATTAATAAGAAGCAATTGTTATATAATAAATAGTAAACTTAACGCTGGTGGGCAACCGAAAATGTATAAGGACAGTCTTAAGACAAACCTGAAAAAGTGCCAAGTCAACCCCCTCACCTGGGAGATGATCATTCCACACCGTAACGCTTGGAGGAGCATCACACAAGAAGGTGTCAAGATTTTTTAGTTAGCCCAACTGCATACTAAGGCAAACAAGTGCCAACGCTGGAAAGATGCTGCTGCAGCCCCTCCTGCACTAGATGTAGCACCGCACACGAGCAACATTTGTTGACGACCCTGCCGGTCCCGTATCTGCCTCTCTACTCACCTCAGAGCTTACCAACGAAGTTGACATCCTTAATAACTCGAATCATTGTATCATATCTGGATGATTGTCATACTCGATTCCTAGTGACAGCAAAGTAGTAGTAGTAGTGTGTTTTTAATGAATGTAGATATTTCATATTAGGTTTAATTCTTTTTGTACAAGTTACCAGTTTATTTATATTTGATTATTAGTTACCAGTGTGTTTGAGTGCTGTTTTCAGGTGTTAGTGTAGTGTAGATTAGATAAACTCCTGTTACCACTCACTAGCATAGCTAGGAGGGGGCGGCCTGCCCCGATCGGCACTTTTGGGGGGCGGCACTTTTGGGTCTGCTCATCACCCATATCTGCAGCTACTGGAGACGTTAATCCATCCCTTTGTATCGGCGGCAAGTTAATCCTTGTCGTGTCCGACCTAACACCTGACCCACATCATCACGGCCACGTCATGAGCTACACCCTTGCTATGCGCCCCCCCCGCCACACACACACAACCTGTAACCTGTTGAGGATTAAGGAAACAAATTCAAACAAGTACGCCAGTGAGCTCATGTGGTGTGGGTCAGGTGTTAGGTCAGACACGAAGAGGATTAACTTGCCGCCAATACAAAGGGAAGGATTAACGTCTCCAGTAGCTGCAAAACCATGCAGTCTCGGGTCATATCAGTTCATGTACAGCCGACCAATCCACCAGTTACAAGCAATTCACTTCAGTTCTGCACAAGTCTCCATCGTGACAAGACGAGGGGAGGCTAGACGACTTTTAAGTTCTCTTGTGTTTTCGATCCAGTTATTTACTTCGTTGGAAGACATAATACTATAAGGTAAGAAATATTAAAGTATTGGTTAAAAAATATTGATGTGACTTTTGCTGCGGTACTGAGATTAAATAATAAGATTTTGTTTCACAGCATTGCGATTTTATACTAAGACACTATCCTCACTGGGTTACAGACAAAAGCCCCCCCGACAAAAGCCACCCAGACAAAAGCCCCCCAGACGAAAGCCACCCAGACGAAAGCCACCCAGACGAAAGCCACCCAGACAAAAGCCCCCTACTTTGATCGGGGTGGCTTTTGTCTGACAACAGTAAGGGCTTTCAAAAGTTATGGACATAATTAAATAGTTGAGGGTAAAATATACTGTTCTTCTCTGTGGTTAATTATTGGTTAGGTTAAGTTAGGTTAGGTTGGGTTAGGTTAGGGTTAGGGTTGTCAGACAAAAGCCACCCCGATCAAAGTAGGGGGCTTTTGTCTGGGTGGCTTTCGTCGGGGGGCTTATGTCAGACATCCATTTTCACTGTACTCTGAGTCTGTAATTTTAGATTAAGTTGCTACTTTTTACATTTCCATTGTATTACATTGATACTAGTGTCATTATACCGTGATTTTAGATCAAGCTGTTATTTTTACATTGCTGTGATTTTAATCATTTTAGATGATAATGACACTAGTGTGACAGTGTCATTATACCGTGATTTTAGATCATACTCAATAAAAGATAACGGTGCAGTACAATTGTTTTATGTAACGGATTCCTAACCTAACCTAAAATAATGCTGAGGATTTTCCTCACAATTGCTGTTAGTGTTGCTACCTGTGAGAGGAGTTTTTCGAAACTAAAACTGATCAAGAATTACTTAAGATCTACTATGAGCACCTTGCGGTTGAGAAGTCTTGCCATACTGTCTATAGAGCAACAATTGACAAATGAAATAGTTTTTGACAATGTCATTGAAGAATTTGCCAACAAAAAAACAAGAAAAGTTACTTTGTAGAAAGTTGTAGTTTTCATTTCAGAAATAAAGATGGTCCTAATTTTTTACACTTTTTTTACTTTTTTCCCTATCCTATATGTCGTTTTTGCCTTTTGTTTAACTGTTACTTATAAAGTTTAAGTATGTTTGGTGTGTATTTAAAGCATACTATATTTGAGTATGTGAAAGTACACTAATATTATAATGGTACACAAACTATTTAATATATATATATATATATAAAAGAGTGAGTCACTGTGCAATATGTATTTTTTGTGGGGGCACGGGGGGGGGCAAACTCAAGGGCCGCCCCGGGCGGCACACGCTCTAGCTACGCCACTGTTACCACTCAAGTTTTTATGTTGTTTATGATTATGTTCTGGGTACCAAGTTCTATCTACAGGAGCGAACACAAACACCTGTAGGGTTTTCGTAGGTTCTATTTACTGGACAAACAGAGATACACAAGCGAGTTGGCTCTCCTTACTCTCTCTGGGGGTCAACTAGCCTTTCAGGCGACATGTGGCAAGTGATACATTAGCAGCTTCCATATGTCGCCAGGCACATTAATTAAGCGTGTGGGACATGGTAAATACATCACCACATGCTGCTAGCTATGCTGAATAAATAATGTATATAAATGGTGCACATACATAATATACATACAGCATACATAATATACATACACCTCCCTCCCCCCCCTATACGCTCATAGCAATCTTGAGCGGACCTTTTCTTTTGGATCCGTTCTGAGCGTCGAGGGACTTGATCACTGGGGAGGGTATGGGATTCAACACTGGTGGCAGGGTCAGCAGAAGGCGTTGTTACGGGGCGGAGAAAACGGCGGTTCCTCCACCACACACGACCGCTGGGTAACCGCACCTGGTAGTCCCGTGACCTACCGAGACCCATGACTACGCCCACTTTGTCCCAATGTAGGGAGGTCGGGTCCTGAACACGGACTTGGGTGCCGACACTCAACCTGGGGAGAGAAGGGGCGTGGTCGTTGTAGCGGGCAACGACATCTTGAACACGTTCGGCGGCTCGGCGATCACAATCCTCTGTCTTGGCCTGCCACTCCTTGGAGAAGGACTGAGGGTGAGCAGGGACACAAGAACGGAGGGGGCGTCCATACAAGACCTGGGCAGGGGAGCGTCCGGTGTAATTGGGTGTGTTGCGGAGTTCAAGAAGACCCCGGTCGAAGGCCTCGCAGTCAATATTCTCAGAAGGGGCCACCTTAAGGATGAGGTGCTTCAGGGATTTGACAGCAGCCTCAGCGTGGCCGTTGGACTGCGGGTAATGGGGCGATGACAACACATGCCGGACTCCACATCGGTCAAGGAACACAGCAAAGTCCCGGCTTGGGAACTGGGGCCCTCCGTCGGTTCGCAGGCGCATAGGAACGCCCACGTCACGGAAGTAGTGGCGGAACTTGCTGATGGTGGCTGCAGATGTAGTATCATTGCCGCACTTGATGACAACCGGCCAACCAGAGAGACGGTCGACGATAACAAGGAAGGACTTTCCTGACACACAGAAAAAGTCGGCCGACACAGACTCAAAGGGGCGGGTGGGGTTGTCGTCACTCATGAAGGGTTCCTGCTGCTGGCTGGGTTGTAATACTTGGCAGGGCTCACACGCACGGACAACATTGGAGATGTCGGAGTCGATGCCGGGCCAGAACACAGTCTGTCGTGCACGTCGTTTGGTGGCCTCAGCTCCACGGTGACTGTCGTGAAGGCGAGCCAAGACGTGGGGACGTGAGGCAGCAGGGACAACTACACGTGCTCCGTACAGAACAAGGTCCCGTCGCAGTAGAGTTCATCGCGGAGTTTCCAATACGGGAGCAGGGTGTTGTGAAGGTCGTAGCGGTTGCTAGGAAATCCATTCCTCACACACTCGACGAGTCGGACGTAGGAAGGGTCATCTCGGGCCGCTGTTCGAAGGTCCTCCATTGCCTTGTCGTCATCTGGTGACAGGTCCGAACGAAGGGATTGGACGGCGTGTAGGGTGACCACAGTCCTGACGGAAAGAGCGAGGTCGGCGTCGAGCACATGGTCTTCTGGAGTAGGGCGGCTGACAGGAGAGCGGGATAAGGCATCAGGGATGCAGAGCTCCTTACCAGCACGCCACACTGCTGTGAAGATGTACGCCGAGAGCTTCTCTTTCAGACGCTGGAGGCGAGGGTTCTCAACGACGTCCAGCGTGTAGTGGTTGAGGATCGGGACAAGCGGGCGATGGTCGGTCACTGGGTGAAAGTGTTGCAGGCCTATGAGGTAAAACCTGCACTTGGACATCGCCCAAACCACAGCCAACAGCTCCAACTCAATAGTGGCGTAGCGCGTCTCAGTGTCAGAGAGGAAACGTGAGCCACACTGGATGAGCCGGAACTGCCCTCCACCATGATCATGCAATAGGGCGTATCCCACGCCGTACAAGCGTGAGGCATCTGTCTGCAGAACCGTCGGGAAGGCTGGGTCAAACGTGGCAAGGACAGGTGGACTAGACAGGGCCTGTTTCACTTGCTGGAAGGCCTTGTCGTGGTCGGGGGTCCACAGGAATGTCCTCTTGGGGCTCTTCAGGGGGCGAAGTGGTTGGGCAGCTGCGGAGATGTCCGGCGAAAACTCTGCTAACTGGTTGACGATACCGATGAAGGACCTCAAGTCGGTGAGGTTAGCAGGGGTGGGGAAATCCGTGATGGCGCGGACCTTCTCCGGGTCAGCTGCAATACCATTCCCTGAGAGGGTGTACCCACAAAAGTCCACTGAAGAGCTGGCCAGAACAAACTTGTCGGCATTTAGGGTGATGCCGTTCTTCTGGCACCTGTTGAGTACCTCTTAGATACGGCAGAGGTGATCCATGTAATCCTCATCATACACGAGTATGTCGTCGATCACTTTCACGCAGTTTGCCAGGCCTTGTAGAGCCATATCACCTCGAAGGCAGAAAGCATCTCCTGTAGCTGCGAATCCCATGGGGCCACGGCAATAACTGTAACGTCCATGCGGGGTAGTGAAATTTGTAAGTGGTCGGTCTTCTTCGGCAAGCTCTATCTGCCAGTATCCACACAGGGCGTCCATCGTCGTCAAGAAGCGCGCCTTCGGGTTCACACTGCGTATAGCTGCAAAGGGCGTGGGAGAAGGGTGCACAGGACGAGACACCTGGCTGTTGAGCTTGGAGAGGTCAGTGGGGATCCGAACACCACCTTTGGGTTTTGCGACGACTACCATAGGGTGACACCATGGAGACGGGTCATCACCGGCTGGTGCAATAATTTCTTGGGCGACCATGGAGTCCAGCTCGTTTTTGACTGGCTCGCGGAAGGCCAGGGGGACCAGTCGAGGGGTGTAGATATCGAAGGGCTTCGCGTCGTCCCTCAAGTGGATCCTCATGGGGGGACCTATCATCTTCTTGAGAGGCTTGGATTCCAGAGCGGACTTGGTCACCAGAACGTCGCTGAATTCCTTCAGGAAGTACTTCCGAGCATCCGAAGGAGAGGTGTCACTGGCAAGAGGCAGGGGTAGGGCAACAGCAGGGTAGTTGCTGCTCCCTTCGTACACCCTGTTGGCGTGTTTTACCTCGAGAATAGGTTTTGGGAAGTCTTGGGAAATGATGGCCAACTCATGACAATGTCTGTAGGACAGCAAAGGAGTCGGGACACCGTTATGCACATCAATCCAGGCTTGACACGACCTGTTGCCAAAGGTGACCTTTGCTTGGAGTGAACCTAGGGCTGGGGCCATCTGTGAACCATCTGCCGTGAAGCGGAGATCCTTGGGGGGCGGTCCTAGATGACTTGGAGAGAGCCCCAATCATTGCAAATGCTGGGGGCCAATGACTGTAGCATCAGCGCCGGTGTCGAGCAACATCTGAAGACGGGATGACACACTGCCGTAGGTCACGATGACGCTGATGTGCTGAGGAACTTTGGTCCTGGGACGCGAGGGGGAGCACACCTTCCTAATATGGCTCGAGCGTTGTCCAGGGTCGTCATGCTTCTGAGTGGACGACTGTGGGCGGCCCTCACTGGTGGAAGGGCGCTGCTGCTTCTGCCGACGCTGTCCCTCAGGTTTGTTGGTAGGGCAACACTTGTTGTAGTGGCCCAGACGACCGCACACATTGCACTGGACGCGTTTGGCTGGGCACCGTACTGTGAGTGACCAGTGGCCCTTACGGTCACAACTGTTGCAGGTAGACTCAGCAGCTGGACACACCTGTGTTCCGTGCTGCTTACCACAGTTGTTACAAAAGGAGCCGGGCGTGGGCGTGGTGGGCGAAGGCGTTGGAGTAGACTTCTTGTCCTTCTTGTACCGGGACACAGCACATACCGCTGTAGGGGGAGCTCGGATGGCAGAGGTGGCACACCTGGCAGCCTCATAGGAGCGACATATCGTCAACACATCCTTAAGAGAAGAGGAAGAGTCGAGGGAGGTGAGGCGTTGGACAAGCTCCTCGTCCTTAACACCCATCAGGATCACCTGCTTCAACTGGGTCTCCTTGCACTGCTGGTAGTTACCTGGGCATATATCTACCTCTTCCGAGGCTCTTTTGAGTCGTACATAAAAGGCATCAAAAGTCTCGCCCTCCATCTGTCTGCAGCTAAACATTTCCCTCCTGCGTAGAGCTTCATTCCGCTGCCCTTTGATGTGCCGTTGCAAAATATCCAGTACCTCCTCTACAGATAATGAAGAGGTCGGAGGTACCTGCAACGTATGTTCCATGACACGCTGTGTTTCTAAAGACAGGCACATATGCAGCTGAATAAGTTGTTTAGGCTGTGACAAGCTCTGGAGATCCACCATTGTAGCATAATCAGTCCAACCGTCGCCGCCATTCACAAAAAGTCTGGAAATTCACATCAGGCTTCAAGATGGGTGGTGTTTGAGCGGCAGCTTTAGGTGGGGCTGGGGGGTGTGAAGAAAGCATTGATGAGGTATCTGAACCAGTCAATACCGAGGCAGTGTTAGAGCCAGGGGCTTGGTTAACAGTGAGGCGAGATATCAAGGCTTCAAACCGTGCACTGTCTTCCAATCTCCGTTGGTGGTCTCTCTCTGTCTCAGCTTGCCTCCTTTTTTCATCCTCCACACGTATTTTAGCTTCGTCGTGACACCTTTCATCCCTCATACACTTCATTAACGCAATTATCTCTGAAGACAATGCTGAAGATCGAGGGGAAGGGCTGCACGATGTGGTGGGAGGAACTGGAGCCTCCTGTTCAGCCTGGTCATCCATCTCTGCAGAGCTGTCATCCGACTGACTCATCCAGGCGTTGGCTTCACGACTGCATAAGGCACGAGACATAATTACTTAATCTGTGTACTTTGTCTTAAATCAGTGTTGACCGGTCAGCCCGTTGTATCAACAAGATCTGTGACAAAAAAAAAGAATTAAATGCACAGATAAGTAGATTACAGTCGGCCCTTAACATACGCGGGTTTATAATACACGGATTTGCAAATACGCGGATTGCCCCGCCGGAGGAATATTCTGTACATTGAAGTAATTGAAGTACATTCAAATCGCACGGCACCGAACACGGGACACCGCCCGCTCCCGTAACCTCACACACACGCATAGCTCTCCCTCACTCAGTCAGTCTCGCTGTAACCACGCTTGTGTTGACATCAGCATTGTAGTTGCAAAAATATTACATTTCCGTGAATGTATTATATCAAGCACAGTATGAATAGAATATCACTAATATAAGAGTATTTTAACCAAAAACTACTAAAAAAACGAGTAACATATCTTGAACATCGGAAGGTTAGGTAAAGTCTTTTGTTTTCATGTAGTTTATCCTAATTTACATTGAAATGCATTACGTTTCAGCAAAACTACTATTTATTTCTGAGAATATGGAAATGTAATATTTTGCTGAAATGACGTACGTATTACAGTGGAAAGTGACGAAAGCAATGACTCGCTTTCTTTCGCTCAAAAGATGTTAACGTAATCGCTTTTCGAATGGTTTTCAGTTAAAAAACTGTTGTATTACAATAATATTCTATCCTAATTCACTTGTGATGCAACAGTTTTTTAACTGAAAACCATTCGAAAAGCGATTACGGTAACATCTTTTGAACGAAAGAAAGCGAAAGTCATTGTTTTCGTCACGATTTTATCCCACTTTCCACTATAATACGTACGTCATTTCAGCAAAAATATTACATTTCCTGTGAATGTAGTATATCAAGCACAGTATGAATATAATATCATTGTAATATAACAGTATTTTAACCGAAAACTATTAAAAAAATGAGTAACATCTCTTGAACATTGGAAGGTTAGGTAAAGTCTTTTGTTTTCGTCATGTATTTTATCCTATTTTACATTGAAATACATCACGTTTCAGCAAAACTACTCTTTATTTCTGAGAATATATTCATTCAGGCACAGTTTAGGTAAAATATACATGTGCTGTAACATTTTTTTAATTGAAAACGATTCGAAAAACACGTACCCTCTAGCCCTGGGAGGAGCTGTTTGGTGCTTAAGACGATGACAAGGAAAATGATTTTGATGGATTTTAATGAAAATATTCAGAAAGACCCTGGCACTGTCAAGGAAAGTGGCTGCTGAAGGCTTCCGGGACATGGCAGAGGACGAGATTAGGGAGTTAATTGAAGAGCACGACACTGAGCTTACCGAGGAGGATCTACAGGAGTTAGTAGACTCAGGCAAGGAAGAGGAAGAGGAAGAGGATGAGGAAGAGCACCAAGAAATAACGTTGGAGAAGTTGGGGGAGATGACCAGGAATATTGAGGCACTGAAAAACCTGGCCTATAGTATGGACCCCTCCATGGTGCGTGCCCTGAAATTCATGCGAGGGATGGATGACGTTTTCGCTCCATACAAAAACATCATGGAAGAAATGAAAGAAAAAGACGACAACTCCCCATCACCATGTTCTTTGATCACCGAAGGAGAGATTTAACACCATCAATCACTGGCGGCAGTGAGGAAGCAGCTGAATCCACCGTCGCCCCCACTTCACCACCCGTTATGGAATTGAGTGACGATGAGCCCGATGACCCCCGTCCTGTCGCCGAGGATAGGTACTGTACAGTAAAGTGAAATTTTCATCTCTTTTTTTTAATAGCTTTTCTTGCCATGTTTATTGTTTGTAAAAATGCACAGCACAGTACAGTTCAGTACTGTACATAGGAAGTGGAGGTGCAGTTATTCACAAAACATTTGTGTTCGTTGTCGGCAATAGTGACGGGGTGGAGGCAGAGGGGGTGGAGGAGGCAGAGGAGGTGGAGGAGGTAGAGGAGGGAGCGAGTTGGGAGGAGTGGTGACCTTGGACGCGGGAGCAGGGACGAGTGAAGATGCCAGCCAGTACATTACGGGTGTATTAATTGTTTTTATAGCTATTTTTGCATTTTTATATTAAATATTGTACATTACGTTTCAACAAAACTACCATTTATTTCTGCGAACATGGAAATGTAATATTTTTGCTGAAATGATGTACGTATTACAGTGGAAAGTGGGATAAAATTGTGACGAAAGCAATGACTTTCTCTTTTTTTCGTTCAAAAGATGTTACCGTAATCGCTTTTCGAATGGTTTTCAGTTGTGGGATTATAAGGCTAATGATAGGATAGAATATTATTGTAATACAGTACGAGTACAACAGTTTTTTAACTGAAAACCATTCGAAAAGCGATTACGGTAAAATCTTTTGAATAACGAAAGAAAGCGAAAGTCATTGTTTTCGTCTTTCCACTGTAATATGTACGTCATTCCAGCAAAAATATTATATTTCCATATTTATTTCTGAGAATACCTATATTCATTCAGTCACAGTTAAGGTAAAATATACTTGTGATGTAATATTTTAATGAAAATACCAGGTATTTAGAAATACGGTATCATAGTTTTCTTTTGTTTCAAATTTAATTAACAAAGATTGATGTTTCAAATGTAATGAACAAAAATTTATGTACAGTATCTATAAATAAACTTTAAAGAATGAATACTTTATGTTTTACATCGTCCTGTGCATACCATACCATGGATTTGGCTACTTTGGGCTTGCTATAATGACGCAAGAGATCTGCCCTGGCAACTGTACCAACACTCACAGCTGGTGGTGTGTTGGTGTGTCATTTCCATTGTTTACTGGTAGTTACTGGTAAATATTTTTCAACCTAACGAAACTATTACCCGTTTAGAGGTCAACCCCCAATTTTTTGCCAAATAATTTGGTCTTAAAAACTTGAACTACACACAGGTATATACGGTAAAAAAGGACATGGGGGGGGGGGCAGCACATATACACGGATTTTTAACATCCACGGGTATCTTTGTTACGTAACCTCGCGTATGTTAAGGGCCGACTGTATATATATAAAATATATATAAAGGGATGACTGCAGTCAATGTGTTCGTGCATGTATGTGTGCGCGCCTCGGGCAGTGTCTCGCTGGGAGGTAGAGGCGGCGACTCAGTCAGTCGTCAGTTACCCTCTAGACGCGGTCAGAGGAGGCTGCACTGAACTCTACTCCTCACAAATGCCCTGAACATGCCTTCCACCTTGGGAATCCTTTAAAACAAGGTCACACACTTATGGCACTACACACACAATGCACTTATACACTTCACAGGAACTTGCTGTCACTGACGCTGCTCAAAGTTGCTATAAATTCTTGGAAACGGCCATTAGCGGTTGACGACAGAGCAGGGGTCCACAAGCCGGTCTTGCCACAAACTTTACATTTCACTTGTATAATGATCCAGTTAATTAACACACTGCGCCATGTATATGTTCTGGGTACCAAGCTCTATCTACAGGAGCGAACACAAACACCTGTAGGGTTTTCGTAGGTTCTATTTACTGGACAAACAGAGATACACAAGCGAGGCGGCTCTCCTTACTCTCTCTGGGGGTCAACTAGCCTTTCAGGCGACATGTGGCAGGTGATACATTAGCAGCTTCCATATGTCGCCAGGCACATTAATTAAGCGTGTGGGACATGGTAAATACATCGCCACACGCTGCTAGCTAGGCTGAATAAATAATGTATATAAATGGAGCACATACATAATATGCATACAGTATACTCATTGCCACTCACTCAAATACTACTTAGTGCAGGAAGAACTTTTTCATTGTTACTTAACACAGGAGGTGCTTGCACTGTTACTTAACACAGGAGGTGCTTTCACTGTTACTTAATACAGGAGGTGCATTCACTGTTACTTAATACAGGAGGGACTTTCACTGTTACTTAGCACAGGAGGGACTTTCACTGTTACTTAACACAGGAAGGACTTTCACTGTTACTTAACACAGGAGGGACTTTCATTGTTACTTAACACAGGAGGGGCTTTCACTATTACTTAGCACAGGAGGGACTGTTACTTTGCACAGAAGGGACTTTCACTGTTACTTAACACAGGAGGGGCTTTCACTGTTACTTAGCACAGGAGGGACTTTCACTGTTACTTAACACAGGAGGGACTGTTACTTAGCACAGGAGGGACTTTCACTGTTACTTAACACAGGAGGGGCTTTCACTGTTACTTAGCACATGAGGGGCTTTCACTGTTACTTCGTGCAGGAGGGGCTTTCTCACTGTTACCTAGCACAGGAGCGGCTTTCACCTTACTTAACAGAGGAGGGGATTTCACTGTTACTTAGTGCAGGAGGGGCTTTCTCACTGGTACTTAACACAGGAGGTGTTTTCACTGTTAACACAGGAGGGACTTTCTCACTGTTACATAGCACAGGAGGAACTTTCACAGTTAACACAGGAGGGACTTTCTCACTGTTACTGTTATATCGTGAGTCCATTAGATATGAAACATCTATCTAATGAACTGTTTAGAGGTGAGTCCATTAGATATGAAACCTCTATCTAATGAACTGTTTAGAGGTGAGTCCATTAGATATGAAACCTCTATCTAATGAACTGTTTAGAGGTGAGTCCATTAGATATGAAACCTCTATCTAATGAACTGTTTAGAGGTGAGTTCATTATATCGAGAGTCCACTGGATGTGAAGCCCCCATTTAACGGGTTATATGGAGAGTAGTCCTGTACTCAGAAGTCCAGGTTCATGATACAGTATTTGAAAACTCTGGCTGCACTGAACAAGGATATAGTACATCAGAATTTAGCTATTCCTTATATGGAATTTGTCCCTTGTTCAGAATTTATCCCTTATTCAGAATTTATCCCTTATTCAGAATTTGTCCCTTGTTCAGAATTTGTCCCTTGTTCAGAATTTAGCCATTATTCAGAATTTGTCCTTTATTCAAAATTTATCCATTATTCAGAATTTATCCCTTATTCAGAATTTGTCCCTTGTTCAGAATTCATCCCTTAATCAGAATTTGTCCAATATTCAGAATTCATCCCTTTTCAGAATGTATCCCTTATTCAGAATTTACCCATTTTTCAGAATTTATCCCTTTTCAGAATGTATCCCTTATTCAGAATTTATCCCTTATTCAAAGCTTTTCATTCAATCTCATTTATTTCTTGTTTTTGCTTGAAGGCTGAGTGGCACCCTAGGAATGGTTCGTTTGTTGTTCGTGCTCAGACCAGCGAGGCAGCCCGCACGGCCTCTCATCACCACAAAATCTATTTTGGGAGGCTACCAGATGTACCATAAAAAAGACAGAGTCAATTTTATTATTAAAGTCAATTTTAAGCCTAAATAAGTGTTAATACGGGGTATTTGAATGGTGTAAGTTGGATGGTCCAGAAGGTGTACTGTATAGTAGAGTTTGTTCCTTACACTGGTGGAATACAAAATGTTAAGTTTTATATTATATATAATATATATACAGGTATATATATAATATTATTATAATTATATTTATATTTTTTTACGGGGATTAGCCCACCCAGACACAGGTCACTGACCGGCATCAGGGCCTGGGGGGTGAAAATGTAATAATAATAATAATTCACATTTAAAAAAATTATAATAAAAATACAATTAAAAATAAAATAATAAAATAATAATGATAATAATAATAACACTAATAATAATAATAATAATAATAATAATAATAATAATAATAATAATACTGTAATAAAGAACCATAAAGAAATGCAAAAAATAAAAAAACAATACAGTCAACCCTAACTTTACGCGGTTAATGTAACCCACAGGGTACCGCGGAAAGTGAGAAACGCGTAAAGTGAATAACATAACATATGGGATTAAATGAAATAGAGACCAGCTGACCCCCAAACTCCACTTTTTCCAACACAATACCTATGTTCTAGTAAAAATAACATCTTAATTTTATGATGGTACATGCACACAATTAATACTTAAGAGAAATAGAGAAATACAGTCGCCAAGTTAATGTCCATTCAAATAATGGACATGACTCCCTCCCCCTCTTCTCACACTGCACTGCTGGCTCTTCCCTCTGAGAAATTTTGGGGGGAAAACCAGGTATAGTAATAAATAATACCTCAAACTAAAGTTAGGATAATATAATTGACATTGCTGGATTCCTTGTAAGACCAGGAATATTTTGAATATAAATGTCATATATTTTTCACAAAAGATAACATATTTACTCAGAGTGAACATTATATCTAAAAATTTTGTCTAATGCAAAATATATGATGTTTATATTCAAAATGATCATCAAATTGTAAGAATTCCAGCAATGTAAATTATATTCTGGCCGGGTAATTTGTATGAATTTTATGAGCTAAAATAAAAATCTTCAGTTAATAAAAAAAATATATTCTTCACACGGTAACAGATGGTCGGTCGCCGGTCCCCCCCTCCCCCCCCCAACCCCTGCCAACCGTCCCTACTACATAAATGTGTGGGAATACCAGACTGTTTACCTTTTTAGTAATAAATAATAAATCAGACGAAAGTTAGGATAATATAATTGACATTGCTGGATTCCTTGTAAGACCAGGAATATTTTGAATATAAATATCATATATTTTGCACAAAAGATAACATATTTACTCAAGAGTAAACATTATATCTAAAATTTGTATGTCTAATGCAAAATCTATGATGTTTATATTCAAAATGATCATCAAATTGTAAGAATTCCAGCAATGTAAATTATATTCTGGCCGGATAATTTGTATGAATTTTATGAGCTAAATAAAAAAATTATACTTCACCCGTGTAAAGGGGTACACCCACCGCGGAATGTGAGCATCCTGGGTTCTGGCAGGGCACCGCGTAAACGTAGAAACGCGGAATGTGGGACCGCGTAAAGTGAGGGTTGACTGTATATGTATGTTGTGTTGTCACAGTAAGAGAAACAATTGAGACCCTGCAATTGTGTATAAATGAGGCAGAAAGTCAGATCAGCAACCTGGGACTTGGTCACAATTTTTGTGATGCCATATGGCAGCAGGGTCTACCTTAGACAACATTTAATAGTGTAATATAGGTTGGATAAATAATAATTTTTTGATTTAAATTAGTAGTTTTATTTTTTATAATAAAACCATTTACTCGGCAGTTCTTGCGTGTGTAGTCAACTCTGACCAGATAACTTGTGTCTTACCCGGTGGGGGAGGGGGGGGGCATGCTTCACTAGTGTTTGTTGTTTATACAGTATTTGCCTCAAAATGTACTTAAAATCAGGAAAAATTAAAGGTGTAATGAGTCATGCACTGTAACTACCATAAAAACTGTAGTTGACAGATGTAAGTTATATAGTCCAGTATATCTTCCACAGTGACTAACTTACACTATCATGTACCATCTCGATGTGTTGTCCTTCACCTGTAATGACCCAACTAGGTGAAGCACACACCCCTGGCTGCTGTTATACAATATGGTCTTCATTGCCACAAGAAGAGAAGAACTTTGTTGGTTTATAAAAAAATTTTGTTTACATTCCTTCTTGTGTAAACCCTATTATATAATCATTGTTCTCTGATAAAGTAGTGTTTCTTATTTGACTTGTGCGAAGTTGTTTTGTTGGGGGGGGGGGCTTACACACTGTGGCTGTCTACAGGAGTTGTATCTGCACCTGACACTTTAGTTTTTTTTAGTTTAACAAATTTATTGACAAAGCTTGTAGTACAGTTTGTCTATTCTGAGTAATTCAGTCACTTCTTGACACTGAGGGTGGTATCACTTCTCACTGCCACACAGGACAAAGGTTCGTACACAAAGAAATACATCATATTCATTAATAGTATATATAGGTCAGAATCATGTGGGTGATGTCACTGTTCGTTGCCATGCAGGACAGTGGTTCATATACATTGGACGTCATATTCTAATTGAAGACTAATCAGTGTGGGCCAGCAGCAAATTTGGGATAAACTGCAAGAATGTCCCCAATCACCCCTGATTCAATGTAGTAATTACAAAGTTCATGATACAATAAGCCAGGTGGCCTGAAGTCTTTAACAATGTCACAGTCAATAATATAGTGTTCAAGTGTATGCTTTAAAGGTTTATCACAAAGTTTACATGCTGAGTGTTCCGGTATGGGTACAGCATTACTAACTTGCCAGATGTGCCTGTATTCTAGCCTATGTTACGAGTTGGGGATTTAGAATATAGTTAAAAGTCTACCCAGATCCCAACAGGCAACAACAACAAAAAACAAAGACAATCGGACTATAAAAGGGTAGACAAAGGATGCGAGTTTTTGTTGTGTATAATAAAGTACCATAAATCCCTTAACAAAATATTCAGCTTCCTATAAATTACCCTTAACCGTACTTAACCTAAACATTAACAGTATATACATATTAATACAACATAAACAATTTTGAAGCAAGTGGACGTGGGGGAGGCAATACAAGATTACAAATACTTAAGTGAGGAGCTTAGATGGCTGACAAGTAAGGCTGAGTATTGTAGAAGACGGTAGGTAGTCACTGTGCCGTAGGTTTAGAGGATAGATGATCCTGTGGTCACTTCCCAGAGTGTAGTGCTCTCTCCTCGAATTGGAGCTCACAAAGAAGACTTGGAGGAAGTGACGCAACAACCAGGTTATGGAGAAGGGAAACCCCGGAGTGTTAACTAAGACGAGTCATACTCGTGTCTCGTCCCTAGATGGCGTTGCTCGTGGTGCTGGGTAGGTAGATCAGGACAATTGGTGGAGGGGTTCGTAACACACCCCCCCCTCCAAAGACCTCCGTAGCGCGGGCGCGAAGGAGGTGATCACCTGGTGCGTCTGGAGAGTAGCTGCTGTATTTCCACTGGAGCTCGGGATAAGGAGTCCGCAATCATGTTGTCCACCCCCTTTATGTGCCGGACTTGTAGATTATAGGGCTGGGTGAGGAGAGCCCAGCGGAGGATTCGCTGGTTGGAGGTCTTGTTGGTTTGGATGAACGTGAGTGGGTTATGGTCGGTGAAGACTAGGGTTGTTTGTGGGCAAGACTGGAGGTAACATTCAAACTTCTTTATTGCCAACACCAGAGCCAGGGCCTCCTTCTCTATGGTCGAGTAGTTGGTCTGATGTTTTTTCAACTTGGCGGAGTAGTATGCCACAGGGTGAAGGACATCAGTGGTTGGGTCGGGTTGTAGGAGCACAGCCCCCACTCCGACACCGCTAGCGTCGATTTGCAGATGGAAGGGCAAGGTGTAGTCAGGGGGGTGGACTACAGGCTTGGAGGCAAGGAAGGCTTTGAGGCGGTGGAAAGACTGGTCGCACCTCTGGTTCCAGATGTAAGGGACCGCAGAACTGGTAAGGTCTGTGAGGGGTCCGGCCACGCTGGAGAAGTTACTGCAGAACCGACGGTAGTAGCCGCACATCCCCAGGAAGCGCATGAGTTCCTTCCTCGTCCTTGGAGTGGGAAGGACAAGATGGCTTTAACGTTTGCGTCCTTGGGTCTCACCATACCATGCCCAACGATATGTCCCAGGTAAGTTACTGAGGCCCGGCCAAAAGCAGATTTAGCCAGGTTTATGGTGAATCCAGTCTCTTGCAGTCGTGCCAACAGTATCTCCAAACGCACCAGATGTTCGTCCCAGCCGTCCGACACCACCACCAGGTCATCCAGGTAGGCGAACGTCCCACCTAGGTCCTGAATTAGGTAGTTGATGGCCCTCTGGAATGTGGCCGGAGCATTAGAAAAGCCAAACGCCATAACCAAATATTGAAAAAGACCAAATGGAGTTATAAATGCCGAGATTATTTTTGCCCTATCCGCGAGTCCCACTTGATAATATCCTTTCAACATGTCCACCGTACTGATAAATTTGGCACAGCCTATGCTGTCTATTATATCTTCAATCAAAGGTAAAGGGTAGGAGTCTGAGACAGTGACCTGGTTCACTTTACGATAGTCGGTACAGAAACGAAAAGTGCTATCGGGTTTTGGAATGAGAAGGCAAGGTGAAGCCCAGGGGGAGGTACTAGAGTTGGCTAAGTTATGTTTTAACAAAAAGTCTACCTCCTTTTTCATAATCTCTCTTTTTTGTGGATTTAGTCGATAGGCTGATTGCCTAATGGGTTGTACATCATCTGAGATTAGCTTAATATCATGTTTAAGTATATTGCAAAAACCTGGGAGGTCGGACGTGACTTTAGGAAATAACTTAGCGAGATCTTTTGCTGGAGATGGATTCAAAAAGAAAAATACTCATCCAAGTTGTTGAGTATGTGACTGTTAGCAGGGTTTTCTTTAGGTAGAGTCGGTCTCAATAGGTCATGTCTCTGTCTCTCAGCTCCGGCCTAGTAAAGAGCTTCTTCATACAGCCACAGGTAGGCTTATAGCCTCTGGGATGTCTTCCTCTGACTGCCTGGAATGGTGAAATTTCATGAAGTTAATGTGAACAAGTTGTGAATCTTTTCCTGCGATCAGGAGTATGGACTATATAGTTGGGAAGATAGTTTATTAGCGATGATTTGAAAGTTTTGATGGAACCGTTCCAAAGCAGGACGGTGGGTATTGACCGAAAGTGCCTGTGTAAGGTCACTGAGTCTTTCATCACCTGTTTGAACACAAATGGATCAGGTGTTGGGCTTTAATGAGGAAACCATCCCTACTAATGGTCTTATACAGATCTTCTCATGGGTAGGAAGATATTGGAGGTGGTTTCAGATGAGGGCCCATTTCCTTTTACTTTGTGACCGGGTGACAGCACAAGATAGAAAAGGTGAGGAATAGTTTTTCTGGGTCAGTGGTGGAGTTGACTGAGTAAGGAGGTCGACTGTCTTTATGTTTAGAACCACTAGATCTCCTACCAAGTCGTACCCAATAATATATGAATGCCGCTCACAGGCATGGATCTTTCTAATGGCTACTTGCACTTCCCCAGTAATCAAAGGGACATTGGAGGTGCCGCTTTAGCTAAAGGGATGGGAAGAATGGGATGAGGAGATCTGAAATTAGAACGCACTCATTGAAGCGTCATTGAATATATCAGGAATGACGTTAAACGGGAGGATAGATTATTGCTCGCCCGTATCACGTGAGTATCACGAATAGGGAAAGACAGAGACCCCTCTATGGTCAGAAATTTTTTCCCTCCATAGGTTAATGAAGAAAAGTCACGATGGGCCTTTCATTGGTGCTATGGATTTGGATTTGGGATCCAGGGGGAACTACTTTAACGAGTTGACACTTTCGGTGTTTACAAGACTGGATCGTATGGCCTGGTTTTACAGTAAGAACAATAAATCTTAGTTTGCATCAGGGAGGTAGGTGTGGGACGGCACATTACCACCACTCGTCCCCAAGGTTATCATCAGGAGGACCTAACATGCGGAAGTACCACGTTCCCTACGGCACAGTGACTCCACCAACCAGGCGTCGCATCAGCCAGCTCAACACGCCGTCTAAATTAACCTCTCCGCTCCTCCACATGCTTCAAAGATGTGAAATGGTATCTTGCTCTTCCACTCCTCCAGGACTACCAGAAGTTTAACGTCCTAGAGGTGGCCAGAAAACCTAGATAAATTATTAATGGTGAAGATAAGATAGTGGATTACCTAGAAATATCGACGGTGGATAACCCAGTCGGAAACTTGCAGAAGTTATGCCTAGAAATTACACTTATGAATATTGTATTGTTCTGAGAATATCCTTAGATGAGGATAAGGGCATGAAAGGGAAGAAGTATTACGGCATTTATATAAAGATCCGGATTAACAGCGAGATACTTGAAGAGGAAGAGCGTATTCGTCATTAATATAAGATCGAGTTAACAACCCTGAGATACTTGAAAGAGGAAGGCGTCAGCATTAATATAAGATCCGGATTAGCAACCCTGGTGATAAACCCAGGAAGAGGCGTATTCGGCATTAATATAAAGATCGGATTAACAGCCTGGGAATACTTGAAGGAAGGCGTACGGCATTTTATATAAAGATCCGGATTAACAACCCTTGAGTTTGGTATGATTGACCTAGATGAGATAATAGAAAAGAAGAACAATAAGGTGAAACTTTTATAATTATGGGGTCGTGGTAGAGGCAGGGGCGTCCAAGATATCTTCACCTAAACTAGTGACTATGAACAGCCTACTCTAGGTGAGGTGACGATGCAACAGATCCGGATTCTTCCTACACTCGATAAGACTTACTACTGCGACTGCCGCGATGTAACAGGTAAGCCTTATGACACTTGGAACCTAATATCTCGTCATCACTCTTACTGTCTGCGTGCATACCAATATATGCAAAACACATGAAGAACTTTAAACCGTAAAGCAATTGTGACCAAGTGACACAGGAGAATGAAATTAACCAAGGAGTAACAAGGAGGAAGGAATATGGTACTTAAGGTCGGGTCCTGTCACAGTGTATTTGTTACGAGTGAGGTTAGAATATAGTTAAAAATCTTTCACCCAGATCCCAGGCAACAACAAACTAAAGACAATCGGACTATAAAGGGTAGACAAAGGATCGAGTTTTTGTTGTGTATAATAAAATACCATAAACCATATAAAATATTCAGCTTCTATAAATTACCTAAACCGTGTAACCTAAACATTAACAGTATATACATATTAATACCAGCATAAACAATTTTTGGAAACAGAAATTGGACGTGGGAAGACATGCAAGATTACAAATGTAAGTGAGGGCTTAGATGGCTGAGCTAGGCTGAAATATTGTGAAGACGATGGAAGTAGTCACTGTACATGAGTTTAGAGGATAGATGACCCAGTGGTCACTTCCCAAGTGTGGTACTCTCTCCTCAATTGGAGCTCACAAAGACTTTAGAGGAAGTGATGCAACAGCAGGATATGGAAAGAAACCGGAGTGGTAACTAAGATGAGTCATACTGTTGTCTCTGGAGTCCTAGATAGGCGTTGCTTCGTGATGCTGGGTAGGTAGATCAGGACAGTGGTGGAGGTTATGGCTGGAGGCGTGACCCTAATTCTGGCCACGACTACATCACATTGTCTGGTTCTGTCCTTATGCCATACCGGTACCTCTCGTCACAAAATTTATCATATTTACTAACGCTACAACTGTCAGGTCTCTGCATTTTCTCAGTTCTTCTAGATCAGAGTTCATGATTCTGACTTGAATGTTTTTAAGTACAGCATTAGACAGGCCAAGGTCACGGTCAACATTTTCTTTCTTACTTGCCTCATTGGCCAGTCTCTCAAATGATACCTAATTCCAACATGGGACGGAACCACACAAATTCGATACGAGAGTTGTTTTCATTGGCAGTTATCACATTACAGAACTTGTTTACTATGTCTTTATTTTTTCTTCTCTTAGTTTCTTATTTTTGCTAGGTTCCTGTATTAGGTGCAGTACAGTGTGTTGTTGTTGCCTTCATTTTTTGTCCATTAATATCTTGAAGGAATGGTGGCTGAGTGGGCATAAAAACTGAGATTATTATTTTTTTTTTATTTGCCCCGAGGGGCTAGTTTATTGGGCACCCCCCTACATCCTGTGCAAGGTGAAGCGCTAAAGCGTTTACAGTGCCCATCTGGAAAGCATGCTTAGTTCATGCTTGCCTTTATGACTCATGCAATAAGGGCATAAAAGCCTGAAGGGTCATGGGTTTTGTCAGCAAGTTACATATAGTGACAGAAGAGATGGAAATTCTGTACAATTTATCTGTTTATGGCAGCAAGGCAGGTCCCTAATAATGT
Organism: Homarus americanus; assembly: GCF_018991925.1. Taxonomy (NCBI): domain Eukaryota; kingdom Metazoa; phylum Arthropoda; class Malacostraca; order Decapoda; family Nephropidae; genus Homarus; species Homarus americanus. The sequence goes on along the minus strand of NW_024725489.1, from coordinate 6,705,831 downwards.
CAAGTGCCAGGCCTGTCTCTAGGAGGAGGATATCTGGTCAGGAGGGAAGAGGTGTTGGTAACAGGGTCATCATTGGTTTGTTGGTAAGAAAGTCAGGAGTTACCCTGAGTTTGGGTAGGACCTGGAAGCAGAGACTGGGGTGTCGGGCATTGAGGTCCCCCACAAGGAGGGTGGGGGTGGAGGTGTTATGTTGTGGTAGGACAGGTACAGTAGAGGTAGAGGGAGGCACATAGGCATTGACAATATTGAGGGACATACCTTTTAGTGTGATTGTGATGGCGTGTACGTCGGTGGTGTCGGCTTCAAGGGGGACGTCGAGAGGTTGGTAGGGGACGTCCTTGGCGTAGATACGTAGTTCATGTGCATGTACTCATGATGGTGATCCATTGATGCGGAGAACTGAAGTGGATGAGCCCCAGGTGCCGGCATGCTGGTCGGGGACGGGGAGCCGGGAGTGGTGTGCTCGGGTCCAATAGGGGGCCCTGGTGGAAACAGCTCAGACATGAGCAGGCACGGCTTGCGGTGGGTGGACAGAATGAGGCACCACTTGTGGTGATGGGGCAGGATGTGGCACGGGGGCAGCCGGGCACATCGGGACAGGCTCGGTGGCGTGGATGCCAAGCAGCGGTGGAGTAGGCCGTGAGCATGAGGGGCACAGGGGGGCTACCAGCATGTGTCAAACCAGAAGAGGGGGATGACTGGGTAGCAGCTGGAAGCAGGGATAGTCTGTGTAGGTTGAAGATGGCGGTACAGAGTGTATCAAAGAGTCTTTAAATACGGTTGGTAAATTCTTGAAGGATATGATCTGTGTCGTGTCACCGGAGGTTGTGGGGGGCACCGGTGGGAGCACAAGGCCTGACAGCGTCAGAGTAGAGACGGGGAGGAGGCCCAGTAGTGGTTGAATTAGGAGACGGCCAGGGCTGCTGTGTTGCAGCCAGGCAGGGGCAGGTGTTGTTGAAGAAGGCGTTGCTTGAGACAGAGGGGACGCGACCCGGTAGGCTGGAGGGGAGTTTGAGGTTGACGCAGCCTTCGGGAAGGTTTTTCCCCTGGGACAGGCGGACGTTTGGGGCATTGCCGTGAGTCAGCATTGTGCCAGCTACCACAATTACAACACCTGGGGTCAACAACATAGCCACCACCTCATTGAGGTGGTCTTGATTTTCTGGGGACAGAAAGAGGAGTGATGGTTACTTGAACAGCAGCGACATCTGGGATGATCACATTGGCAGCAGGCAGTGAAGGTGTGACCCCAATGGGAGCAGAGGACACAAAAAGCAGGCCCGGGGTGATAGGGTTCTGCTTACAGTGGAGGGAGGACTGGGTGGGCCTCAACAGTGGTTGGTCACTCCCTCCCCTTCCATTTAACTATGACAGCTGCTTGTGGGGTCTTCCCCCCGTAGTGTCGACGTATATCTTAAACTTCAGCGTTTAGGGGGAATTGTTTAACTAGGGTGTGGGAACATTCTGCTATGTCAGCAGGAGGAGGCACGAGGACAACCCCGTCAAATCCAACAGTACAAAGTGTTTCATAGACCTCCAGAGTCTGACACTTGATAAAGTTACGGTTCTTACCTTTTCGGAATTGAATGGCGAGACCGTGTTGTCTGCAGTACTTTATCATCCAATTAAATCGTTCCTCGGCGGTTTTCAATGAGTCCTTGCGGAAATGCAGATTCAGCTTAATTGGTTGGTTGGCAGAGGGGAGGGTGGGAGGGGAAGCTCGCTGCTCTTGGCATTGGTGTTGCCACTCCAGTGTTCCATAGAGACATTACTGTCACTGTCACTGAGGTCTGACTCTTGCAGGGTGTGGGATGAACTATGACTATCCGTATCAGAAATGTATGTATCCATAGAGGGGACGCCTCTTCTGGGGCCATCCTTCCCCCCACCATTGCTAGCAACACTTGCCAGCGAGGGGGGTAGCAGGGCTGTCGGGATTTCTGACTCTTGTTTATCGAACACGCTGATTGGTTCAAATCCGGTAATTCGTCTGCTAATCGGTAAATTGATGGTGTAATCAGTAAGCGTGACTTTAGGAAATAAGCTTTTTCATGGCTAAAATACTCAGAAATAAATTGTAGATGTATTTAATTACCTTACCTACAATTTACTACCGATATTTTAGCAGAACTATATTCTGCTGAGTCACACAACTCAAGCCATGTTACAATGTGTAAAATAAGGTGATGTCTATATTTCTTGTGCTTAGTTATGCTTCAAATTTTAAATATTTGTATTTTTTTATGTAGAGGTTGACATCCTTATCCAAAATCCTTGGGACCAGAGGCATTTCGGATTTCGTAATTTTTTCAGTTTTCAGAATGGTTAGTTTTTTTTTTTTTTTTTTTTTAGCCCATCCAGGGCACAAGTCACTGACCCACATTGGGGCCTGAGAGGCGAAAATAATATCAATAATAATAATAATAATAATAATAATAATAATAATAATAATAATAATAATACAGGTACACACCATAGGTTCAGGTCGTGTTTCTCACTTTTTATCTTTTTTCATTCTTGTATTTCTTTTATTATTATTATTATTATTATTTTATTAATACAGTATTATTGTTACCATTATTATTTTATTTTGGTGTATTTTTTAATTAAAATTTTTATTTACTATGAATAATTATTATTATTATAATACAGTCAACCCTCACTTTACACGGTCCCACATTCCGCATTTCCACGTTTACGCCGTGCCCTGCCGGAACCCAGGATGTTTCACATTCCGCGGTGCGTGTACCCCTTTACGCGGAGTGTCCGGCTCAACGCTATTTTTAGATTCGCCTGCTCCCGCCTCCTCCCTCCTCCGCTTCCGGCTGCCGCTGCAAGGTTGCGCAGTGCATGTCTCTGTTATGCTATCACTAACGCCATAAGACGTATCGACTGTGAATGGCCATGCATCCCTACCTCCTCCGCTAGCTGTAATTGGTTTAAAAGTAATATGACGTGGTCTACCCGGGGGAGGGAGGGAGGAGGAAAGACGACGCTTGACCTAGCCGCGGCAGTTTCATCCCTCCAGACCACACCGTAATCGTGCATCATTGTTCTGTAAAATGGCTTCCGGCCGATCACCGCCCCCAGAGAGAAACCTTTCCCTGCCTGGACCCAGCTGCCCTAAGCCCAAGAAGACACAACGTTCCTTGCTACGAGGTGAAGTACAAGATCATCCAAGAGTTAGAGAAAGGAACAAGACAGGCTGATTTGGCGCGCCAGCATGGTGTGAACTAAATCTACGATCCGGACGATAAAGAAGGATGGAAATAAGATAAAGGAGCACATGAAGATCACAAAGTCTGCCAGGTGCTTCTATGATCAAGTATTTTCGAACCAGGTGCTTCTCAAGACGGAAAAATTACTTGAGCTACTTTGGTGCGTCAGGCGCGACGGAACATGGCGGTCGACACGCGCTCTGTTATAAGTACGTACGTGAACTGTATGCTGCAGTGTCACGAAAGATGGGAATTGTTGTGCTCCAAACCCTTTAATGCTTCCTCTGGGTGGTTACAGAGGTTAAGATCCAGAACAAGATCACCAATATCAACATTGGTGGTGAAGAAGCTAGTGCTGACCGTGTTGCTAGGGAATTTCCCTCACTTTTACGTGAGATTATGGAGGAAGGACAGTACACCGGACAACCAGTGCGTTTAACATGGACGAATTCGGTCTTTTGGAAAAGCTACCTTCCAAGACCTTCGTTGTGAAGAATGCCAGCAAGATTCGGGGCCGGAAGATGCAGAAGGAGCGCATCACCATCCTGTTCACCACCAATGCCTCCTGCAATTCGTAAGTCGCTATCGTGATCCACACAGCCCGCAAGTCAAGACGCTCTACAAGAGCATGGACATGACCAAGCTAAATGTCCACTGGCTGACCGCACGTAAGGCGTGGATGTTCTCTACACTGTCCCTCTCCTGGTTTGATGACTGTTTCTGCCTGATGTAAAGAAATTCTGTAAAGCAACAGAATGTGCCATCTAAGATTTTGTTGCTGCTGGACAACTTAATTGGTGACACTTCGCCCCTACTGTTAGATCGTCACCCAACGTAAAAAGTGGTCTTCCTTCCTCCCAACACTACATCTATATTACAGCCCATGGACCAAGAGTTAATCTGTAATGTAAAAGCTGCATTCTCAACAACAAAATTCAAGCTCCTGAACGACTACACCAACACCAGGGAAAAGTTGGGCGTAACCTGAGTGACACCACCAACGATAGCAAGAGCGAAGACGACGAGGATCAAATAGTTGGCAGAGCAAAATACTTTTCAAACAATTCTGGAGAATATTCAACATCAAGAAAGCTGTGGACTTCTTTGGTGGAGGCATGGGATCAGCTGTTCAGCAACTGTTCGTCACGCATGAGACATGTGTTGCAAGGCATTCCGGCGTAAGGCAGAGTCAATCTGTGACTGGTGAGGTTCAGACTGTTGCAGTAGCAGTGATCTGCCAGAGAAGCTGCGCAGAGTGTTACAGCTGCAGGCTTTCCGAGACCACCAACGACGACATCCTGAGGTGGCTGGTGATCCTGATGTGACTACCGACGATGGTAGATGATGATGACGTCAGTGAGGCAGGTGGTGCGTCATCCCAAGAAGAACACCGCTTATCCCATAGTAATGTTAGGGGTGCCATCAAGTGTGTCGAGAAATCAAGCTCCTCCCTTTCCGGGACGACCATGACGCAAACAGGTATGAAATCTTCACTACCCAGCTGTTGCAGACTATGGAGCCCTACTTCAAGGTTCATCACGACAACATAAACACTCAGCCGTCAGCAAAGCATAACAGAGTTCTCGTCAAGCAACCCACCACAGCCAGCCCAAGCCAGTGATATGACAGAGTGTAGAGACAGTGAAGATGACTTTGAGGGATTTGTCAGGGAGGCTCTGGACAAGTGTGGATGACAGTGATGGTGACTCTCACCTGAGGCCAGTAGCCTGCCCCTCTCTGCCTCGGAACCAGCCTCCATCCCCGTATGCCGACCCATCTCTTCTACTAACGTAAGTGTTCAACCTAACTTTAGTTTCTTCAACTAACCTTTATTTTTCCTAACTTAACCTTTATTTTTCCTAACCGAACTTAACCACGTAAAGTGAGGGTTGACTGTAATTAGTATTACCATTACATTTCGCCCCCAGGCCCCGATGTGGGTTAGTGATCTATGCCTGGGTGGCTAACCCTGTATATCTAACAACAACAACAACAAAAAAAAACTCGGTTTTCGAAATTTCGGATAAAGGGTTGTCAACCTGTATTAAAAAAATAAAATTGTTGGAATGTTTTGGTGATTTTTTTATTCGGTATTATCGAAAAGTAATACAAATTACAATTGATAAAATACAAATCTGATGTGATCTCATATAACACTCTGAATGGTGTTAATGCAGTGTTTATTATTCAGAAATTTATAAAACTAAATGAGGACTATTATGAGGACTATTCTAATATAATTACTGTATCTGGATTTCGTTACCCCTCACTGTAATGATCGTGATAACGGCTAACCTGAAAACCTTAAGGATTCATATTACGCTCAAACGTCCACAAAACCTTCTGAGTCCCCCAGTGGAAACGTCCCCGTTTCTGTTTCCCCGTCTTTGTCTTATTGGAACTTTGAATATAATCCACGGTTTAGTAGCAGACGCTGTATGCTGGACCTGTAACATCCAACCCTTTGTAATCAATTTAATTTTGCATTTGATAGCTGAGTCAGAATTGTTAGTGAAGATAATAGTAGGAATGAAAATGAGTTCATAGTCTCAGTTTCAACGTCAGAGTGTACAGTAAATTAATTCATCGGAATAGAAGTAGGTGGACTCCCTGGTCTGTTTTGAGTGAGGCCCCCGATTTCTACCGTTAGTGAGTGCCCGTCCTTCATCCATACAGGTATGCCATTCCACGCTGTGTTGTAATTCCGCCCTTCTTTAAGTAATTTGACCCAATTAATAGTTGATTGTGCAAGTGTTACAGTAACGTAGTTGACATGCTCTGAGTGAAGTCATATTTACGTCTTTAACGTCCCCTGAAACGTGATGTTGTTGTCACCGTTAGTGAGTCCCGTCCTTCATCCATACAGGTCCCTAACGCAGCCTAGGCCGTGTCTGTAGCGTGATGTTGTATCCACTTGTCTGGGGAGATGTCCGAGGTCCAGTAGGATCTGTTACCTCGTGAGACCCGGCCGTCAGACACTTCAGACTACCTAGATAGCTCGTCTGGCCCTAACGCTCGGCCGGCGAGGTGACCCCTGATCACCAAGCCACACACCACTACCAGCCCCCATCATTGGTGGATGAGTGTCTAACTCAGTGGAGCCTATTTGTTGGTGGAATTAATCCACTGGGATCTCCAGAGTTCGTCGGAAGTACCCATGGTGGCTGGACCCCATGGCGTTGCTTGAGTATCACCTGACGACTGAGTGTGTGATAGCCTTGGTCTTTATGGTCTAAGTGACTATAATAGTTGTGTTTTATGAGTATGTCCACCCAGTAGGGTTGGTGTTATTATGTCACCCAGTAGCGGTGTGAGTATGTTGAGCCTGAGGGCCTAGTACTAGATTTCGTCTGTTGGTACAAATAAATTCTTTCTCCTAATTTATATTAATGTTTAAATAAATTTTTATTTGTATATTGTGTCTATTATTTACCTACAGTATTTACCGTTATTTCTTCCCTATTACTTGATACTATCATTACATCTACCCACGATCCTCCTCTCGTCACGCTACCAGTGGTAATAAGTATGAGAGTACAAGGAATTGTTACTGGCACACAGACCAGGCCCTCATAAATGGTGGCAGTTAGGCCCTCATAAATGGTGGCAGCCCAGGCCCTCATATCACCACACATTTTAATATAGAAATTCGTAATATTACATCATGTTCTCGCAACCAATCACAACGCGAGCAGTTGAACCAATCAGCGTGTTCGGTAAACAAGAGTCGGAAATCCCGTCAGCCCTGGTAGATAGAGACTGAGGTGGCTTTTGTGTGATGATCGAGAGGAGAGGAGCACATTCTCTTTCTCATACATACATACGGTATATCTCCTCCCTTCCTTAAATGTTTGTCATCCTCATATTATATTAACAACAACAACAACTGAAGTACATTTTGAACAGCCCCCATAATCACACACACGAGTAACATGTTATCACCAGGTTTGGTCCAAGAGATAGTGTACTGTATTTGTTAAGGTGATTTCACATAGAGTTAAGGACTCATCTAACTGGTTAAGTTAGGTTAAGTTGGGTCACTTAAGTCACTGCAAACAGATGAGTTGTTAGGAGTTCACATATTACTGTACAGTATTATGGAAAGGAAGGCAGGGACATGAGTAAGTCTTCCATTGTTCTTCATGAGTAAGTCTTCCATTGTTCTTCATGAGTTTATCCTTCATTATCCAGTGTTAGTACGAGGAAGCTGCACTCAGAGGAGAGAGATATGCAATTACCTCTATACCACTTACTTTTAAGCACCTCGGACGACATTACTCAGTCAAGTTTCTATCTTGAGGTAGCGGATGTCTGCCCTTCCAGAGGTCACATCCCCACGTTAAAGAAGCCACAAGTTCAGAAAATTATCCGAGTGAACTTTTTAAGAGTGACATTTCAGAACTCTGGGAATAACCTGCCAGGGAGTGTTGTGACGGCACCAAGTGTGAGCTGTTTCAAGACCAGACCTGACCAACACTGGCGTAGGTACAAATACATTCAGGAGCCACAACATTCCCAGAACAGACCGACCTCCTGATAGGTTTTACTGCTAAGTGAATTTTATTACATACTTTACTGTATAGTTAAGGAAGGCAATACTGTTCAGTATAATGCATGGATGTGTATACCTGGACCTTACTTCATACTGTGGCTCATGTTCACCACACCGATGTTCTTCAGCAATAGTGTTGATAATCAAGAGGCATCTTTAACAAAATTAATCAGAAATGTGTCCCGGGTGTGTCTCGTAAGTTTAATTGTTGATGAATAGTTTCTTGACTAACCTGGATATATGCCCCAAAGACTTTAGTTATAGAAGTGCAGTAATATATTATAACAGTTTTATACTAGTCTTTAATATGTTGTTGAAACTAAATGAGTGAAGGGTGATTGACCTTCCCAGTATACTGCCAGATTCTGGGGTCACTAATTCTAAGGGGATAACTTAACTATAGTCTTAATTTTAAAGGTTGCTGCCACCAGACCCCCTCTGGGCAGTATGTAGTTCGTTAGGTAGCGGGCAGAGTGGACTCGGCATTGGGTTGGGCTTTTCATTGACCAGATCGATAAGGGGTAAAGAAACAATAACATGTCTTAACTAATTTATTCCTTATAAAACATATTGCATTCCATTAGAATATAAGTGAGTTGGCCTTCCTCAGAAGAACAACTATGATTTTGGTTACACTGCTCAACAACAGACATCTTACATTAATTGCGTGTCATCCACATATTTATTGCGCATAACGATCGGTGACCTCCTTACCTCGGTCATCCCTTCTTACACTCAACACATCAGACTGCTCCACCTGTTAGAGTATAACACCACCTGTTACATTAAAAAAAGAGTTGGCCTTCATCAGAAGAACAACTATTATTTTCATTACACTTCTCTTGATGAGCAGATGGGGATACTTCCCAGGTAATCATACCACTTCTGGTTCCAAGCCTGGTATTAGGAAGTCGCTCCACGTAGCGATGCACTGGGCCGAGCTCTTTTCTTTTATTTTACCATCCAGATATTCTTTTCTGTTATTATTCTTCAATTCTTTATTTATAAATCTACTTTATACTCTTGCTTATATTCTTATATAAGTAATTTTTTTCTTAGTTATGTATGTTTTTTATATTAAACTTTCATGGTGTATTTATTTAATAATTTCTATGCTGTGTCTTTAGTTCCACAATGTATATACATGTCTTTATCTTTTTCTTGCACTTTCTAAAGTCTTTTCATTTCTCTTCACATACTGTATATTATATTTTCTGGAATTTATATGTCCACCTTTCTGAAGTATACTCTGTTTTTACTTATATTCTCATACATGGGTTAGTCTGGGAACCATGTTATTCTTAGTACACTTATTATACTGTACTTAAGGGTAGGCTGCCACCACCAGACTTTTGCTGAATATAACATATCTCATGGAAAGCTGGTAGTGTGTGGTAGATGCATATAGGCACTTGAGTAAGTATTATTTTCTGGGGAACCAATGTTTTAGAAGGGATAGAGGGTGATACTCTGCAGATTAATAACACAATATTAACACAGTGAGTGAATAAGATGTATCTTAAATTCACTCAGACAAGATCAAATCTCTCAGGTCTACTGTACCATTGACAAAACAGAACCACACTACTATTAATTCATCAAAACACTTCAAGTACTTATTACCTTATTAAAACAACTCCACGCATTGCAATATTTAACTATTTAATACTCATTACCTCATGAGACAACGGTTATATTATTTCTCTGACAGGTAAGATTCAGTAATAATTACACACGGTCTCGCCTTTATATAAGTAAAAAATTACATCTTTCAATTCTAGGTTACAACATTTAACAATCATTATATTATTTCATTGTCATTGTAAGTGAGTATGAGGACACTTGACACCTTTGCCCGAATTAAAATAGTCTTTATAACAACATGCTGCTTCGGTATGACTAACGTGACACTTTTAATTATATCTAGTGGTTTGGTGGACTCAACTCCGAGAATAACAATAACCCTAGTACCACCAATATCTGCGGATTCAATACTTAACCTGGGGATGACTATATTTGCCAGTCATCCCAAGCATGGATATTACTTGCCCCATACATAGCCAAGAACAGTAGAGGGGCCACGATCACACCCACGGAGTCCACAGGCCAAAGTTGCTTACAGGCTCGTGCCTGAAGGAGCGCCCGGCCGGCCCTGGCGTCTGCCAGAGCGAATCTTCGCCACCTTAAGCGACATCCTCGAGGAAGCCATCATGCCCATAGGCGGCTCCCTGAACCTCAGTCGTGCGTTGCCAACACACAAACAGCGTCTGGAGACGTGGAGGAGAAATCGCCAGAGGGAGGAATATTTAACCTCATCATATACAAAAGAGCGTCTGACACGGTCTAGACGCAGATCTAGATTCTATGTTACCTGACTTAATTGGCACAGAAGATACTTTGTTAAAACATGAACACTGATATTATTCACAAAAATCGACTAAGTCAAACTGAATTAACACAACGGCGAAACAATCATCTACATACCTGGAGACGTGGAGGAGAACCAGAGGGAGTGATTTTTCCCCGCGCGTTGGCAACATACGGGCCTGAGGGCATATCAGCCCCAGAAAGACTAATCTTACTAACAATAGACCTTCTATTCAAAGTGGTCGCTGGACACCTAGCTGTGACCGCCGTGTCAGGTCAGGTTAATTTTCTACGTCAATCTTTATGATCTAATCAGAGATTGAGTTTGTCAGGAAAAATGTGAAATGGAGTTATATATGCATTCGCAACTTTACTCGCCTGACCGCAGACCGCATTCTGGCCGAAACAGCCATTAAGTCTTGGAGAATTTCGAGTTTGACAGGAACTGTTCAGGAGATTAATGACTTTCTTAAATAGACAACTGACGCTAACTAAACTACAAACATCAGATTCTGGATGTTTTGGCAACAAAATAATATAACTTCAGGGAAGGATCGAAATTCAGGATACTCCCCACGAACGACATAAAATATGCCACTTAGCTGGCCAACTCGACACTTACTACTCTACTTGGACAAGTTTACCAACAATAAGGACAGTTGAAGCTTTCACCATTCACCACAATGGATCTTGAATGTTCCAACTGTAAACAACAGACATATCTAGGTTGTTTCACCAATTGCAACCACAGCTGCAATTCTCAAATTCTGTCATTCTATGAATAAAGTCTCGGTTACATTCAAGATTGTGGGAAAACGGCAGACTCAGGCGTCCTGAAGCGCTGAGAAAACGGACTCTTCAGATGGGGAACTTCAATAAGAAAGCATAGCTACATGTTTTGTGAGCTATTGAGCGTAATGGCGAATCGTCTGATTTTACGTTAACTGACGTGTATGACCGTGGTCATTACAGCGAAACTTCTCAAGTATACAGTGATTTTCTCCTATCCTGGGTGGTGATATGTAGGGTATCTACAGATCCACAGTGGAGGTGCATGACCACTGTGGTGTGGCCTTCACAGTGCGGTCATGGCTGACGCCCGGAAGGCGCTCAGAACGCGTCGACCTGTGTTGGGAAGAGTCGAGGCATCACTAAGAATACTGCCTGAGGGGCTTTCGTCACCACTCACTAGTACACTATGACTTCACTTTATAACATCAGGCAAGGTTTTAAGATGTAAAAACTGCGAGATAAGTCTTTTTAGGACTGAATAAAGCATGAAGGACACTGACCTGTGTTGGGAGAAGTCGAGTCATCATCACTAAGGGTGATGTCCCGACTCTCGTGCCTTCCGTTTAGGCCTACAGTTTCCAATCTTTAATTTTCACTGAATTCTTATGGTTCTCACATCTCCATTTTCGTATCTGTTGTGACCTTATGCTTTATAAATACATATCTTAATCCTAAATTAGACACTAAGGTAAGGTTCTGGTTTGATAGTTCCTGGGTAAATTCATTGGGTTATAATGTCAATGCGGCATGCCCGAGGCGGCCTTGGCGCCAACCCGAACAAAACCTAGCGTCGTATTTTCATGGCGTAGGTATACAAGATATTTTCTTTGAAGCATAGCTTCTGGATCACTTATAACACTTCACATAGGTCTGATACATTTATCCTTTTTCCAGATCATTGTTCTCTTTGTATTTTCATCTGATACCTGTAGTTATGTTCACTAATTGTTTACAGACGTAAATAGTATGACCTTCAAACTACGATCTACACTTGGCCCGATAGTATACTATCCATATCAATTGACCTTCCCAACCATCCTATAGATACCTTGAGTTCTCCTTAATGCTATGAGTACATACAATTATTATATAACCGTACCTGGGTACAATTCAACAAATGATTCAGTAACATTGAGTAGGTGAGTTATTCCTTATCAATGTTTCCCGTTTTCTGAGATTCTACAAGCGCGGTGGATTTGAATGTTATATAGCGTAATATGAATTAAAGGTTTTTCTTTTTTAGGAATGACAATGATGTGCGCAGTACACCAGTAGGAACATAAAAAACAAAACACCAATGTAGTTATGATGAGTTTGACAGCCTTGAGCCTGACCGCACTACTTGTAAACTTTATGGGTGACCCGATTTCACACCTCCCATTACATCCTCACTTGCCTTATGCACAACTCCTACAGGTCTCCAGTCGTCCCTGACAGATATCCCTCCAACTAGAGACAGGCCTGGCACTTGACATTATTAGGGACCTGCCACGCTTTGCCATAAACAGAAATTGTATTAACTCTCCACACACACACACACACACTTCATGTCACTATATGTAACTTGCCGACACAACTCATAGCCCTTCAGGTACTTAAGTCCTTAATTGCCCGAGTCGAAAAGGCAACCATGAGCTACGCATGCTGTCCTGTTGGACGCTGTAAACGCTTTTGCGCCCACTTTGCACAGGATGAAGGGGGTGCCCAATAAACTAGCCTCCTAGTGGGGCAAATCGGAATGGAGATGAGTCTGTTTGGAGAGAACAGTGAAGTGATATGTATTGGCTGAACATCTCTTTAACCCATAAATTTATATCAAGAGGGTGGGGACTATGTCGTGGGAGGGGGTGGAGAGAGGAGGTGTGGGTGGGGGGTGGAGGTGGAGGGAGGAGGAGTGTGTGGGTGGAGGGGAGGGGAGGGAGGGGGGGTGGGGGTGGGGAGGTGAGGGGAGGGAGGGAGGGGTGGGGGAGGGGTGGGAGGGAGGGGAGGGGGGGTGGGGGTGAGAGAGGAGGGGAGGGGGATGGAGGGAGGGAGGGTGGGTGTGGGATGAGGGAGGGAGTGTGTGGGGTGGGGGGGTGAGGGAGGGAGGTGTGGGGGTGGGGTGAGGGAGGGAGGTGGGGTGGGGGAGGAGGGAGGGGGGGGATGAGGGAGGGAGGTGTGGGAGGGGGAGGGGAGGGAGGGGGGGTGGGGGGGTGAGGGGAGGAGGGGGTGGGGGTGAGGAGGGAGGTGGGGTGGGGGTGAGGAGGGAGGGGGTGGGGATGAGGGAGGGACAAGGGGAGGTGGGAGAGGGAGTGTGGGGGTGGGAGGAGGGGAGGGAGGGAGGGGGAGGTGGAGGGAGGGAGGGGTGGGGATGAGGGAGGGAGGTGTGGTGGGTGAGGGAGGAGGTGGGGTGGGGGGGTGAGGGAGGAGTGTGGGTGGGGGATGGGGAGGGAGGAGTGTGTGGGGTGGAGGTGGAGAGGGAGGGAGGGTGGTGGGTGGAGGTGAGGGAGGAAAGTGTGTGGGTGGGGATGAGGGAGGGAGGGGTGGGGGGGGGAGGGGAGGGGGAGGGGGGGTGGGAGGGGAGGGAGGGAGGGTGGGTGGGGATGAGGGAGGGAGGGGGGGTGGAGGGTGAGGGAGGGAGGTGTGTGGGGTGGGGATGAGGGAGGGAGGTGGGGTGGAGGTGGGGGAGGGAGGGGAGGTGTGGGGTGGGAGGTGAGGAGGAGGTGGGGTGGAGGTGGAGGGAGGGAGGTAAGCGGTGTGGGGTGAGTATGAGGGAGGGAGGGGTGGGAGGTGGAGGGAGGGAGGGGGGGTGGAGGTGGAGGGAGGGAGTGTGGGGTGGAGGGGTGAGGAGGGAGGTGTGGGGTGGGGGTGAGGGGAGGAGGTGTGGGTGGGAGGTGAGGGGAGGGAGGTGGGTGGGGATGAGGGAGGGAGGTGGGGGTGGAGGTGGGAGGGAGGGAGGTGGGGGTGGAGGGGTGAGGGAGGAAGTGGTGAGGGTGAGGGGAGGAGTGTGGGGGTGAGGGGAGGGGAGGGGGGGTGGGAGGGGGAGGGAGGGAGGGGGTGGGGGGGGGAGGGGAGGGAGGGGAGGGGGTGGGGAGGTGGGGAGGGAGGGAGGGGGTGGAGGGGTGAGGGAGGGGAGGGGGTGGAGGGGAGGGAGGGAGGTGGGGGTGGGAGGGGAGGGAGGGAGGGGGTGGGGTGGAGGTGAGGGAGGGGAGGGAGGGGGGTGGGGTGAAGGGAGGGAGTGTGTGGGATGAGGTGAGGGAGGGAGGGGGTGGAGGTGAGGAGGGAGGGGGGTGGGGATGAGGGAGGAAGGTGGGGGTGGGAGGGAGAGGGGAGGGGGGGGGGTGGAGGGAGGAGGGGTGGGAGGGGGAGGGAGGGAGGGAGGTGGGTGGGGGTGGAGGGAGGAGTGGGGGTGGGAGGTGAGGGAGGAGGGGGGGGAGGAGGAGGGAGGTGTGGAGGTGAGGGAGGGAGGTGTGGTGGGGTGAAGGAGGGAGGTGGGGGTGGAGGTGAGGGAGGGAGTGTGGGTGGAGGTGAGGGAGGGAGGGGTGGGTGGAGGTGAGGGAGGGAGGTGGGTGGGGGGTGAGGGAGGGAGTGTGTGGGTGATGAGGGGAGAAGGTGTGGGGTGGAGGTGAGGGAGGAAGTCTTTGGTTGGAATGTTGAAAAAGGGTGGGAGTGTGTGAAGGTGGAGGGAGTATGGATGGAGAGAGAAAGTATGTGGGTGGAGGGAGACAGTATGTGGGTGGAGGGAGGGAGACAGTATGTGGGTGGAGGGAGGGAGACAGTATCCACAACTGTGGTAACACAATGCTTACCCTGCATCATGACTCACTCGGGGACAACACTAATTATAATTTGTTGCGTCATTACTGCCACATTAATCATTAGCTTCCCGTTGTTGTCAAAAGAATTATAGCGATTGTTTCGTAAAAAATTGTATTGACCAACAGCAGCTATGACATACTGCTTGGACCTGGGACAGTGTTTTACCTGAATATGTGACCTTGCTTGTAGCAGTAGTAGTAGTAGAGTAGGTAGTAGTAGTAGTATAGTAGTAATAATAATAATAATAATAATAATAATAATAATAATAATAATAATAATAATAATAATAATACAATAATAATAATAATAATAATAATAATAATAATAATAATAATAATAATAATAATAATAATAATAATACAGTACAGTATTAATAATAGTCACTAATAATGCAAATAATATTAATAGTCATATATAATTACTACTACCTTTGTTGGTAAGTGAACACCTCCTTTACCGAGGCCAACAGGCAACAGTGCCTGCTGACCATTATCAGGCACTGCAGTGAGCTAGACACAGCAACAGTGCCCGCTGACCATTATCAGGTACTGCAAGGAGCCAGATTACAGGCAACAGTGCCCGCTGACCATTATCAGCACTGCAAGGAGCTAGAACAGGCAACAGTGCCGCTGACCAATATCAGGCACTCAAGGGAGCAGGACAGGCAACAGTGCCTGACCATTACCAGGTAAGGAGCTAGACACAGCAACAGTGCGCTGACCACACATCGGGTAAGGGAGCTAGACACAGGCAACAGTGCCTGCTGACCATTATCAGCACTGCAGGCAACAGTGCCTGCTGACCATTATCAGGCACTGAGGAGCAGACACAGGCAACAGTGCCCGTTGACCACATCAGCACTGTAAGGAGCAGACACAGGCAACAGTGCCTGCTGACCATTATCAGGCACTGTAGGAGCTAGACACAGCAACAGTGCCTGCGACCATTACTGTGGTAAGGAGCTAGGACACAGGCAACAGTGCCTGCTGACCATTTCAGCACTGTAAGGGAGCTAGACACAGGCAACAGTGCCTGCTGACCATTATCAGGTAAGGCGGGAGCAGACACAGGCAACAGTGCCTGCTGACCATTATCAGGCACTGCAGGGAGCTACACGCAGGCAACAGTGCCCGCTGACCATTATCAGGTAAGGAGCTAGACAGCAACAGTGCCTGGACCATTATCAGGCACTGCAAGGGAGCCAGACAGGCAACAGTGCCTGTTGACCATTATCAGGCACTGGTAAGGGAGCTAGACACAGGCAACAGTGCCCGTTGACCATTATCAGGCACTGGGTAAGGGAGCTAGACACAGGCAACAGTGCCCGTTGACCATTATCAGGCACTGGGTAAGGGAGCTAGACACAGGCAACAGTGCCCGTTGACCATTATCAGGCACTGGGTAAGGGAGCTACACACAGGCAACAGTGCCTGCTGACCATTTCAGTAAGGGAGCTAGACACAGGCAACAGTGCCTGCTGACCATTATCAGGCACAGGTAAAGGGAGCTAGACACAGGCAACAGTGCCCTGCTGACCATTATCAGGTAAGGGAGCTAGACACAGGCAACAGTGCCTGCTGACCATTATCAGCACTGGTAAGGGAGCTAGACACAGGCAACAGTGCCCGCTGACCATTATCAGGTAAGGGAGCTAGACACAGGCAACAGTGCCTGCTGACCACAGCACGGTGGAGCCAGACAGGGCAACAGTGCCCGTTGACCATTATCAGGCACTGCAAGGGAGCTAGCATCAGGCAACAGTGCCTGCTGACCATTATCAGGCACTGGTAAGGGAGCTGACACAGGCAACAGTGCCTGCTGACCATTATCAGGCACTGCAAGGGAGCTAGACACAGGCAACAGTGCCTGCTGACCATTATCAGGCACTGCAAGGGAGCAGACACAGGCAACAGTGCCCGCGTGACCATTATCAGGCACTGCAAGGGAGCTAGACACAGGCAACAGTGCCTGCTGACCATTATCAGGCACTGGGGAGCTAGACACAGGCAACAGTGCCTGCTGACCATTATCAGGCACTGGGTAAGGGAGCCATAGACAGGCAACAGTGCCTGCTGACCACATCAGGCACTGCAAGGGAGCCTAGACACAGCAACAGTGCCTGCTGACCATTATCAGGCACTGCAAGGGAGCTAGACACAGGCAACAGTGCCTGCTGACCATTATCAGGCACTGCAAGGAGCTAGACACAGGCAACAGTGCCTGCTGACCATTATCGCGTAAGGGAGCTAGACACAGCAACAGTGCCGTTACCATTATCAGGTAAGGAGCTAGACACAGGCAACAGTGCCTGCTGACCATTATCAGGTAAGGGAGCTAGAAGGGACAGCAACAGTGCCTGCTGACCATTGCAGGAGCTAGACACAGGCAACAGTGCCTGCTGACCATTTCAGGTAAGGGAGCTAGACACAGGCAGCACTGCTGACTGCCATTGTATGGAGCCAGACAGGCAATGCCTGCTGACCACAGGGTAAGGGAGCTAGACACAGGCAACAGTGCCTGCTGACCATTATCAGGCAAGGAGCTAGACACAGGCAACAGTGCCTGCTGACCATTATCAGGTAAGGAGCTAGACACAGGCAACAGTGCCTGCTGACCATTATCAGGCACTGGCAGGGAGCCACACAGGCAACAGTGCCCACCATTATCAGGCACTGCAAGGGAGCTAGACACAGGCAACAGTGCCTGCTGACCATTATCAGGCACTGCAAGGAGGCCAGACAGGCAACAGTGCCTGCTGACCATTACCAGGTAAGGGAGCTAGACACAGGCAACAGTGCCTGCTGACCATTATCAGGTAAGGGAGCTACACAGGCACAGTGCCTGCTGACCATTATCAGGCACTGCAGGGAGCTAGACACAGGCAACAGTGCCGCCTGACCATTATCAGGTACTGCAGGGAGCGACGGCGCAAACAGTGCCTGCTGACCATTATCAGACCGGTAAGGGAGCTACACACAGGCAGCCTGCTGACCATTATCAGGCACTGCGGGAGCTAGACACAGGCAAGCAATACGCCAACAGTGCCCTGACCACATTAGGTAAGGGAGCTAACACAGGCAACAGTGCCTGCTGACCACATCGTGGGCGATGACACAGGCACAGTGCCTGCTGACCCACATTGCAGGCGGAGCGAGACACAGGCAACAGTGCCTGCTGACCATTATCAGGCACTGTAAGGAGCCAGACACAGGCAACAGTCCGCTGACCATTTCATGCGGGGGAGCAGACACAGGCAACAGTGCCTGCTGACCATTGCACTGCATGAGGCGCAGCCGTGACCAATACTGGGAGAGATACAGGCAACAGTGCCTGCTGACCATTATCAGGTAAGGGAGCCAGACAGGCAACAGTGCCTGTTGACCATTATGTAAGGGAGCCAGACACAGGCAACAGTGCCTGCGACCACACGGGGAGAAGCACGCTGACCATTATCAGGCACTGGGTAAGGAGCTTACACGGCAACAGTGCCTGCTGACCATTATCAGGTACTGGGAGCGAGCCAGAGGCAACAGTGCCTGCTGACCATTATCAGGCAGCTGGGTAGAACAGGCAACCGCTGACCATTACAGGCACTGGGAAGGACAGACAGGCCACGCGCCTGACCATTATCAGGTGGGGAGCCAGACAGGCAACAGTGCCGCTGACCATTATCAGGCACTGCAGGGAGCTAGACACAGGCAACAGTGCCCACACCATTATCAGGCACTGGGGGAGCGACACGCGCAACAGTGCCTGCTGACCATTACCAGGTTAGGGAGCTAGACACAGGCAACAGTGCCTGCTGACCATTATCACAGGTAAGGAGCTAGACACAGGCAACAGTGCCCGTTGACCATATCAGGCACTGGGTAAGGGAGCTACAGGCAACAGTGCCTGCTGACCATTATCAGACGTAAGGGAGCTAGACACAGCAGTGTCCTGACCATTATCAGAGTGGGAGCAGACACAGGCAACAGTGCCTGCTGACCATTATCAGGCACTGGGGATAGAACAGGCCTGCATCCAGTGGGAGCTACACACAGGCATGCCTGCTGACCATTATCAGGCACTGCAAGGGGAGCGACACAGGCAACAGTGCCTGCTGACCATTACCAGGTACTGAGCAGACACAGGCAACAGCGCTGACCATTATCAGGCACTGCAGGGAGCAGACACAGGCAACAGTGCCTGGCAACAGTGCCTGCTGACCATTACCAGGTTAGGAGCTAGACACAGGCAACAGTGCCTGACCACATCAGGCACTGGGTAAGGAGCCACACAGCAACAGTGCCCTGCCACCACATTATCAGGCACTGGGTAAGGGAGCTAGGACACAGGCAACAGTGCCTGCTGCACCACCATCAGGCAAGGAGCCAGGACACAGGCAACACAGTGCCTGCTGACCTCATTATCAGGCACTGCAAGGGAGCAGACACAGGCAATGGTGCCCTGCTGACCATTACCAGGCACTGCAGCGGGAGCTAGACACAGGCAACAGTTCCTGCTGACCATTATCAGTTACTGGGCAAGGAGCTACACACACAGGGGCAACAGCCTGCTGACCATTATCAGGCACTGCAAGGAGCTAGACACAGGCAACAGTGCCTGCTGACCATTACCAGTAAGGGGAGCTAGACAGGCAACAGTGCCTGCTGACCATTATCAGGCACTGCAAGTGGGAGCTAGACATGTGCGCAACAGTGCCTGTTGACCATTATCAGGCACTGGGTAAGGGAGCTAGCCACAGGCAACAGTGCCTGGGACCACACAGGTGTAAGGGAGCCAGACACAGGCACAGTGCCCGTTAATATTTCAGCACTGCAGTGAGCTAGACAGGCAACAGTGCCTGCTGCTGACCATTACCAGGCACTGCAAGTGAGCTAGACACAGGCAACAGTTCCCTGCTGACCATTATCAACAGGTACTGGGTAAGGGAGCTAGACACAGCAACAGTGCCTGCTGACCATCAGGTAAGGAGTTTAGACACAGGCAAATAAGCCTGTTGACTATTATCAGGCACTGGGTAAGGGAGCTAGACATTGGCAACAGTGCCTGCTGACCATTACCAGTGCACTGGGTAAGGGAGCTACTACAGGCAACAGTGTCCGTTGGACCATTATCAGGTACTGGGTAAGGGAGCTAGATACAGCAACAGTGCCCGTTGACCATTATCAGGCACTGCAAGGGACACACAGGCAACAGTGCCTGCTGACCATTATCAGGCACTGGGTAAGGGAGGCTAGACTCAGGCAACAGTGCCTGTTGGGACCATTACCAGGCACTGCAAGGGAGCTACACACAGGCAACAGTGCCTGCTGACCATCAGGCACTGGCAGTGAGCTAGACACAGGCAACAGTGCCTGTTGACCATTACCAGGCACACTGGGTAAGGGAGCTAGACACAGGCAACAGTGCCTGCTGACCATTACCAGGCACTGGGTAAGGGAGCTAGACACTGGCAACAGTGCCCGTTGACCATTATCAGGTAAGTGAGCTAGACAGGCAACAGTGTCCGCTGACCATTATCAGGTAAGGGAGCTAGACACAGGCAACAGTGCCTGCTGACCATTATCAGGCACTGCAAGGGAGCCAGGACACAGCACAGTGCCCTGCTGACCATTATCAGGCACTGGGTAAGTGGAGCTAGGACACAGGCAACAGTACTGCTGACCATTATCAGGTAAGGGAGCTAGACACAGGCAACAGCCTGCTGACCATTACCAGGCACTGGGTAAGGAGTTAGACACAGGCAACAGTGCCCGCTGACCATTACCAGGTAAGTGGGAGCTAGACACAGGCAACAGTGCCCTGCCAAGACCATTATCAGGTAAGGAGCTAGACAGGCAACAGTGCCTGCTGACCATTATCAGGCACTGGGTAAGGGAGCTAGGATGACAGGCAACAGTGCCTGCTGACCATTATCAGGCACTGGGTAAGGGAGCTAGACACAGGCAACAGTGCCTGCTGACCATTATCAGGCACTGCAGTGGGAGCTAGACACAGGCACAGTGCCTGCTTAACACACAGGTAAGGGAGCTAGACACAGGCAACAGTGTCCGCTGACCACATCAGGTAAGGAGCTAGACACACAGGCAACAGTGCCTGCTGACCACACAGGTAAGGAGCTAGACACAGGCAACAGTGCCTGCTGACCATTATCAGGTAAGGGAGCTAGACACAGGCAACAGTGCCCAAGCTGACCATTATCAGGTAAGGAGCTAGACACAGAAGCAACAGTGCCTGCTGACCATTATCGGGTAAGGAGCTAGACACAGGCAACAGTGCCTGACCATTATCAGGCACTGAGTAAGGAGCTAGACACAGGCAACAGTGCCTGCTGACCATTATCAGGCACTGGGTAAGTGGAGCTAGACACAGGCAACAGTGCCCGTTGGACCATTATCAGGCACTGGGTAAGTGGGAGCTAGATACAGGCAACAGTGCCTCGTTGGACCATTATCAGGCACTGCAAGGACACAGGCAACAGTGCCTGTCTCATTATCAGGGTACTGGGCAAGGAGCTAGACACAGGCAACAGTGCCTGCTGACCATTATCAGGTAAGGAGCCAGATACAGGCAACAGCCCGTTGACCATTATCAGGCACTGGGTAAGGGAGCTAGACACAGGCAACAGTGCCCGTTGACCATTATCAGGTACTCAGTAAGGGAGCTAGACACTGTGTGGGGTTGTGATTGGTCCTTTCCAACTAAGAAGACGTTTAGTAAATTCCTTCATAATATTATTATCGTCATCAAGGTCGCCCTTTTCAACGCCTGGTGATACGGTGTCCCACTAGGACACCGTATCACCAACCCAGTTTTACAGAGTCAGAACTGGACATTATATACTGTATAGGACTACCAGGCACCCTGTTAGCTGGCCAGGCAGAGTCACAACCCTCCGTGTGGTGTAGTGGGCGACACAGTACACTGTGTTGAGGTAGAGTATTGTAATTACTCAATAATCTCCAGTTAGCGATGTAGAGCAGACGGTGAGGGTGAGAGAATAAGGGGAGGTGGTCCGTGGGGAAGTGAGGGGAGAGAGAGGGTAGCTAAAGGGGGGATAGGAACAAAGGGTGTTGATCTAGAGGGAGGAGAGGTGAGGGGAAAGAGAGACAGGAGGTATCTAAGGGGGGTGGTGAGAGCCTCAGGGGAGAGGAACATCTCACTAATGAACCTTGGCTCCTCCACCACTTCCCCCCCCTTCTCCTTCTCTCCGTTACACAGTTGTCACAGTTTTTCGTCTCTGTCACATAATGTTTAGTTCACTTTCGTCTTAATTAACGAAAATAAATGATGTTCCCTCAAGTGTTTATTTAAATGAGTGTGTACAAGAAGCTGATTTACCCCGGGAGAGAGTTAATGACTTCTGTTGTGTCTGGTCACCAACGGGTCTGTTGATCAACGGGTCTGTTGTGTCTTTGATCAACGGGTCTGTTGTGTCTGTTATCAACGGTCTGTTGATCAACGGTCTGTTGTGTCTGGTTATCAACGGGTCTGTTTGTGTCTGTTGATCAACGGGTCTGTTGTGTCTGTTGATCAACGGGTCTGTTGATCAACGGGTCTGCTTGTGTCTGGTTATCAACGGGTCTGTTGTGTCTGTTGATCAACAGGTCTGTTGATCAACGGGTCTTTTGTCTGTTGATCAACGGGTCTGTGTCTGTTGATCAACGGGTCTGTTGTGTCTGTTGATCAACAGGGCTTGTGTCTGTTGTTGATCAACGGGTCTGCTTGTGTCTGTTGATCAACAGTTTTTATGTCTGTTGATCAACAGGTATGTTTGTTTCTTGATCAGCAGGTCTGTTTGTGTCTGGTGATCAACAGGTATGTTGTGTCTGTTGATCAACAGGTCTGTTTGTGTCTGTTGATCAACGGGTCTGTTTGTCTGTTGATCAACGGGTCTGTTTGTGTCTGTTGATCAACAGGTCTATTTGTGTCTGTTGATCAACAGGTCTGTTTGTGTCTGTTGATCAACAGGTATTTTGTGTCTGGTGATCAACAGGTATGTTTGTGTCTGTTGATCAACAGGTCTTTTCTGTTGATCAACAGGTCTGTTTGTGTCTGTTGATCAACGGGTCTGTTTGTGTCTGTTGATCAACGGGTATGTTTGTTTCTGTTGATCAACAGGTCTGTTATCCTGTTGATCAACGGGTCTGTTTGTCTGTTGATCAACAGGTCTGACTATGTTCTGTTGATCCACAGGTATGTTTGTGTCTGGTGATCAACAGGTATGTTTGTGTCTGTTGATCAACAGGTCTGTTTGTCTCGTTGATCAACAGGTCTGTTATGTCTGTTGATCAACAGGTCTGTTTGTGTCTGTTGATCAACGGGTCTGTTGTGTCTGTTGATCAACAGGTATGTTTGTTTCTGTTGATCAACAGGTCTGTTTAACTCTGTTGATCAACAGGTCTGTTGTTTCTGTTGATCAACGGGTCTATTGTCTGTTGATCAACTTGTCTGTTTGTGTCTGTTGATCAACAGGTATGTTTGTTTCTGTTGATCAACAGGTCTGTTTGTGTCTGTTGATCAACGGGTCTGTTGTCTGTTGATCAACAGGTATGTTTGTTCTGTTGATCAACAGGTCTGTTTGCGTCTGTTGATCAGGTCTGTTTGTGTCTGTTGATCAACAGGTCTGTTGTGTCTGTTGATCAACAGGTCTGTTTGCGTCTGTTGATCAGCAGGTCTGTTGTGTCTGTTGATCAACAGGGTCTGTTTGTGTCTGTTGATCAACAGGTCTGATAGTGTCTGTTGATCAACAGTTTGTTGTTTCTGTTGATCAACAGGTCTGTTGTGTCTGTTGATCAACGGGTCTGTTTGTGTCTGTTGATCAACGGGTCTGTTCGTCTGTTGATCAACAGGTCTGTTTGTGTCTGTTGATCAACATCTGTTTGTGTCTGTTGATCAGCAGGTCTGTGTGTCTGTTGATCAACAGGTCTGTTTTCTGTTGATCAGCAGGTCTGTTTGTCTGTTGATCAACAGGTCTGTTTGTGTCTGTTGATCAACAGGTCTGTTTGTGTCTGTTGATCAGCAGGTCTGTTGTGTCTGTTGATCAACAGGTCTGTTTGTGTCTGTTGATCAGCAGGTCTATTGTGTCTGTTGATCAACAGGTCTGTTTGTGTCTGTTGATCAACAGGTCTGTTGTGTCTGTTGATCAACAGGTCTGTTTGTGTCTGTTGATCAGCAGGTCTGTTTGTGTCTGTTGATCAACGGGTCTGTTTGTGTCTGTTGATCACGGGTCTGTTGTGTCTGTTGATCAGCAGGTCTGTTTGTGTGTTGATCAACGGGTCTGTTGTGTCTGTTGATCAACGGGTCTGTTTGTGTCTGTTGATCAACAGGTCTGTTGTGTCTGTTGATCAGCAGGTCTGTTTTGTCTTTGATCAACGGGTCTTGTGTCTGTTGATCAACGGGTCTGTTTATGTCTGTTGATCAACGGGTCTGTGTCTGTTGATCAACGGGTCTGTTTGTGTCTGTTGATCAACTGTCTTTGTGTCTGTTGATCACAGGTCTGTTTGTCTGTTGATCAACAGGTCTGTTGGCTGTTGATCAACAGGTCTGTTTGTGTCTGTTGATCAACTGGTCTGTTTGTCTGTTGATCAACAGGTCTGTTGTGTCTGTTGATCAGCAAGGTCTATTTTGTGTCTGTTGATCAACGGGTATGTCTTGTGTCTGTTGATCATGAGTCTGTTTGTATCTGTTGATCAACAGGTCTGTTGTGTCTGTTGATCAACAGGTCTTGTTTGTTTCTGTTGATCCATCTCATTTTGTGTCTGTTGATCCCAACATGTCTGTTTGTGTCTGTTGATCCAGCAGGTATGTTTTGTGTCTGTTGATCAGGTCTGTTTGTGTCTGTTGATCAATTAGGTATGTTTGTTTCTGTTGATCAACAGGTCTGTTTGTTCTGTTGATCAGCTTGACTCTTTGTGTCTGTTGATCCAGCAGGTCTGTTTTGTTTCTGTTGATCAACAGGTATGTTTGTTTCTGTTGATCAACGGTCTGTTTGTGTCTGTTGATCAACTTGTCTGTTGTCTGATGATCAACAGGTATGTTTGTTTCTGTTGATCGCTTGGTCTGTTTTGTCTGCTGATCAACAGGTCTGTTTGTGTCTGTTGATCAACAGGTATGTGTGTCTGTTGATCCAACTGGGTCTGTTTGTGTCTGTTGATCCAACAGGTCTGTTGTGTCTGTTGATCCTTAGGTATGTTTGTTTCTGTTGATCAACTGTCTGTTTATTTCTGTTGATCAACAGGTATGTTTGTTCTGTTGATCAACAGGTCTGTTTCATTCTGTTGTCAACAGTCTGTTTATTCTGTTGATCAACAGGTATGTGTTTCTGTTGATCAACGGATCCTGTTTGTGTCTGTTGATCAGCAGGTCTGTTTGTATCTGTTGAGTCAACAGGTATGTTTGTTTCTGTTGATCAACAGATCTCATTTGTGTCTGTTGATCAACAGTATATTCTGTTGATCAGCAGCAGCAGGTATGTTATTCTGTTGATCCTTAGTATGTTTTTGTTTCTGTTGATCAACAGATATGACTGTCTGTTTAACAGAGTCTGTTTTGTGTCTGTTGATCAGCAGGTATGTTTCGTTTCTGTTGATCACGGGTCTGTTTGTGTCTGTTGTCCAACAGGTATGTTTGTTTCTGTTGATCAACAGGTCTGTTTGATAGTGATCCACAGGTATATTATTTCTGTTGATCCCAGGTCTGTGTTTGTGTCTGTGATCAGCAGGTATATTTATGTCTGTTGATCACAGGTATGTTTTGTTTCTTGTTGATCCAACAGGTATGTTGTTTCTGTTGATCCAACAGGTCTGTTTGTGTCTGTTGATCGCAAGGTATATTATGTCTGTTGATCAACAGGTATGTTTGTCTGTTGATCCATGAGTATGTTTCATGTCTGTTGATCAACAGGTATGTTTGTGTCTGTTGATCAACAGGTATGTTATGTCTGTTGATCAACTTGGGTCTGTTTGTGTCTGTTGATCAGCAGTACCTGTATCTGTTGATCAACAGGTATGTTTGTTTCTGTTGATCCAACGGGTATGTTGTTCTGTTGATCAACAGGTATGTTTGTTCTGTTGATCAGCAGTTCTGTTTAATGTCTGTTGATCCAGCAGATCTCTATTTGTGTCTGTTGATCCCAGCAGGTATCATTTCTGTTCATCAACGGGTCTGTTTGCGTCTGTTGATCAGCGGAATCTGTGTCTGTTGATCAAAGGCCCGTTTTGTGTCTGTTGATCCCAACAGTTCTGTTTATGTCTGTTGATCAACAGGTCTGTTTGTGTCTGTTGATCCCCAGGTCTGTTTGTGTCTGTTGATCAACGGGTCTGTTTGTCTGTTGATCAGCAGATATCATTTGTTCTGTTGATCAACAGGTCTGTTTGTGTCTGTTGATCCCAGCAGGTCTGTTGTGTCTGTTGATCAAGGGTATGTTTGTTTCTGTTCTCAACGGGTCTGTTGTGTCTGTTGATCAACGGGTCTGTGTACTGTTGATCCCTGGATCTGATTAATGTCTGTTGATCAACAGGTCTGTTTTGTCTGTTGATTGTCTGTTGATCAACAGGTCTGTTTGTGTCTGTTGATCCCAACAGTTGTCACTATTTCTGTTGATCAACAGGTCTGTTTGTCTTTGATCAACAGGTCTTTGTGTCTGTTGATCCAACGGGTCTGTTTGTGTCTGTTGATCCAACAGTTTTTCTATTTTGTGTCTGTTGATCAGCGGGTCTGTTTGTGTCTGTTGATCACAGCTTGGATATTTGTCTCTGTTGATCCATGGCTGTTTGTCTGTTGATCCAACAGGTCCTCAGTGTCTGTTGATCAACTTGTCTATTTGTCTATTGATCCAACAGATCTGTTGTGTCTGGTTATCAACAGATCTGTTTGTGTCTGTTGATCAACGGGTCTCTTTGTGTCTGTTGATCAACAGGTCTGTTTGTGTCTGTTGATCCATGTTGCTTGTCTATTTGTGTCTGTTGTCAACAGATCTGTTTGTGTCTGGTTATCAAAGATCTGTTTGTGTCTGTTGATCCAACAGATCTGTTTGTGTCTGTTGATCCAGGTCTGTTGTGTCTGGTTATCAACAGGTCTGTTTGTGTCTGTTGATCAACAGGTCTATTTGTTTCTGTTGATCAACGGGTCTGTTTTGTGTCTGGTTTTCAACAGGTCTGTTTGTGTCTGGTTATCAACGGAATCTGTTTGTGTCTGTTGATCAACTTGTCTGTTGTGTCTGTTGATCAGCGTGTCTGTTTGTGTCTGGTTTTTCACTTGACTGTTTGTCTGTTATCAACGGGTCTGTTTGTGTCTGGTTATCACGGGTCTGTTTGTGTCTGTTGATCAACGGGTCTGTTTGTGTCTGTTGATCACAGAATGCTGTTTTGTCTGGTTATCAAGGGTCTGTTGTGTCTGTTGATCAACAGGTCTGTTTGTGTCTGGTTATCAAAAGGAGTCTGTTTGTGTCTGTTGATCCAGCCTTGGGTCTGTTGTGTCTGGTTATCCAAGGGTCTGTTGTGTCGGTTGATCAACGGGTCTGTGTCTGCTGATCCAACAGGTCTGTTTATGTCTGTTGACCAACGGAGATGCCATTTGTTGTCTGTTGATCAACGGACCTGTTTCTATCTGTTGATCAGATGCTGTTTCTGTCTGATGTCCAACAGTTGTTTTGTTGATCAGCAGGTCTGTTTGTGTCTGCTGATCAACGGGTCTGTTGTTTGTGTCTGCTGATCACGGGTCTGTTTGTGTCTGTTGATCAACGGGTCTCATTCTATCTGTAGATCAACAGGTCTGTTTGTTTCTGTTGATCAGCAGGTCTGTTCTATCTGTTGATCCAGGGTGTGTTTCTAT
Organism: Homarus americanus; assembly: GCF_018991925.1. Taxonomy (NCBI): domain Eukaryota; kingdom Metazoa; phylum Arthropoda; class Malacostraca; order Decapoda; family Nephropidae; genus Homarus; species Homarus americanus. The sequence goes on along the minus strand of NW_024725489.1, from coordinate 6,678,264 downwards.
CTGTTGATCAACGGGTCTGTTTCTATCTGTTGATCAACAGGCTCTGTTTGTGTTTTGGTGATCCAGCAGATGCCATTTAATGTCTGTTGATCCAGCAGGTCTGTGTCTGCTGATCAGCAGGTCTGTTATGTCTGTTGACCAACGGGTCTGTTTGTGTCTGTTGATCAACGGACCTGTTTCTCCTCTGTTGATCAACGGGTCATTTTGGGTTTGTTGATCCCTTGAGTCCTATTCGTGTCTGTTAATCCACGAGTCTGTTCATGTCTGTTGATCTACCTCTTCCTCCTCCTCCCTCTTCATCTACCTCTTCACCTCCTCTTCATCTACCTCTCCCCCCTCTCCTTCCTCTACCTCCTTCCCCCTCTTCATCTACCTCCTTCACCCTCTCCTTCATCTACCTCCTTCACACTCCTTTATCACCTCCTTCACCTCTCTTCATCTACCTCCTCCTCCTCTTCCTCTACCTCCCTCCTCCTTCTCCTACCTCCTTCACCTCCTCTTCATCTACCTCCTTCCTCCTCCTCTTCATCTACCTCCTTCCTATTCATCCCTTTCCTTCCCCTACCCCTCCTCTTCATCTACCTCCTCCACCTCCTCTTCATCTACCTCCTTCACCTCCTCTTTCCTCTTCCACCTCCCTTCTACCTCCTCCACCTCCTCTTCATCCCTCCTTCACCTCCCTTTACCTCCCTCCTCCTCTTACCTCTCCACCTCCTCTTCATCTACCTCCTTCACCTCCTCTTCATCCTCCCTTCACCTCTCTTCATCTACCTCCTCCCCTCTCTTCATCTACCTCTCACCTCCCTTCATCTACCTCCTCCACCTCCCTCTTCATCTACCTCCTTCACCTCCTCTTCATCTACCTCCTTCACCTCTCTTCATCTACCTCCTCCACCTCCTCTTCATTACCTCCTTCACCTCCTCTTCATCTACCTCCTTCACCTCCTCTTCATCTACCTCCTTCACCTCCTCTTCATCTACCTCCTTCACCTCCTCTTCATCTACCTCCTTCCATCTCTCTTCATCTACCTCCTTCCCTCCTCTTCATCTACCTCCCTCCACCTCCTCTTCATCTACCTCCTCCCCTCCTCTTCATCCCTCTCCCTTCACCTCCCCTTCATCTACCTCCTTCACCTCCCTTCATCTACCCTTCACCTCCCCTTCATCTACCTCCTTCACCTCCTCTTCATCTACCTCCTCCACCTCCCTCTTCATCTACCTCCTTCACCTCCTCTCATCTACCTCCTTCCTCCCTCTCATCTACCTCCTTCCTCCTCTTCATCCCACCTCCTCCACCTCCTCTTCATCCCCCTCCTTCACACCTCCTCTTCATCTACTCCCTCACCTTCTATCTACCTCCTTCACCTCCCTCTTCATCTACCTCCTTCTCTCCTCTTCACCTCCTTCCACCTCCCTCTTATCTCCTTCCCTCCTCCCATCTACCTCCTTACCTCCTCCTCTCCTCCTCCTTCATCTACCTCCTCCACCTCCTCTTCATCTACCTCCTTCCTCACCTCCTTCATCCTCATTACCTCCTCTTCATCTACCTCCCTCCACCTCCCCTTCATCTCTACCTCCTTCCTCCTCTTCATCTACCTTCACTCTCTTCATCTACCTCCCTCCCCTCTCTTCATCTCATCTCCTCCCCTTCATCCTACCTCTTCACCTCCTCTTCATCTACCTCCTTCACCTCCCTCTTCATCTACCTCCTCCACCTCCTCTTCATCTACCTCCTTCCCCTCCTTCATCTCCTCCCTTCACCTCCTCTTCATCTACCTCCTTCACCTCCCTCTTCATCTACCTCCCTTCACCTCCTCTTCATTACTCCTCCCTCCTCTTCATCTACCTCCCTTCACCCCTCCTCCTTCATCTACCCTCCTCCTCCTTCATCTACCTCCTCCACCTCCTCTTCATCTACCTCCTTCACCCCTCTTATCTACCTCCCTTCCATCTATTTATACTCCTTCCCCTCCTCTTCATCACCTCCTCACCTCTCCTCCTCTCCTTCATCTACCTCTTCCATCCCTTCATCTACTCCTACCTCCCCTTCATCTACCTCCTTCACCTCCTTCATCTACCTCCTTCACCTCTCTATCTACCTCCCTCCACCTCCTCTTCATCTACCTCTCCTTCACCTCCTCTCTCACCACCTCCATCTCTCATCTACCTCCCCTTCACCTCCTCTTCATCTACCTCCTCCACCTCCTCTTCATCTACCTCCTTCCACCTCCTCTTCATCTACCTCCTCCACCTCCCTTCATCTACCTCCTTCCACCTCCTCTTCATCTACCTCATCTACCTCCCTCTTCATCCTACCTCCTTCTCCTCCTCTTCATCTACCTCCTTCTCCCCTTCATCTACCTCCACCTCCTCTTCATCTACCTCCTCCACCTCCTCTTCCTCCTCCTCCTTCACCTCCCCTTCATCCCCCTACCTCCTTCACCTCCCTCTTCATCTACTCCCTCCACCTCCTTTCATCTACCTCCTTCACCTCCCTTCATCTACCTCCTTCACCTCTCTTCATCTACCTCCTCCACCTCCTCTTCATCTACCTCCTTCACCTCCTCTTCATCTACCTCCTTCCTCCTCTTCATCTACCTCCTTCACCTCCTCTTCATCTACCTCCTTCACCTCCTCTTCATCCTACCTCCTTCCCCTCCTCTTCATCTCTACCTCTTACTTTCTTCATCTACCTCCTTCACCTCCCTCTTCATCACCCACCTCCCACCCTCCTCCTCCTTATCTACCCCTCCCTCCACCTCTCCCTCTTCATCTACCTCCTCCACCTCCCTCTTCCTCCCCTACCTCCTTCACCTCCCCCTTCACTACCTCCTTCACCTCCCCTTCATCTACCTCCTTCTCCCCCCTTCATCTACCTCCTTCACCTCCTCTTCATCTACCTCCTCCACCTCCTCTTCATCTACCTCCTTCACCTCCTCTCATCTACCTCCTTACCTCCCCTCTCATCACCTCCTCCTCCTTCATCTACCTCCCTCCACCCCCTCTTCATCTACCTCCTTCACCTCCTCTTCATCTACCTCCTCCACCTCCTTTCATCTACCTCCCTTCCTCCTCTTCATCTACCTCCTTCACCTCCTCTTATCTACCTCCTTCCCTCTCCTCTTCATCCTCTTCCTCCCTTCATCTACCTCCTCCTCCATATTTACCTCCTCCACCTCCTCTTCTCTACCTCCTTCACCTCCTCTTCATCACCCTCCTTCCTCCTCCTTATACTCTTCCCCTTCTACCTCCCCTTCACCTCACCTCCTCTTTCCACCTCCTTCCTCCCTCTCTCCTCCTCCTCCACCTTCATCTACCTCCTTCACCTCCTCTTCATCACCTCCTTCACCTCCTCTTCATCTACACTCCTCCACCTCCTCTTCATCTACCTCTCCTTCACCTCCCCTTCATCTACCTCCTTCACCTCCTCTTCATCTACCTCCCTCCACCTCTCTTCTATCCCTACCTCCTCCACCTCCTCTCTACCTCCTTCACCTCCTCTCATCTACCTCCTACCTCCCTCTCCATCTACCTCCTTCACCTCCTCTTCATCTTCCTCCACCTCCCTTCATCTACCTCCTTCACCCCTCCCATCTTCACCTCCTCTCACTCCTCTTCATCTACCTCCTCCACCTCCTCTTCATCTACCTCCTTCCTCCTCTTCATCTACCTCTTCACCTCCTCTTCATCTCTCCTTCACTCTTCATCTACCTCCTCCACCTCCTCTTCATCTACCTCCTTTACCTCCTCTTCATCTACCTCCTTCACCTCCTCTTCTATCTACCTCCTCCACCTCCTCTTCATCTCCTCCTTCACCTCCCCCTTCATCTACCTCCCTTCCTCCTCTTCATCCTACCTCCTCCACCTCCTCTTCATCTACCTCCTTCTCCTCTCATCTACCTCCTTCACCTCTCTCATCTACCTCCTTCACCTCCTCTTCATCTTCATCCACCTCTCTTCATCTACCTCCTTCACCTCCTCTTCATCTACCTCCCTTCTACCTCCCTCTTCATCTACCTCCTTCACCTCCTCTTCATCTACCTCCTCCACCTCCTCCTTCATCACCTTCCTCCCACCTCCTCCCTCTTCATCTACCTCCTTCACCTCCTCTCCATCTACCTCCTTCACCTCTTCTTCATCTACCTCCTTCACCTCCTCTTCATCTACCTCCTCCACCTCCTCTTCATCTACCTCCTCCACCTCCTCTTCATCTACCTCCTTCACCTCCCTCTTCATCTACCTCCTTCACCTCCCTCTCTACCTCTTCACCTCCTCTTCATCACCTCCTCCCCTCCCTCTTCATCTACCTCCTCCACCTCACCTTCTCCTCCCACCTCTCCTTCATCTCTCCTCCCCTCCTCTTCCCACCTCCTTCACCTCCTCCTTCATCTACCTCCCCACCTCCTCTCATCTCCTACCTCCTCCTCCTCTTTCATCTACCTCCCTTCACCTCTTCATCTACCTCCTCCCACCTCCCTCTTCATCACCTCCTTCACCTCCTCTCATCTACCTCCTTCCCCTCTTATCCCATCTCACACCTCCTCTTCATCTACCTCCCCTCCCACCCCTCCCTCTTCATCTACCTCCTTCACCTCCTCTTCATCTACCTCCTTCCACCTCCTCTTCATCTACCTCCTTCACCTCCTCTTCATCTACCTCCTTCCCTCTTTCTTCTCCTTCCTCTACTTCACCTCCTCTTCATCTACCTCCTCCACCTCCCTCTTCATCTACCTCCTTCACCTCTCTTCATCTACCTCCTCCACCTCCCTCTTCATCTCCTCCTTCACCTCCTCTTCATCTACCTCCTCCACCTCCCCTTCATCTACCTCCTCCTCCTCTTCATCTACCTCCCTCCACCTCCTCTTCATCTACCTCCTTCACCTCCTCTTCATCTACCTCCCTTCACCTCCTCTCATCTATCCTCCACCTCCCTTCATCACCTCCTCACCTCCTTCATCCATCTCCTTCACCTCCTCTTCATCTACCTCCCTTCCTCCTTCATCTACCTCCTTCCTCCTCTTCATCTCTTCCATCCTCTTCATCTACCTCCTCCACCTCCTCTTCCCTCTACCTCCCTCCAACCCCCTCCCATGGTCTCAGCTTTCCCTCATTACCTCACCCAATCAGAGGATAAGGTAGAGAATGAGAAGTGAAATGATGGGGGGTGAAATGATGGGAGAGTGAGAAAGATGGGAAGGTGGGAAAGGGAACAGAGGGAGGAGGAAGTAAAACAGAAGAGCGGATGAGACAAGTGGGACAGGAAGAGGCGAGGAGGAGGAGGAGGAAGGAAGGAGTCAGCACCGCCAGTGGGAATTGAGACAGTCCCTCTTTCCTCCTCCCATGGCTCTTCGATAACCAATCCCAAAGGTGAATTTATCCCGAACCTAATTATGATTGGCCGAGAAACGGGATCTTTTATCATCTTCCTCGAGTTATATAACATAACAAACGAATAGGTTTCCGTGTGTCACGCCTCTACTATAGCCAATCAGGGACTGGTTTTAACACGCATCTAATTGTGATTGGCTCTAGAGATAGGCAAACACACAAACAAAGCCAAAAAAAGATACGTTAACACACACACACACACACATAGTCATTAAGCGTCTTGTAACAAAAGAAGCTGCCAAGACCATAACTATCATCTGTTAGGTCGATAGTGGTTGTGATGGTGGTAGATGTCGAGATAGTGGTGGTGGTGGTGGTTGTTGCTGGTGTCTGGTAAAGGAGTGAGAACTTGTGGTACAGTGGTCAGGATACTCGCCTCACAATCGAGTGGTCCCTAGTTCGATCCTCTGGCAGGGTGAAACTATGGGCAAGTTTCTTTACATTCTTTACCTCTGTCTACCCAGCAGTAAGTGGAGACCTTGGCATATAATGATTTTCGGATCGTGTTTCGGGGGTAATGGTTAGCCAGTGCAGTTGCCTCGTTAACTTAAGGGACAGCCACTACAGGTGAAGAAGATCAAGAGACGTGATGGTCCCTGTGTACGTTCAGGTCAACAATGAAAAGTTGTACTGACACACCACTTTACTACTGTGTGTGTGTGTGTGTGAGAGTGTGTGTGTGTGTGTGTGTGTGTGTGAGAGAGAGAGAGAGTCCAATAAATCACAAGACAACACAATACTCACACACCTGGAGGCTCGCCCACGACTCCCAGCTTACCTGTCAAGAAAGAGGAAAGAATTTTTAGAAAAGAAAATAATACAAGTAATGGTAAGCATTTTCAATAATAATCAAATAATACTAATGATTATAATAATGTGACACAGAATTACTAGCAGCACCACTGACGAGGATGGTAGCAGAGCCCTGTAAACATGTCATCAGCAGGCACCTGGGTTTTGTTCCGACGACCACACCTGTACGTTACTAAGTCTGGTCGATTTGTTCCGAATTACTATGACATCTTTCAAGACTTCCAGCAACGGCCAAGAGCTTTACTCCTGGATGTTAACACAGCTAAATTTAAAGACAGCGGTTTATCATTCAACAGCTTCCCACAAACACCCACAACAGCTGACTGGCCGTGATAAACAGAGAACTTCCCATCCCCAAAAAGTCTGAGTGTAGCAGCGAGCGTTTCATTTCTGGTAGGGGGCCGCGGGTCTCGCCTTTGTCATGCATTAAATTCGTTTTCTTGCAGGGAGATGGGATAGAAAGTCGATGTTTCGTATTTCTTAACCGTAACATCGTAATAGTTTCTGATCTGAAGAATAACCCCAATGTTCATACGACAGTTTTGTTGATGTAAAGTCACTCAAAACAATTATCTATACAAAACCGAGTTGAGAAAATATGACACAAAGGACAAAAGATTTTGACGACCCTACCGAGACAACAGGAGTCACAGTGTTCATTCTGAAATTCATCGATCACCCCCAAGTAGAGAGAGTATTTTTGAGTGACTGTACATGGTGACTGTCAACCGCTGATCACCGTACAGTATCAGGGATGATGATGGTAAGATTCATCCAGTCCCCAGTCAGCTTGAAGGTCCAGCACGCTAGGCAGACCAAAACTAGGCTCAGATAACAACAACAACGACAACGACAATAACAACAACACCAATGTCACCTGTGAGGGGGCGGTGGGATAGGTGAGAACTATTTGTCTAAGTGTTGAACATGCTGCCGAGTACGAGAATAAAGGTACAGTAAAACCCTCTCAATAAGGTAATGGAAATAATAAACCCTCTTAATAGCGGACTTCTCAATACAGTAAATCCTCTCAATACCGGACTACTCCATATTGGATACAGTAAAACCCTCTCAATAACAGACTTCTCAATAAGATGGTGAATACAGTAAACCCTCCCAATAGCGGATATTCTCAACAACAGAATCTTCCCATTGATGGACAGGACTTACAATAATTAGTCAGGGATTAGGAAGGCTTACTGTGCAGGAATATCTCACACCACTTACCACCACTTACTTACACATTCCAACAAGCCAACACATCTCACAACACTTACCACCACTTACCTTCACACTCCAACAAGCCAACACATCTCACACCACTTACCACCACTTACGTACACACTCCAACAAGCCAACACATCTCACACCACTTACCACCACTTACTTACACACTCCAACAAGCCAACACATCTCACACCACTTACCACCACTTGCCTACACACCCCAACAAGCCAACACATCTCACACCACTTACCACCACTTGCTTACACATTCCAACAAGCCAACACATCTCACATCACTTACCACCATTTACCTACACATTCCAACAAGCCAACACATCATTACAACAATAATTAAATACCCATCCCCACTACCAGCTCAGTATGCCTCTGTGATAACACGGTCTGAAGTGTAATTATAATTATAGTACGAGCCATGACCACTTTAATGCTATATATAATTACACCAATTCCCCCCCCCCACCCTGACAAGCGGCTCATGTGCTGTAAAAATAATATAATAATTAAGCTTTACACGTTCATCAGGCTTCCCGCCCTCCATACTTGTTTTACAGAAGTGAGAATGAAAATTAATTAGCACTCGTGTATTACTGAACAGATACATGGAGTCCTATGGTGTGCCAGAGCCCCACTATACATGGAGTCCTATGGTGTGCCACAAAGGTCTACGGTACTATACATGAGTCTATGGTGTGTGTGCCAGGCCACTATACATGGAGTCTATGGTGTGCCAAACCCACTATACATGAAGTCTATGGTGTGCCACAGCTCCCTATACATGGAGTCTATGGTGTGCCAAGCTCCACACATGAGAATCTGGTGTGCCACAGCTCCACTATACATGGAGTCTATGGTGTGCCACAGCTCCACTATACATGGAGTCTATGGTGTGCAGACTACTATACATGGAGTCTATAATTGTGCCAGAGCCACTATGGAGTCTATGGTGTGCCAAACTCCACTATACATTTAGGTGTGCTAGAACCCCACTATACATGGGGTCCTACAGTGTGCCAAAACCCACTTATACATGGATCCTACAGTGTGCCAGAGCCCCCACTATACATGGGTCCTGTGGTGTGCCAGAGCCCCACTATACATGAGGTCTATGGTGTGCCAGAAACCCCACTATACATGGGTCCTATATGTGCCCAGAGCCCCACTATACATGGGTCCTATGGTGTGCCAGGCTCACTATACATGGAGTCTATAATGGTGTGCCAAACCGCACTATACATGGAGTCTATGGTGTGCCAGAAACCCCACTATACATAGAGTCCTGGTGTGTGAGCCACTCCACATGGAGTCTATGGTGTGCAGGCTCACTATACATGGAGTCCTACGGTATGCTGAACCCCACTATACATGGGTCCTGGTGTGCCAGGCCCCCACTATACATGGGTCCTACGGTGTGCCAGAAGCCCCACTATACATGGAGTCCTATGGTGTGCCAGAAAACCCCACTATACATAGAGTCCTATGGTGTGCCAAACCGCACTATACATGAGTCCTATGGTGTGCATTCTTATACATGGAGGCTATGGTGTGCAGAGCCCCACTATACATAGAGTCTATGGTGTGCAGAACCCCCACTATACATGGAGCACCTGGTGTGGGCCCACTATACATGGAGTCTATGGTGTGCCCACTATACATGGGTCTATGGTGTGCAAGCCCCACTATACATAGGTCTATGGTGCCAGAGCCCTATACATGGAGTCTATGGTGTGCAGACCCCACTATACATGGAGTCCTATGGTGTTGAAACCCCACTATACATGGGTCTATGGTGTTATACACATAGGTCCTATGGTGAGCCAGAGCCACTATACATGGAGTCTATGTGCCAGAGCCTACATGGGAGTCCTATGGTGTGCCAGAACCCCTACATGGAGTCCTATGGTGTGCCAAACCCCACTATACATGGAGTCTATAATTGTGCAAACCCCACTATGGAGTCCTATGGTGTGAACCTCTATACATGGGGTCTATGGTGTGCCAGAACCCCACTATACATAGGTCTATGGTGTACAGCCCACTATGTGAGTCTATGGTGTGCAGAGCCCCACTATACACTTGGAATCTATGGTGTGCCAGAACCCCACTATACATGGGTCCCCTGTGGTGGACCCCTATGGAGTCCTGAGTGTGCCAGAGCCCCACTATACATGGAGTCCTATGGTGTGCCAGAGCCCACTATACATGAGTCCTATGGTGTGCCAAGCCCCACTCATAATGGGTCTATGGTGTGCAGAACCCCACTATACATGGAGTCTATGGTGCAGGCCCCCACTATGGAGTCCTATGGTGTGCCAAACCCCTATACATGGAATCTATGGTGTGCCAAACCCCACTATACATGATCCTATGGTGGAGCACATGGAATCCTTGGTGTGCCCCACTATACATGGAGTCCTATGGTGTGCCAAACCCCACTATACATGGAGGCCTATGGTGTGCCACAGCTCACTCATACATGAGTCCTATGGTGCCCAGAGCCCCACTATGCATGGAGTCATATGGTGTGCCAGCCCCTATGCATGGAGTCATATGGTGTGCCAGAGCCCCACTATGCATGAGTCATATGGTGTGCCAGAGCCCCATATACCTGTATATTTGGGTGTAGTTATTCTGTCAGGGTTGTAATATATTAGGTGAACAAAAACCAAAAACCAGTACAGTTTTACTTCGGACGTCGTGGATAATTTCAGTAATGATATAGTGATGAATTTACATATTTGGTTTATGTATATTTACTGCTGGTTTTCATCATCAGATACATACTGGCTTGTCTTCATAATCACCCATACACACTGGCTGCCTTCATCATCATATCCCACACTGGCTGCCTTCATCATCGCCTTACACCCTGGTGGTCATCATACCCACAAGAGGTCAGGGGAAACTGGCCTATCCACTGCACTCTCAACCACTCTGACCGCCCTAGCAACCTGCAGCTCAGACAAAGCGGATCCGTTGCTGGGTGGGTCATCAACACTGGCTCATCTACCAACAGATTTTCCCATTATGTCTTCAAAGACATTGAGGACTCTGTGATGTAAGAAAGCAGCTGAAGACGTTTCTTACTGATTATATTCACAAAAGGAAATGCCTTTTTGTGAGGAAAACCGAGTAGAAAAACAACATTGTTCCATTGAAGTGTTCTTGTACCCATAACATCAAAAGTGATGTACTAAATGATTTTAAACATATACCCAATACACAACCCCCGATTTTTCGGGTTAGAATATAGTTTATCGACACGTCAAAGTTCAAAAGACTCAGGGTAGAGAGGGGCCGGGGAGGGAGCGTAAAACGCATTTAACTCTCGCTTTTGATGCGCGTCGACAAAACCAGACCAGATAATAAAACGGGTAAAGAAGCTACTGTACAATTACATAACATAAACTGAAGTACATTTAAAACGTATTACTAGTCTCCAGGTATAAAATTTTGCCGAATAAATTAATACATCGATAAAAGCCTCGGATATTGGTTTCACGTTTCGAATGGTGTGCTTGTCGTTCTCATGATAAGTACACAAGTAAAATACCTGTACACATAAAGCCCACTTACAGTACACATTGCCGCAGTGGTAGACCAAATAACCATCCATTACCACTCCTTGTACATTTAACCATAATATAATAGTTGAATTCCAGTTATAGTGTTTATGGTCGTAGCATCACTACTACAGACTGCTAATAATCTAAGGATGAAGAGGTGTAGTGAACGTGTATTTAATGCCGAAGTCAAACTGAAAATGAAAACAGAGGCTATTAATGCAGGATGGGTTTTATTAGTCCCATTAGTTAAAGTGGTGAGAATCTATACAACTTGTCTTTAATACTTGCCAAGTGATATCTCCTGGTACCAGAATCTTCAAACGACACCCCCAACAGACACAAAACACTACTAAGCATAACAAAAAAACAGCTCAACTCTCACACATATTTAATTTTTCATTAAGTTCTGATGAGTAAATTTTTTTTTAATCATTGAAATCTCGCGCGCGTGACCTCCACTCCACTCCAACACTGCCGGGACCTCTCACTGCTCAGCCACTCCAGCACTGCCGGGACCTCTCACTACTCAGCCACTCCAGCACTGCAGGACCTCTCACTACCCAGCCACTCGCACTGGGACCACCTTGTAATGGCGCCAACACCCAGGGACCTCTCACTGCCCAGCCACTCAGCACTGCCAGGGACCTCTCACTACCCAGCCACTCAACACTGCCAGGACCTCTCACTGCCGGCTGCTCGGCACTGGGACCTCTCACTGTCCAGCCACTCAACACTGCCGGGACCTCTCACTACCCAGCCACTCCAGCACTGCCGGGGACCTCTCCTGTCAGCCACTCCAACACTGCCAGGATTGCTCTCACTGCCCAGCCACTCCCAACACTGCCAGGACACTCTCACTACCCAGCCACTCTCCAACACTGCCAGGACCTCTCACTATCCAGCCACTCAACACTGCCAGGACCTCTCACTGCAACCACTCCAAGCACTTGCCAGGACCTCTCCCGCCGCCCAGCCACTCAGCTTTGGGACCTCTCCTGCCCAGCCACTCACTTGCAGGACCTCTGGCCTCCTCCTGGGCCTCACTATCAAGCCCTTAACACTGCCGGGATTCTCTGCCCGGCCTCAAGCATGGGACTCTCACTGTCCCGGCCACTCAACACTGCAGGACCTCTCACTGTATCTGCCCAGGACCTGCCACTGGCCATCGCACTGTGGGACCTCTGTAACCATCAGCACTTTCTCAGCCACTCAACACTGCCAGGTTCTCCGCCATCATAAACTGCCAGGATCCTCTCACTGCCCAGCCACTCCAGGCACTGCCAGGACCTCTCACTGCCCAGCCACTCCAACACTGCCCGGGACCACTCTCCTACTGTACTACTAACTGCAGGACCTCTCACTACTCAGCCACTCAACATGGGACCTCTCGCTGCTCAGCCCACTCCAGCACTGCCAGGACCTCTCTTCTCAACCCTCCAACACTGCCAGGACCTCGCCAGCACGCTCAGCCACTCAACACTGCCAGGACCTCTCCTGCTGGCCTCAACACTGCCCAGGACCTCTCACTATCCAGCCACTCCCAGCACTGCCAGGGCTCCTGCTGCCCAGCCACTCAGCACTGCCAGGACCTCTCACTACCCAGCCACTCCAGCACTGCCAGAGACTCTCACTACCCAGCCACTCAGCACTGCCAGGCCTCTCACTACTCAGCCTCACTGCCAGGACCTCTCCTTCCTCCAGCCACTCAGCACTGCTAGAGACCTCTCACTACTCAGCCCTCCTTACTGCCCAGGATCACTGCCCAGCCACTTGCTCCACTTTTCCACAGGACATCTCACTACCCAACCCTCCAACACTGTCAGGACCTCACTACTCAGCCACTCCAGCACTGCAGGGACCTCTGTACTACCCAGCCACTTACTTACTGCCAAGGTTTCGCCACTACCCAGCCACTCAACACTGGGGCCTCTCACTGCCAACCACTCAACACTGCCAGAACCTCTCTTTCTGTACTCAACACTGCCAGGACCTCTCACTGCTCAGCCATAAACACTGCCAGAACCTCTCACTGTCAACCACTCAACACTGCCAGGACCTCTCCTACCCAGCCACTCAAGCAACACTGCAGGGCCTCTCACTACCCAGCCACTCAACACTGCCCAGGACCTCTCACTACTCAGCCACTCAGCACTGCCAGGACGCCCGCCACTACCCAGCCACTCAGCACTGCAGGACCTCTCACCTACTCAGCCACTCCAACACTGCCAGGACCTCTCCCCTCCCAACCACTCAACTGCCAGGATCTCACTAGCCATGCACTCAGCACTGCCAGGACCCCTCTCACTGCCCAGCCACTCAACACTGCCGGGACCTCTCACTACTCAGCCACTCAACACTGCTGGGACCTCTCACTACTCAACCACTCAACACTGCCAGGGCCTCTCACTGCCCCAGCCTCCAGCACTGCTGGGACCTCACTACTCAGCCACTCAGTACTGCCAGGACCTCTCACTACCCAGCCGCCTCAGTGCTGCCAGGACTCTCACTACCCAGCCACTCCAGCACTGCCAGGACTCCACTGCTCAGCCTCAGCACTGCAGGGCCTCTCTGCTATCCAGCCACTCACTTGCTGCCAGGACCTCTCACTGCCCAGCCTCCCAGCTGCCAGGACCTCTCCTTCCTCAGCCCTCCTTGCTGCCAGGGCCTCTCCTGTCAAGCCACTCCAGCACTGCCCAGAGCCTCTCACTACCCAGCCTCAACACTGCGGGCCTCTCACTACCCAGCCACTCAACACTCTGGAACCTCTCACTTCCCAGCCACTCCCAGCACTGCCAGGACCTCTCACTACCCAGCCCAACACTGCCAGATCTCTCCCACCCCATCCACTCAACACGGACCTCTCACTGCCCAGCCACCCAACACCCACTCTCACTACTTGCAAACCACCTCTCACTTTCTCAGCCACTCCAACACTGCCCAGGACCTCTCACTACCCAGCCATCCTTTACTGCAGGACCTCACTGCCCCAACCACTCCCCTCCAGACCTCCATTCACCCAGCCACTCGCACTGCCAGGACCTCACTACCCAGCCACTCAGCACTGCCAACTCTCACACCCAGCCATCAACCTGCCAGGACCTCACTGCCCAGCCACTCAACACTCCAGGACACTCTCACTGCCAACCCACTCAGCACTGCCAGGACCTCTCACTACCCAACCACTCCAACACTGCCAGGACCCTCACTACCCAGCCACTCCAACACTGCCAGGCCTCTCAACTCAGCACACCACACCCTGCCCTCTCACTACCCAGCCACTCATCTCACTACCTCTCCACTGCAGCCACTCCAACAATCCCAGGACCTCTCACTACCCAGCCACTCAACCTGCACCTCCCACTGCCCAGCCACTCAACACTGCCAGGACCTCTCACTATCCAGCCACTCCAACACTGCCCAGGACCTCTCCTACCCAGCCCCAACACTGCCAGGACCTCTCACTCCCAGCCACTCAGCACAGGCCTCTCTCACTACTCAGCCACCATTAACCACCCGGCACCTCTCACTGCCCAGCCACTCCAGCACTGCCAGGACACTCTCACTACCCACCCACTCCAGCACTGCCAGGACCTCCTCACTACCCAGCCACTCCAGCACTTCAAGAACCTCTCTCACTACTCAGCCCTCCATCACTGCAGCCCATGACATCTCACTACTCAGCCCCAGCACTGCAGGCCACCACTCCTCACTGCCCAGCCATCAGCAACCTCACTTTATCCAGCCACTCAACACTCCAGGACCTCTCACTACCCAGCCACTCAGCACTGCCAGGACCTTTCACTACCCAGCCACTCTCCACATGCAGGACCTCTCACTACCCAGCCACTCCAACACTGCCAGAACCTTTCACTACCCAGCCACTCCAGCACTGCCCAGGACCTTTCACTGCTCAGCCACTCAACACGCTGGGACCTCTCACTGCCCAGCCACTCAGACCCTGGGACCTCCTCTCACTACTCAGCCACTCAACACTGCCAGGACCTCTCACTACCCAGCCACTCAACACTGCCAGGACCTCTCCTGCTACTCAGCACTGCCAGGCCTCTCACTACCCAGCCACTCAACACTACTTAGGACCTCTCACTCCAGACACTCAACACTGCCAGGACCTCTCTTTCTCAGCCACTCCTTACACCCCAGGATCTCTCACTACCCAGCCACCAACACTGCCAGGACCTCTCCTGCCCAGCCTCACACTGCCGGGACCTCTACTACTCCAGCCACTCCTTGCAGGCCTCTCACTACCCAGCCACTCCAACACTGCCACGACCTCTCACTCCAGCCACTCAGCACTGCTACGACCTCTCCTGACCAGCCACTCAACACTGCCAGGACCTCCTCTTACTCAGCCACTCCCAGCACCACTAGGACCTCACTGCCCAGCCACTCAGCACTGCCAGGGACCTCTCACTACCCAGCCACTCCAGCACTGCAGGACCTCTCACTACCCAGCCACCAGCACTGCCAGGACCTCTCACTACCCAGCCACTCCAGCACTGCCAGGACCTCTCACTACCCAGCCACTCAGCACTACTAGGACCTTTCTCTCTTACAGCCACTCAGCACTGCCAGGACCTCTCACTGCCCAGCCACTCCAGCACTGCCAGGACCTCTCATTACTCAGCCTCAACACTGCCAGGACCTCTCACTACTCAGCCACTCAGCACTGGGGCCTCTCACTGCACCCAGCCACTCAACACTGCCGGGACCTCTCACTATCCAGCCCTCCAGCACTGCCAGGACCTCCTCACTACCCAGCACTCAACACTGCCAGGACGTCTCACTGCCCAGCCGCTCAGCACTGCCAGGACCTCTCACTGCCAGCCACCAACACTGCCAGGACCTCTCTATCCACTCACTCAGCACTGCCAGGACCTCTCACTACCCAGCCACTCCAGCACTGCCAGGACCTCTCACTACCCAGCCACTCAACACTGCCAGGACCTCTCACTACCACTCCACCTTTGCCAGCACCTCTCACTACCCAGCCATCAGCACTGCCAGGACCTTCACACAGGCACCAACACTGCCAGACCTCACTATCCCCCACCAGCACTGCCAGGACCCTCACTATCCAGCCACTCCAGCACTGCCAGGACCTCTCACACTATCCCTCCTCCAGCACTGCCAGGACCTCCCACTACAGCCACCAACACCACACGCCCCACCCCAACCGCTCACACTGGGACCCCCACACTCCACCAACCACTCCTGCCAGGACCTCTCACCATCCACTCCACCAGCACTCCCAGGACTCTGCAACACCAGCCACTCAGCACTGCCAGGACCTCTCACCCTACCCAGCCACTCAACACTGCCAGGACCTCTCACTGCCCAGCCACTCCAACACTGCCAGGACCTCCTCACTTCACCAGCCCTCCAACACTGCCAGAACCTCTTCACTGCCCAGCCACTCAGCACTGCCAGGACCTCTCACTATCCAGCCACCCACTGGGACCTCACACACCATCTCCACTCCACTGCCAGGACCACTCTCACTACTCAGCCACTCAGCACTGCCAGGACCTCTCACTACCCAGCCACTCCAGCACTGCCAGGACCTCTCACTACCCAGCCACTCCAGCACTGCCCAGGACCTCTCACTACTCAGCCACTCCCAACACTGCCAGGACCTCTCTGCTACCCAGCCACTCAGCACTGCCAGGACCTCACTACCCAGCCACTCAACACTACCCAGGACCTCTCACTATAGCCACTCAGCACTGCCAGGACCTCTCACTACTCAGCCACTCCAGCACTGCCAGGACCTCTCACCTACCCAGCCACTCAGCACTGCCAGGACCTCTCACTACTCCAGCCACTCCAGCACTGCCAGGACCTCTCACTACTCAGCCACTCAACACTGCCAGGATCTCTCACTACTCAGCCACTTAACACTGCCAGAGACTCTCACTATCAGCCACTCAACACTGCCAGGACCTCTCCCACTACTCAGCCACTCAGCACTGCCAGGACCTCTCACTACCCAGCCACTCAGCACTGCCAGGACCTCTCACTACCCAGCCACTCAGCACTGCCAGGACCTCTCACTACCCAGCCACTCAGCACTGCCAGGACTCCTACTGCTCAGCCACTCCAGCACACCAGGATCCTCTCACTACTCCAGCCACTCCAGCACTGCCAGGACCTCTCACTCTCAGCCACTCCAGCACTGCCAGGACCTCTCACTATCCAGCCACTCCAACACTGCCAGGACCTCTCACTATCCAGCCACTCAACACTGCCAGGACCTCTCACTATCCCCCACTCAGCACTGCCAGGACCTCTCACTACCCAGCCACTCCAGCACTGCCAGGACCTCTCACTGCCCAACCACTCAACAATGCCAGGCCTCTCACTACACAGCCTCAGCACTGCCAGGACCTCTCACTACCCAGCCACTCAGCACTGCAGGACCTCTCACTACAGCCTCCAGCACTGGGACCTCTCACTACTCAGCCACTCCAGCACTGTGGGACATCTCCTACCCAGCCACTCAGCACTGCCAGGGCCTCTCACTCCCAGCCACTCAGCACTGCCAGGGACCTCTCATTGCTCAGCCACTCCAGCACTGCCAGGGCCTCCCACCCAGCCACCAGCAACAGGACCTCTCACTACCCAGCCTCCGCCTGCCCAGGCCTCTCACTACCCAGCCACTCAGCACTGCCAGGACCTCATCACTCCAGCCACTCCAGCACTGCCAGGACCTCACTACCAGCCTCAGCACTGCCAGGACCTCTCACTACTCAGCCCTCCAACACTGCTAGGACCTCTCCCACTACCCAGCCACTCAACACTGCCAGGACCTCTCACTCTCTCCACCCACTCAGCACTGCCAGGACCTCTCACTACCCAGCCTCGCACCGGGACCTCTGCTCACCACCAGCACTGCCAGGACCTCCTCCTATCCACCCACTCCAGCACTGCCAGGACCTCTCACTACTCAGCCACTCAGCACTGCCAGGACCTCTCACTACCCAGCCACTCAGCACTGCCAGGACCTCTCACTGCCCAGCCACTCAGCACTGCCAGGACCTCTCACTACCCAGCCACCCAGCACTGCAGGACCTCTCACTACTAGCCACTCAACACTGCCAGGACCTCTCACTGCCCAGCCACTCAGCACTGCCAGGACCTCTCACTACTCAGCCACTCCCAACACAGCCAGGACCCTACACCAGCACCCAGCTGCCAGACCCCCACCACTCAGCCCCCAACACTGCCAGGACCTCTCACTCTCAGCCCTCAACACTGCCAGGACCTCTCACTGCCCAGCCACTCAGCACTGCCAGGACCTCTCTCTACCTTCCAGCCACTCAGCCTTTCACAGGACCTCTCCTCCCAGCCACCCCCAGCACTGGACTCTACTACCCAGCCCACAAGCACTGCTGGGACCTCTCACCACAGCCACTCAGCACTAGCCAGGACCTCTCACTGCCCAGCCACTCAGCACTGCCAGGACCTCCTCACTACTCAGCCACTCAGCACCTTGAGAACTCTCACTATCAGCCACTCAACACTGCCAGGACCTCTCACTATCTCAGCCACTCAGCACTGCCAGGACCTCTCACTCCATCCCACTCCAGCACTGCCAGGACCTCTCACTACCCAGCCACTCAGCACTGCCAGGACCTCTCACTACCCAGCCACTCAGCACTGCCAGGACCTCTCATTGCTCAGCCACTCCTATTGCCAGGACCTCTCACTACCCAGCCACTCAGCACTGCCAGGACCTCTCACTACCAGCAACCAACACCAGGACCCACATCATCAGCCACTCCAGCACACTGCCAGGACCTCTCACTACCCAGCCACTCCAGCACTGCCAGGACCTCTCACTACCCAGCCACTCAGCACTGCCAGGACCTCTCTCTACTCCAGCCCTCCAGCACTGCCAGGACCTCTCACTGCCCAGCCACTCCCAGCACTGCCAGGACCTCTCACTACCCAGCCACTCAACACTGCCAGGACCTCTCACTACCCAGCCACTCAGCACTGCCAGGACCTCAACACTCAGCCACTCCAACACTGCCAGGACCTCTCCCACACCCAACCACCAGCCACACCCAGACCTCACCCCAACCACCCCCAACACTGCTGGGACCTCTCACCACCCAGCCACCAACACTGCCAGGACCTCCAACTATCCTCAGCACTGCCAGGACCTCTCACCACCCAGCCACTCAACACTGCCAGGACCTCCCATTTCCAGCCACCAGCACCGCCAGGACCCTCACCATCCACCCACACCACCGCCAGGAACTCCACCACCAGCCACCCAGCACTGCCACCCACTACCCAGCCACTCAGCACCAACCCCCCAACCACCCAAACCCCCTCACTACCCAGCCCACCAACACTGCCAGGACCTCTCACTCACCCAGCCACCCAACACTGCCAGGACCTCTCACTACCCAGCCACCCCAGCACTGCCAAGCCTCTCACTACCCAGCCACTCAACACTACCCAGGACCACTCACTACTCCAGCCACTCAACACCTGGGACCTCTCACTACCCAGCCACTCCAGCACTGCCCAGGACCTCTCACTACTCCAGCCACCTAAGCAAACAATTACACCAGGATCACCAGCTGGGAGGTGACAATTAGTAACACATTAAACATCATTAAAGACACGGAATGGGGCCCATAACACAACTCATTAAGGAAACATAACATAACTTTAAGACTTAGAGAACAGAACCAAAGAAAATGTTACAAATTTCTTCCCATGTAGTTAATACTGGGACTGATAAGAAACGTCCCTACACCCACTCACTTTGAGTAAAGGCGAGGATGTGTCTCATCTTAGAGTGACCAGATTTTTTTGCAGGTTTTTGTACGCCTGCTTGTGTGTGTGGCGTGTGTGTGTGTGTGTGTGTGTGTGTGTGTGTGAGTGTGTGTGTGAGAAATATATATGAGAATGTGTGTGTGTGTGAAGTGTGTGTCTCATGTGTATCAATGTGTGTGTGTGTGTGTGTGTCACGTCGATATGTCACATAAAAACTGCCGTGTTTAATTCGATTTACTTCTACACACAAAGTTAACGATCTTCTGAACCATACGAGTCTCTGAAAAAAAAAATCGAAGGAAAAAAAAAAAGACAAACTTAAAAAAAAAGCAGCTTATGCGAGAAAAAAGAGACAGGCTGTATACGACCATCACACAAATGAGGCGGCAAAACACTGAAAATAATCTATAGAAAAAAGATGAAAGAGTCATAAGCGTGAACTTTCTTTTGTATGCATTGAAATCCTGATTTGCAAATGTAAATATACATGATCATATCTGTGAAACATAACTGAAGCGTCTTCAAAGGGTGTTTAAAGGGGGAGCACTGGAAGATGAAGACCAGGTATAAATACTGCAGCATAAACAGCTGACGGGGGTAAACAATAGCAAACTGGTCACTTCTTTGGTACAAATTACCATTCTTACGTGACGAAACAATCTGAAAATAAAATCCTTGATCGGTTTTGTTTGTTTACACACACACACACACACACACACACACACACACACACACACAACTCTCCTTACAATATAAAAACAAACACAGCCCCCCTCCCCACACCCCAAAATCCCCAAAGTGCTCTGAAATAATGAACAGTCCTTCCGGCTCCTATGACAACTGCTAAGAGAAATTTCGTATTGAATTTGTGTGATACCGTCCCAGTGATGCAAGGTATCATGACTGTGCTATAGACTGACCAATGAGGCATGTAAGAAAGAAAATGTAACCGACCTTGGCCTGTCAACACTGCACTTAAAAACATACAAGTCAGAATCATGAACTCTGATCTAGAAGAACTCAGAAATGCAGAGAGAGACCTGGTAGTTGTAGCATTAGTAAATATGACAAATTTTAGGATAAGAAGTACCGGTATGGCCAGCACAAGGACAGAACCAGACAATGTGGATGTAGTCGGGCCAGAATTACTGGGATACAGACAACATCTGGCAAGTTAGTAACGCTGTACCCATACCGAACACTCAGCATGTAAACTTTGTGATAAACCTTAAAGCATACAACTTGAACATTATATTATTGAATGTGACACTGTCAAAGACTTCAGCCACCTGACATTATTGTATCATGAACTATGTAATTACTACATTAAATCAGGAGTGCTTGAGGATATTCTTGCTGTCAATCCAAAATTGCTACCACACGATTAGTCCTCAAACAGAATATGACCTACTGTATATGAACCATTGTCCTGCATGGCAGTGAACAGTGATATACCCACATTAATATGACCTATAAATACTGTTAATGAATATGATGTATTCCTTTGTGTATGAAACTCTTATCCTGTGTGGCAGTGAACAGTGATATCACCCACATCAATATGACCTATGAATACTATTAATGAATATGATGTATTCCTTGCAGTATGAAACTCTGTCCTGTGTGGCAGTGAACAGTGATATCACCCACATCAATATGACCTATATACTGTATACTGTTAATGAATATGATACCTTTGTGTATGAACCTCTGTTCTGCGTGGCAGTGAAGTGATACCACCCTCAGTGTCAAGGCCTGACTGAATTACTCAGAATAGACAAACTGTACCCAGGCTTTGTAAATAAATTTGTTTAACAGTAATTAACAGAAATATACACACATATGCCCTCTCTCTCTCTTCTCTCTCTCTTCTCTCTCTATAAAATATCTATAAATTATTCATTTTAATTATTCATTCATAAACACTCACCTATTAAAGATGACTCTCATAGTGTACCAAGGAAAACAGAAATGTCTTTCCTCCTGCTCTCCCCCTCCCTCCCCTTTCTACTTTCTTTCTTTCATCCCATCTTTCTCTCCTTCAACTCCTTTTCCGTATCTCTCAGACTTCCCTCCCTCCTCCCCCTCCTCCATCCCCCTCCTCCTTCCCTCCATCACACACCACAATACTAGTTTACCAAATGATTTACATTTTGAGTTTCACATTTCCATCTGATACAGGCGGAAGATCATTATAGTGAGGGCCTCTCTCTCACCTGGGGAGGTGGCAGCTTTACTGGAGAGAGGGTGAGTGGGAGAGGTGGAGAAAGTGAGAGTAGAGGGGAGGTAAGAGTAGAGGAAAGAATGAGAGTGGAGGGAGAGGGTGAAAGTGGTGGAGAGTGAAAGTAGAGACTTTGGTGAGATGGAGGGAGAGTGAGAGTTGAGAGTGAGAGCAGAGGGAGAATGAGTAGAGAGAAGAGGGTGAGAGTGGTGGAGAGAGTGGTGGGACTTTGGTGAGAGGAGGGAGAGGAGGTTGAGGGAGAGTGAGAGTAGAGGGAGATTGAGTAGAGGGAGAGGGTGAGAGTGTGGAGGTGAGAGTGATTGGCACCCCACTGAAGGCTTCTCTTGCTAGGGTTGAAGCCTCGCTGAAGCCTCTGGCTCGCTTGACGGGAAACCTTTAGCTTAGCGAGCTTGGCTGATGCCTAGAGGTGGGGGTGGTGATGGGTGGAGGTGGGTGATGGGTGATTGTAATGATGGGTGATGGGTGGTTGTAATGATGGGTGATGGGTGGTATGGGCACGGGTGGTGGTGATGGGTTAGCTAGTGATGATGGGTGGTTGTGATGGGTGGTAATAGACACGGGTGGTAGTGATGGGTTAGTGATGATGGGTGGTTGTGATGGGTGTGTAGACACGGGTGGTGGTGATGGGTGTAGTGATGATGGTGGTGTGATGGGAGGTAATGGAGCACGGGTGGTGGTGATGGGTGTAGTGATGATGGGTGGTAATAGACACGGGAGGGAGGGGAAGGAGGAGGTAGGGTGAGGAGGGAGTGAGGAGGAGGGGTGGGGGAGGTGGGAGGGGGAGGTGGGAGAGGAGGGAGGAGGAGGAGGGAGGGTGAGGAGGAGA
The DNA here is from genome assembly GCF_018991925.1 of Homarus americanus. Lineage (NCBI taxonomy): Eukaryota > Metazoa > Arthropoda > Malacostraca > Decapoda > Nephropidae > Homarus > Homarus americanus. Next base: position 6,655,374 of record NW_024725489.1, on the reverse strand, counting down.
GGGAGGGAGGAGGAGGAGGATGCTGGTAAGCCTCATATCATCTCAAACTGGATTAAATAACTGCTGCAGTATGACGGAGACGTGGGGGAGGAGGAGGAGGAGGAGGAAGGAGGAGGAGAAAGAGATGAGATAAATAGATATAAAAGAAATATAACACATAGAATTCCTCACCAGGTCAGCCTCATCAGTATTCTCTCCTCTACAAAATATGACAATTTCTTTCCATTTCTGAACGACAAGGTAAGGAGGAGGGAGAGAGAGGTGGTGGGGCGGGAGGAGGAGGCGAGGAGGGCGGGAGGAGGAGGCGAGGAGGAGGAGGGCAGGAGGAGGAGGGCCGAGGAGGAGGAGAGGAGGAGGAGGGCGAGAAAAAAAATATATATATTCAAATTCTTCCAAGACACTGTATATTTTCCCTCCCCTCAAGACCTCCTATTTTATCCACTATTTACTCTACTCCCCAATCACTTCCAACTCCTTTTAAGTCAAGTGATCTAAGATGATGACGTTTTGAAGATTGGAGGTGTACAGCAGAACAGCCAGGTACAGTACAAAGAGGGGAGGTGGCGGTGCAGCAGAACCAACCAGGTACAGTACAAGAGGAGAAGGTGAGTGCAGCAGAACAGCCAGGTGCAAAGTACAGAGAGGAGGTGGCAGTGCAGCAGAACAGCCAGGTACACACAACAGTACAAGAGGAGGGTGGCGGTGCAGCAGAACAGCCAGTACAGTACAAAGAGGGAGGGTGGCAGTGCAGCAGAACAGCCAGGTACAGCATAAGGGAGGTGTGATTGCAGCAGAACAGCCAGGTACAATACAAGAGAGGTGGCAGTGCAGCAAGCGTAGTACAGTACAGAGGGGAGGTGGCGTGCAGCAGAACAGCCAGGTACAAGTCTAAAAGAGAGGAGAAACAAAACAACCAAAGGTGGCAGTGCAGCAAACAGCCAGGCACAGTACAAGAGGAGGGTGGCAGCAGCCAAACAGCCAGGTACAATTACAAGAGGAGGTGGCGGTGCAGCAGAACAGCCAGGTACAATACAAAGAGGTGGCGGTGCAGAACAGCCAGGTACAAAGGATTGTGATTGCGCAAACAAAAAACCAAAAAAAAACAGCCAGGTACAGTACAAAGGGAGATCGGCAGCAAACAGCCAGTTGACACCTAGGGAGAATTGGCGGTGCAGCAGAACAGCCAGGTACAGTCAAGAGGGAGATTGGCGGTGCAGCAGAACAGCCAGGCACAGTACAGAGAGGGAAGGTGTGACTGCAGCAGAACGCCAGGCACAATACCCAAAGAGGGGGAGAAGATGGAGGTGCAGCAGAACAGCCAGGTAAAGTCAAAAGAGGTGGCGGTGCAGCAGAACAGCCAGGTACAGTACAAAGAGATGGCGGTGCAGCAGAACAACCAATTACAGTAAAAGAGAGGAGTGGCGGTGCAGCAGAACAGCCAGGTGATACAAGAGGGAGGTGGCAGTGCAGCAGAACAGCCAGGTACAGTCTAAGAGGTGGCAGTGCAGCAGAACAGCCAGGTACAGTACAAGAGGGAGGTGGCGGTACAGCAGAACAGCCAGGTACAGTACAAGAGAGGGAGGGTGGCGGTCACAGCAGAACAGCAGGTACAGTACAAGGAGAGGTGGCAGTGCAGCAGAACAGCCAGGTACAGTACAGAGATGGCAGTGCAGCAGAACAGCCAGGTACAGTACAAAAGAGGAGGGTGGTGCAGCAGAACAGCCAGGTACAATCAAGAGAGGGAGGGTGGCAGTGCAGCAGAACAGCCAAGGTACATACAAGAGGGGAGGAGTGGCAGTGCAGCAGAACAACAGGCAAATTACAAGAGAGGAGAACAGCAGTGCAGCCAAGACAGCCAGGTACAGTAAAAGAGGGAAGGTGGCAGGCAGCAAGAACCAGCCAGGTACAGTAGGAGGTGGCAGTGCAGCAGAACAGCCAGGTACAGTACAAAGAGGGAGGGTGGCGGTGCAGCAGAACACCAGGTACAGCACAAGAGAGATGCGGTGCAGCAGAACAGCCAGGCCAGTCACAAAGAGGGAGGGTGGATCAAGCAGAACAGCCAGGTACAGTACAAGAGGAGGTGGCAGTGCAGCAGAACAAAGTACAGTACAAAGAGGTGGCGGTGCAGCAGAACAGCCAGGTACAATTACAAGAGAGGAGAATTGGCGGTCAGACAAACAGCCAGGCACAGTACAAGAGGTGGCGGTGCAGCAAAACAGCCAGGTACAATTACAAGGGAGGGTGGCAGCAGCAAACAAGATACAATACAAAGAGAGGAAGAGGTGGCGATTGCAGCAAAACAGCCAGGCACAGTACAAGAGTGGGCGATTCCAGAAACAGCCAGGCAATTACAAGAGGAGGTGGAGTGCAGCAGAACAGGTACAGTACAAGGGGAGGAACGAGGTGCAGCAGAACAGCCAGGTACAATTACAAAGAGAGGGAGGTGGAGGTGCAGCAGAACAGCCAGGTACAGTACAAAGGAGGGTGGCAGTGCAGCAGAACAGCCAGGTACAGTACAAGAGGGAGGGTGGCGGTGCAGCAGAACAGCCAGGTACCAGTACAGAGAGGAGGTGCGGTGCATCAGAACAACAAGGTACAGTACAAAAATAGTGATTACAGCAGAACAATAGTACAATTACAAGAGGGAGGGTGGGTGCAGCCAAGAACAACAGGTACAGTACAAACAGAGGAGGTGGCAGTGCAGCAGAACAGCCAGGTACCAATCCATAAGAGGTGGCGGTGCAGCAGAACAGCAGGTACAGCACAAAGAGGGAGAGGTAGCGGTGCAGCAGAACAGCCAGGACAGTACAAGAGAGGGAGAGGGTGGCAGAGCAGAACAGCCAGGCACAGACAAAGAGAGGGAGGTGGCAGTGCAGCAGACAGCCAGGTACAATTACAAAGAGGGAGGGTGGCAGTGCAGCAGAACAGCCAGGCACAGTACAAGAGGGAGGGTGGAGGTGCAAGAACAGCCATGTACAGATACAAGAGAGGGGAAGGTGGCAGTTGGCAGAACAGCCATGTACAGTACAAAGAGAGGGAGGGTGGCGGTGCAGCAGAACAGCCAGGTGCAAAGTACAGAGAGAGGGAGGGTGGCGGTGCAGAAGAACAGCAAGTACAGTACAAGAGGGAGGGTGGAGGTGCAGCAGAACAGCCAGGTATCCGATATTTTACTGAAAAAGTCTGTTATTGAGACAGAGTTTATTGTACAAGTATTTTAAAGTCCTGTCAACTTGTAGGTAGAAATACGTCAATATAGAGGCTTTCTATAATAGTGCCACTGTCTGCCGAGTGAGGGACACCGTCACATAACACACTTCATCTCTGTAAACCCCTGCCTCCCTCCCTTAGATGAAGTGGCAGCATATTGTTGAAAATCTTCCATCCGAGATCAAGTCGGACTCACTTTTGTCCCTACCGCCTTGTTCCTGCATATTAATGATCTATCCATCTACCAGCAGCAGGACACACACACACACACACACACACACACACACACACACACACACCAGATCCTTACCAACAAAGGAGTCCAAAGACATTAAAAGCCCATACCAACCCCTCCTGAACCCTCCTCCCTACGGAATATCAACAAGTTCCGAAGTTACAATTTCATTTAGAAAAGAACCAAAACCAGTGTTAAGCAGGGTGAACAGTGGTGAACAGTGTAAATCAATGAGAACAACTCAACAGTAACAGTCATACCCAAGTTAACCTTCACACATTGAGGTCCCAGGTACCCAGTGATGGCACCCGCCGAGACCCAACAATCACCGATGCTTAATCAGTCCTACAATAGAAGGCCTAAGACCAAACCTCACTCATATAACACCATCTGTGAGAATTACTACCACATGTCCCTCATAACACCATCTGGAGGGAATTACCACCACATGTCCCTCATACACACCACCTGTGAGGTACACACCACATGTCCCTCATAACACCAACTGTGAGGAATTACTACCACATGTCCTCCTGCCCTGTAGAAATTACTACACACATGTCCTCATAACATCATCTCTGTGGGGAATTACTACACCACATGTCCCTCATAACACCATCTGTGAGAGTGCCACCACGTCAGGCCTCTTACCATCTGTGAGAGAGTAGTGCTACACACATGCCAGAGGTCCCCTCATAGCACATCTGCTGAGGGAATTACTACACCAGTGCCTGTAACACCATCTGTGGGGAGTTACCACACCGTAAGGCCCCTCATAACACCATCTGTGAGTAAGTACTACACCGTGGTCCCTCATAACACCACCTGTAGAGGTTACTACACCACGTCAGTCCTCATCACCATCATGTGGGGTGCACACACCACGTAGAGGCCTCCTGCTTACCATCTGTGAGAATTACACCACGTGAGTCCCTCATAGCACATCTGCCCAGGGGAATTACTACACCGTGAGGTCCCTCCTGCTTACCATCTGTGAGAGTGCACCGTGAGGCCCTCCTGCTTTCCATCTGTGAAATTACTACACCACGTAAGGAGCCCCTCACTTAACACACCATCTGCGAGGTACTACACCACGCCGGAGCCCTCTGTAGCAACATCTGGGGAGAACTACCACCACGTGAGTTCCTCCTAACACATACAGGAGGGAGTTACTACACTACAGTTTGCTGTTCAACACCTACATTAATCTGTATGTTCTGTATATTTACCTTTCTCTAATAAGAAGGCTTTTTGTTAAACCAATGTATGTAATAAGTCATTTTATGTCCAATGTATATTTTCAGCCTTGGGGCTACAGAATTTTTTCAATAAACCGTTAACTAGTATTATCACACACACACACACACACACACACACACACACACACACACACACACACACACACACACACACACACACACACACACACACACACACACACACACACACACACACACACACACACACACACACACACACACACACACACACACACACACACACACACACACACACACACACACACACACACACACACACACACACACACACACACACACACACACACACACACACACACACACACACACACACACACACACACACACAAGCTGATACCAACCTGTTAAGATTGATTCTATTATCACTCTGGTACTCCCCTGCTTTCTCCTGAAGTCCTTCGGCAGTTCCTTGAATACTACAGCTGCCTTTGCTGGAGGCTCCTTAAATATTGGCTACTTTGTAGACTCCTTAAATACTATAATACCTTTAACAGAGCTCGTTAAATACAGCTCATAAATAATACAGCTGCCTTTAACGGAACTCGCCATCTACAACTGCCTTTAACACAGCTCCTTGATACTACAGCGCTGCCTTTAACACAGCTCCTTAAATACTACAGCTGCCTTCTTACAGCTCCTTAAATAATACAGCTGCCTTTAACACAGCTCGTAAAATAATACAGCTGTTTCATACAGGTCTACAGCACAAGTAACCAGTCTTCACCACAACCAACCACACAAAACTCTCTTAAAATTCTTAAAACAAGATCATTTCTAACATTCAAATTTCTCTCCAATAACACTTCAATAGCTTCCATTCCCTATAATAATTCGTCTTACTATATTAGCTATATAACATCCAACCCGCAAATGGAATAAAAATATATATACCAAAATCCAGAATTCGACATTAGGTTCGCTATGAACCACTCTCTGTACAGATTCTCACCAGACATTTAAAATAATTTGGCATCTCATCCTCAAGTCCTTATATTATAAGACAGTAAATCAATAGCTCTTTGGACGTCAACAAACAAATGCCCCTCGATTCTTTCTTATCTCCTCTCCCCATCAGACGATCCTCTCTCTCTCTCTCCTCTCTCTCCTCTCTCTCCCTCTCTCTCTCTCTCTCTCCTACCACCTATTCCCATGTTAAGTGAGCCAATGTTCAGTCTATCATCCCTCCTCCGTCATTTCAATTGCAGTCATAACACACATTGTTCTTTATCACACCGCCCTCCTCGCCTCTTAGTTCCTTCTCCATCATTCTACTTGCCTCGCTCCCCTTCTCTTTTATGTAATAGATCTCTCTACCTTCTTGCCGTTTCCAGTCTCACTATTACATAATTACATCATCAGTATATTCACTCCTCTGTGTTCTTCTTGTTATGAAAGTCTTTAATAAATTCTCACACCACACAGTCATACAGTATCTACATGACATTAGTCTAAAAACCACAGAATGAATCACCAACATAATGAACCATCGACCCTTATTCAAGATAATGATCACAAACCTCTCGACCCATGGCAAGAAAATGAGTCGAAAATTGTTGAAACCGAGAACAATCAACTTATGCCATAGAATCATGAGAGGCAACACACACAACAACAACAACACGATAGGCTACCAGGATCCAAGATATTAATCGAATGCACACTCGTGTTGATGACACACACACACACACACCACTCATGAGATAAGACCTGCCTGAAGGCTCTCGGTTTTGTAAGCAG
>NW_024725489.1:6644139-6648815 GCF_018991925.1 Homarus americanus | reverse complement strand
ATACACGCGCTCATACACACATATATATATATATTATACGGACAAAGATACAGACATATTTGAATATCATACAGACAGACAGACAGAGATCCTGACTCTATCCATCTGTCTGTCTGTCTATTGTCTGTTGCAATAACTAATACACAAAGACATTTTCACCTTTAATAAGTAAATTCATTCAATCTCTCTCTCTCTCTCTCTCTCTCTCTCTCTCTCTCTCTCTCTCTCTCTCTCTCTCTCTCTCTCTCTCTCTTTTCTCTCTCTCTCTCTCTCTCTCTCTCTCTCTCTCTCTCTCTCTTTTTTAACAGCGCGACACACCTACTTTTTCTTGACTTTAAACTGGGTAAATTATAAGTTGCAGCTCACAGATAAAAGTTTAAGTGACTGCTAAATAACATTATCTCTCTCCCCCTCGGTTATTCTGTCCAAAGTTTTGTCCAACATTTTGTCCGAGTGTTTTTTTTTTTTTTAGCTATTTTGTCCACCATTTTGTCCGATGATATAGCCGTTGTTTTGTCTGTTAATTTTTCTATGATTTTTTTGCGATATTTTGTCCGTTGTTTTGTCCAGCCATTTACATATGTATATATTTTTCTTTTCTTTTTCGTTTATTTTTGTCCAATAATATATTCTAATTGGTCCAATATTTGGTTCATTGTGTCCAATAATTTGTTCATCATTTTATCCGTTCAGTGTTACATAATTTTTACGAACACAAAATGTTCGGTTAAGAGAAAAAAATTAATAATTATAAGATTATAAAATTAACCAAATTGGTGATATTAGACAGACAGACAGACAGACAGACAGACAGACAGACAGATAAAATATAGACAAAATACAGAATCCAGTAATTCATTCTATCTATCTATCTATCTATCTATCTATCTATCTATACTGTCTGTGCCTATCTGTATCTCTCTCTCTCTCTCTCTCTCTCTCTCTCTCTCTCTCTCTCTCTCTCTCTCTCTCTCACACCGAGGGTTGGTCACTAATACACTACTAAGTGATAATGGTTGCCGTCGCTCACTCTCCACGCGCCTTTGACGAGTCCCACTTCACCTCACCCTCGATGCTAATTCACTCACCTCAATTGGCCGGGTCGAGGGCAGGGGAGGGGCGGGAGGGTTGATTGCTGAGGGTCGAGGTAGATTACTCAAGATTAAGGTTAATCATCTCTAGGACGAGGTTAATTTGTCAAGGTCGAGGTCGATATTTTGAAGGACGTGGTTGGTCGAGGTTGATTACTTGAGGGTGAATGAGGTCGATATATAAAGGTTGGTAATCAGGCTGTTGGGTCGAGATCCACTTTTTTTTGAAGGTTGAGTCCATTCCCCATTGCTCCTCAAGATGTGTGCGTCTCTCTCTCTCTCTCTCTCTCTCTCTCTCTCTCTCTCTCTCTCTCTCTCTCTCTCTCTCTCTCTCTCATATCAGGTCGTCACGCCTCTGGGACCCACTCTCACTTTTTTTCCATTTTCATATTCCAACTGAATAAAATATATATAAAGATAATAATAAAAAAATGTTTCTTTTATATCGAGAAGTGAGGTCATGTTTCATCCTTTGCGAGGAGACGTGTTAGTGGAGGTGCTGTAGTGGTGCAGAGGTGCTGTAGTGGTGCTGTAGTGGTGCACAGGTGTTTGCAGTGGTGTGAGAAGCCCTTATTGTGTGGTGATGGTGGTGTAGAGGCCCGATGGTGGTGTAGAGGCCTGATGGTGGTGTAGGGGCCTGATGGTGTGGTGTGGGGGCCTGATGGTGGTGTGGGGAGCCGATGGTGGTGGTGGAGCCTGATGGTGGTGTAGTGGGCCCGATGGTGGTGTAGTGGGCCTGATGGTGGTGTAGTGGTGCTGTAGTGGTGTGGGGTGCTGTAGTGGTATAGAGGTGTTGTAGTGGTGTAGAGAAGCCAATGGTGATGGTGTTGTTATGGTCTGCAGTTAACAACCCTCTTTAACTACCATGACTTTAACCCTTGAATACTTTTTTGAGGAATAAGTCATCGTATTTAAGTAGTTAAGTCATCGTATTCAAAGGGTTAAGTCATCGTATTCAAGTAGCTAAGTCATCGTATTAGCGTAGTCGGTTATCGTACTCAAAAGGTTAAGTCATCGTATTCAAGTAGCTAAGTCATCGTATTAACGTAGTCAAGTTATCGTACTCAAAAGGTTAAGTCATCGTACTCAAGCAGTTAAGTCATTGTACTCAAGTAGTTAAGCCATCATGGTCCTGAACTGTACCCCCTCAATACCTTCACTGTAACTTACCTGTAATAACTAATGACTATACCTGTTGAATATGTCGCTAATCTTTTGTTTATATATATATTTTGAGGTTACGTGTGGCCACCAGAAGCCCACACAGTCTATAGAACACTAACTCATGGGGTGAGATATATATTTAACAGAGACAAGGGTGAAAAATGTCAGTGTTATGAGGCGTCAGGGTGAAGATAAGACGTGTTTTAAGACTCTCTCTCTCTCTCTCTCTCTCTCTCTCTCTCTCTCTCTCTCTCTCTCTCTCTCTCTCTCGCCTGCGTGGTGGTAATGTCTGTTTGTAGGTTAGTCTGGTTGTTTCTTATTGAGTCTAAGTTGGGGTAGTTAGTGGTTGTTTTATACTTTTGAAGACAACGTTGATAATGTTTAAGTAGATATTGTTTATAAAGTTGAGAATTTTTTTTTTTTATTATAAGAGGAACGGAAATGAATGTTTTTGGGAATTATTTTGGCGGGACAGACTGAAGTTGTCGGTCTCCACTCATCAGGTCCACCACCATCAGGTCCACCACCATCGGGTCACCACCACCATGGTCCACCACCACCATCAGGTCCACCACCACCATCAGGTCTACCATCAGGTCTCATCAGGTCCTACCATCAGGTCCACCACCATCAGGTCCACCATCATCAGGTCCACCACCCATAACACAGAGACACATCCAGACCATAACCCGAGTTTATATTATTCGTGCAGCTTCATAAAATACATCACGTGTTGCCGTAGTTGTAATAACCCACACAACCACATATAACTCTCGGCGTGTTGGCTCAGAAAACCTTATCCAGATCTACGGTACGATAGCTATGGTATCTGGACCCTCCATCCCTTGTGTATCCTCCTAAGCCCTCCCTACCAACATTGCGTAGTCTTGGATACCCTAATTAAGGCTCAACCTCGTCACCTGGCTCAGGTACAGAGGTGAGGCAGCAAACCCATTAGGTCCTATCCCACTAGCCTCCTCAAAGAGACTGGATAGAATTCATGGATGATAAGTGGTAGTAACTTCCGACAGGAGCTGCCATGCACAGACCAACTGACCTATGCAGACTCTTATTTTCTTATGTTCTTATGTTCTTTTAGGAATTATTAGTGAGATTCTACTCTGATTTTTTTTTTCTCTCTCTCTCTCTCTCTCTCTCTCTCTCTCTCTCTCTCTCTCCTCTCTCTCTCTCTCTCTCTCTCTCTCAGGTAGGTGACATAAAATGTGTATTTCTTTCCAAATATATTTTATTTTATATTTTTCTTTGTGATCGTGTTTACCTATAATAATAATAATAATAATATCGTAGGTATAATAATAACTATACAACAATAGTAAAAATGACATTACTAATAATATACAACATATATATCCATAAAAATGTAGAAAACACATAATATATATATATATATATATATATATATATATATATATATATATATATATATATATATATATATATATATATACTGTATATATATATACAGATGGGGAGGGTGAACATGTAGCTTTTAGTACATACATTCTGTATAAAATGGAAAAAGTGGGTGAACATTAATTTATCTACAGAACATTGATGATTTTTAAGTGGTTGTATGAGATGCTTATTTATTTGTGTGTGTGTGTGTGTGTATGTACGTGTGTGTGTGTATGTGTTGTGTGTGTGTTGTGTGTACGTGTGTGTGTGTGTGTGTGTGTGTGTGTGTGTGTGTGTGTGTGTGTGTGTGTGTGTACGTGTGTGTGTGTGTGTACTGTGTGTGTGTGTGTGTGTGTACGTGTGTGTATGTGTTAAATGTGTGTGTGTACATGTGTACTAACTAATTTATGTGTACCTGTGTTTGTTTGTGTATCACCATGTTTATTAGTTTGCATCACATGAGGCAAGTCATTAAATGATTACGGTCTGACAGAAGCGAAAATTCTAGTCAATCTGAACTAGATAAAGTGTAGTTATATATATATATATATATATATATATATATATATATATATATATATATATATATATATATATATATATATATATATATATTGGTCAGTACCAGTATCTTACCTTTATGGAAATGGCTGGATATCAATAAGACAACCAACCATAAAGATAGATGGTTCGACAAACCAACCAATAGATTTATAGACAAAGGAACAGAGAAATAAATCAAATACAGACTTATACAGACCCTACACAACATTGACACAGCAGATGAGGTGTGGGTGTGATATATATGTGGTGAATATACACATACGTGTATCGATACAAAAATACACAGTGCAAATACATATTACGTCTGCTGTTAATATTGAGTATAAAATATTGTATTTTGAGTATACATACATTATACAGTACAGTGGCTATATTTATACCTGGTCCATCTTTTTTTTTAATATAATATTGTATTTATTTCACTAAATAACAGCATAATTA
>NW_024725489.1:6626639-6641639 GCF_018991925.1 Homarus americanus | reverse complement strand
TAATATCACTATAAAAATAATATTAATGGGAATAATTTTGGTATATGGATATGTGGTTGTGACTAATGTATGCAAATTCGATTTTTATGAAGAGGAGTCGAAGGTTTTCTCATTTTCGTCTGTTTCTTTGTGAGTCTTGGAGATGTGTTCAGTGTTCTTGCTGTTTTGTTCAGTGTTCTTGTTATTATTTTCAATGTTCTTGTCATTTGTTCATTGTCCCTGTTATTTTTATAATTTGTCGTGTTTTGTTCACTGTTCTCTACATATCAATCAACTGTTGTAGGTGACGTAGATATTCTCACATAAACTATGAACACTTCACCACCACTCCATACAGTATAGTCTCAGTGCAATATGGCCGCCATTTTTATATCTTTGGTTAGGTTAGGGTTAGGTTAGGTTAGGTTGGTTACTCACACACACACACACACACACACACACACACACACACACACACACACACACACACACACACCACCCAAAGCGGTGTTAATGCGTGTCGACAGTGGAGGAGGAACGAGACATTATCCTTCCTTGATTACTAATTCGCTAGCAAAACACCAGTTAGGAAATTCTCATACGAACACTTTTATTATATATATATATATATATATATATATATATATATATATATATATATATATATATATATATATATATATATATATATATACATACATATATAAATATATATATTTGTTAAGATACTGTAGTGTTATTTTAGTATTGGATGTGATTTTGTTGGTGGTAAATAATAATAATAATAACTGATAAAATATTGTTGTATTGTTATCATTGGAATATCGCTATTATTTATTTATTTATTATTATTATTTTTTTATTATCATTGTTATTATTAATATTATTCAGTAAACGTGTATGATATAATGCCGCTAGATAACTCAGTACCGTATTGGTCGTCAATAGAAAAATTCATCGTGTGTTCATCTGTCAACCGAGTCACGACTTTGAAAAGATGTATATATCATATTTATCTATTAAAACAAACATTAACTTCTACAAACTTTTCAAGATAAAATATAGTTGTGTTTTTTCTTTAGTTCATACGTTATTTTTTTTCCTCATTGTAAAGACGAATAATTAAGAAAAATGTTTAGAATTATAATATATATTTTGTAGAATGCGAAAGATGTAATACCGCCTTGACACACACACAACAATATCGTATAAAATTACTTACAATCACTGCCTCTGTGACGTTAAGTGAAATAATTTGTAAGAGGAAAATTTAGTAGAATTTTATGAGACAATTTTGATACGTTGAAAAATCAGAAACTAATTAAACAAGGAAACTAAAAGTGTCAATTCCGAGTAACAAGATGCAAAGGTCTCTGTTAAGTTATGCCTTATTCTGCCATCATATTTCAGGGCCAGTTTATCTAAAGGATGATATTGAATTACTGAATACTATTTAAAGAATGCTAAATGAAGTTAAGTGAGCTATTACTAAATTTAGAGAAAGTTAAGTAAATTACTGTGGGAATATGAAACAATGACCTCACCAGCACTACCGGGTACAGTGCTGCATATAGTGAGTGACAAAACGAGTTCTCAGACTGTAAGTGTTATACAATATGACAAAACGAACGATAAATCTGAACATTACTCTCTGAAGGAAGTTGTATTGCGAATTAGATTACTTCTCTTCACCTGTAAATACTATAAAGACGAGCAACATATTATTACGAAATACTGGGAGTCACTTCACAGCCAGGTATACCAATCATTCTGAGACGACAGGAGCCATAGTCTGTAGTAATCTGTCGTGCCCAGATGTTCGTGTACTTGTCCTGTCGTCCGTGCCTCACCACTACGGACACAGTAATTGAGTCAGTGTATCAGTTTTATCACCTTTTACTGCCGAGTTAATTCATATACTAAAATGGTGGTTTGACTTATGTTCAAAAAACTAACACCCACACACACACACACACACACACACACACACACACACACACACACACACACACACAACACACACACTGGTAGACTCACCCCAGCCTCAGCCACCCGAGTAACCCCCGCCCACCCCCGCCACCAATCACCCATAACACCTACAGAAACCAAACCCCCCACCCCGCCCACCCCGCCACCGCCCACCCTGCCCACCAATCACCCATAACACCTACAGAAACCAACCCCCCGCCCGACACCTGAATAACACCAGCACCAGAGCACCCACACTACTCAACACCCTGCCAGCCCCTTCAACACCCTGCCAGCCCCTTCAACACCCCAGCACCCAGAGCCTCCATCACCCTCAACACCCACCAAACCTCCAGCTTCCCCACCCTCCCCACCTCCCACCCTCTCCACCCTCCCCCACCCTCCCCACCCTCCCCACCCTCCCCCTGCCCTCTGTTGTGAGGTTCAAAATGTTCGTCAAATACAACTTTGTGAATCTCTTAACTTAATCTAAAGTTTGTTGCTACTTTGTGAGGAGAGAGAGCGACGGCACTCTGGCTCCTACCATTAAAACTTCGCCAGCACGAGCAGTAAACACCGCTTGGCGTTCCTCTCCTCCCTACTATGACTTGAATGTATCTTACTAGCTTCGCCAGACGAGTGTTAGTTCGCCCGCCTTTCCTCTACTGGCATGTAAATAGAAGCTTCGCCAGGTTAGCGTTCGCCCGCCTTCCTGACTCAACACGTACGTAGATGGAAGCTCCGCCAGACGTTCGTTCAGCCACTTTCTGCTTGTGGTGGCGCTCTCTTGAGAGCATGATCACTGAGGAGGTGTTGGATATATGATAAAGTTTGTTCTTGTTATCAGCTTGCAACACACACACACACACACACACACACACACACACACACACACACACACACACACACACACACACAGCTGCTGTTGAAATTAGATATGAGAGGTGACATCAACACAGCCGGAGTGTGTTAGTATTAACATAACCAAGACCAACCCCTGTTAACCTCTCTCTCTCTCTGGTAACGGAGATGTAAGAATGAGAGGTGAGAGAGAGAGAGAGGAAAGAGAGGGGAAATGGGGGAGTAAAAGAGGATGGGAGAGAATGGATAAAGAAGGTAGATGAGAGAGGAAATGGAAGGTAGATGAAGACGAGAAGAAAGAGGAGACAGAAGAGAGAGGATGAGAAGAGAAGGTTAAGAAGAGAATGAGAAAGAAGAAGGTAAATGGGATAGTGAGATAAAACAAGAGAGAAAGAAAGAAAACGAGAGAGAAAAGGGGATGGGAAAGAATGAAAGGGGAAGAGGAAAAGAGAGAAAATGAGCAAAAGAAGAAGAATGAAATAGGAGGGAGGAGAGGAGGAAAAGAGGAGATGGGGAAACGAGAAGTAAAATGGGTGTATGGAAGTAAGATGATAAAGATGGAGAAAGAGAGTAAAAGATAAAAAAAATTAAGATTATGGTCACAGGCGAATGAGATAAAGAGAGATGTTAGTCTCTCTCTCTCTCTCTCTCTCTCTCTCTCTCTCTCTCTCTCTCTCTCTCTCTCTCTATGGGAAATAAAATACTTAAATTAATCAAATTATGGGAGATTTAAAGGAGGGTACATCAAGGGTGGTCTTAAAAGAGAGTATATCAAGGGTGGTCTTAAAGGAGTACATCAGGGTGGTCTTAAAAGGAGATATATCAGGGTGTGGTCTTAAAGGGAGGGTACATCAAGGGTGGTCTTAAAAGGAGAGTATATCAGGGGTGGTCTTAAAGGGAGTTCATCAAGGGTGGTCTTAAAGGGAGGGTACATCAGGGTGGTCTTAAAGGGAAGAGTATATCAGGGTGGTGTTAAAGGGAGAGTATATCAGGGGGTCTTAAAGGGAGAGTATATCAAGGGTGGTCTTAAAGGGAGAGTTATCAAGGGTGGTCTTAAAGGGAAGTACATCAAGGGTGGTCTTAAAGGGAGAGTACATCAGGGTGGTCTTAAAGGGAGAGTACATCAAGGGGTGGTCTTAAAGGAAATTACATCAGGGTGGTGGTCTTAAAGGAGAGTACATCAAGGGTGGTCTTAAAGGAGAGTACATCAAGGGTGGTCTTAAAGGGAGAGTACACCAAGGGTGGTCTTAAAGGGAGAGTACATCAAGGGTGGTCTTAAAGGGAGAGTACATCAAGGGGTGGTCTTAAAGGGAGGGTACATCAAGGGAGTCTTAAAGGGAGAGTATATCAGGGGGTCTTAAAGGAGGGTACATCAAGGGTGGTCTTAAAGGAGGAGTATATCAGGGGGTCTTAAAGGGAGAGTACATCAAGGGTGGTCTTAAGGGAGAGTACATCAAGGGTGGTCTTAAAGGAGAGTACATCAGGGTGGTCTTAAAGGAGAGTACATCAAGGGTGGTCTTAAAGGGAGAGTACATCAAGGGTGGTCTTAAAGGGAGAGTATATCAAGGGGTGGTCTTAAAGGGAGAGTACATCAAGGGTGGTCTTAAAGGGAGAGTATATCAGGGGGTCTTAAAGGGAGAGTACATCAAGGGTGGTCTTAAAGGGAGAGTACATCAAGGGTGGTCTTAAAGGGAGAGTACATCAAGGGTGGTCTTAAAGGGAGAGTATATCAAGGGTGGTCTTAAAGGGAGAGTATATCAGGGGGTCTTAAAGGGAAGTACATCAGGGTGGTCTTAAAGGGAGAGTATATCAGGGTTGGTCTTAAAGGAGAGTACATCAAGGGAGGTCTTAAAGGGAGAGTATATCAGGGGGTCTTAAAAGGGAGAGTACATCAAGGGTGGTCTTAAAGGGAGAGTACATCAAGGGTGGTCTTAAAGGAGAGTACATCAGGGGTGGTCTTAAGGGAGAGTATACATCAAGGGTGGTCTTAAAGGAGAGTACATCAAGGGTGGTCTTAAGGGAGAGTATATCAAGGGTGGTCTTAAAGGGAAGTATATCAGGGGGTCTTAAAGGAGAGTACATCAAGGGTGGTCTTAAGGGAGAGTATATCAAGGGTGGTCTTAAAGGGAGAGTATATCAGGGGTGGTCTTAAAGGGAGAGTACATCAAGGGTGGTCTTAAAGGGAGAGTACATCAGGGGGTCTTAAAGGGAGAGTACATCAAAGGTCTTAAGGAAGTACATCAAGGGAGTCTTAAAGGGCTAAGGTAGAGGATCCAAGACTATTCAATTACTTCCTTACCTGAGGCTGAAGCAGATTATCTCTCTCTCTCTCTCTCTCTCTCTCTCTCTCTCTCTGTCTGTCTATATATCTTCCTCTTCTCCCTCTCTCCTCCTATCCCGCCTCGTCTCTCGCCATCATCCTGATTGACGGGCCCAATTAACTAGAAAAAAAGAATAACAATCTCTCTCTCTCTCTCTCTCTCTCGTCTATATATCCTCCTTCCTCTCTCTCTCTCTCTCTCCATCTCTCCTCTCTCTCTCTCTCTTCCTCTCTCTCTCCCTCTCTCTCTCTCTCTCTCTCTCTCTCTCTCTCTCTCTCTCTCTCTCTCTCTCTCTCTCTCTCTCTCCCTCTCTCTCTCTCTCTCTCTCTCTCTCTCTCTCTCTCTCTCTCTCTCTCTCTCTCTCTCTCTCTCTCTCTCTCTCTCTCTCTCTCTCTCTCTCTCTCTCTCTCTCTCATCTCTCTTCTCTCTCTCTCTCTCTCTCTCTCTCTCTCTCTCTCTCCCCTCTCTCTCTCTCCCTCTCTCTCTCTCTCTCTCTCTCTCTCTCTCTCTCTCTCTCTCTCTCTCTCTCTCTCTCTCTCTCTCTCTCTCTCCCTCTCCTCTCTCTCTCTCTCCTCTCTCTCTCTCTCTCTCTCTCTCTCTCTCTCTCTCTCTCTCTCTCTCTCTCTCTCAGTAAGAGCCGTCTAGGGTGCTGACAGGGACCTCTCATTTCAGCCGCTAAATGCAAAACTATTGTTGAATTTATAATTAGTGACGCCAGGCAGCTCGCTCCTCGCTCACACACTCACTTGCTGACTGACTCATTCATTCATTCATTCATTCATTCATTCCCTCACTCACTCATTCACTTACTCACGCTCTCGCTTACTCTTTCAGTGATTTAAATGACTAAATCTTTGACTCACTCACTCACTCACCCACTCGCTTACTCTTTAAGTGATTTACATTGACTAACTCTTTAACTCACTCACTCACTCACTCACTCACTCACTCACTCGCCCGCTCGCTTACTCATTAAGTGATTTACATTGACTAACTCTTTAACTCACTCACTCACTCACTCACTGACTGAGCAACTGGCCCATGAGTACGATGATTTAACCTCATGAGTACTATGACTTAATCCCTTGAGTACGATGACTTAACCCCTTAAATACGATGACTTAACCGCGATTACAATGACTTAACGCCTTGAGTACAATGACTTAACCCCTTAAATACGATGACAACCCTTGAGTACAATGACTTAACGCCTTGAGTACGATGACTTAACCCTCTGAGTACGATGACTTAACCCTCTGAGTACGATGACTTAATCCCCTGTGTTGGTCTTTGTGTGCTTGAGTTATGGCAAAGATGTGTTTATAAACCGGTGGTGGTGACCTTGACCCCTTGACCTTTCGACCTCTTGACACACACACACACACACACACACACACACACACACATACAGTTAATCCATCATCAAGAGACTGTAATAATTAATCCTGTACAATAATTCCGGACAGTTCAAAGCACTTGGTAGGTTTTGCACTGACCACTGACCACTGACCATCCTTTTACAAAATTGAAGACCTTCTGTGGCCCTTTGTTCTTCAGTAGATGTAATTCTGTCTTCTCGTTGGTGACCGAGCTGTGTGGCTCTGGTCGGTTAGTATTCTGTTACTATATTACTTCCGGGGTTCCTCAGGGTGGTTGACTGCCTCCCACCTCTTTTATTGGAATACACGATTATAGACACACACACACACACACACACACACACACACACACACACACACACACACACACACACACACACACACACACACACACACACACACACACACACACACACACACACACACACACACACACACACACACACACACACACACACACACATATTTACCAAGACATAATTATTCACTTCCCTCTGTGTGTGTGTGTGTGTCAATGTGTATGGTACATACGTAATTAAAGTGTAGGTTGCAGGGCTCTATCATCTTCACTACAGACTGACTGACTGAGACGCACCATTGTAAACATAACTGAAAGTAAAGGTGGGAAATATTAAATCATCGACTTATCCAATGAATGATTTAGTATAGCAAGGAATAGTAATTAACATTCTAACTCTCTTGTTCTCTTCTCCTCCTACCTCTCCTTCTCTCTCTTATGTTCTCTGTTTCCTCCTCACCTCCTCTTCTCTCCTTCCACTCCCTTATCTCCTCCTCCTCCTCCTCCTCCTCCTCCCTCCTCCTCCTGTTCTTCCTCCTCCTCTTCCTCGCTGTCTCTCTTGCTCTCCTCTCCTCCTACTCCCTTCTCTTCATCATGATCTGTCTTACCTCCTCACCCCCTCTTCTCTCCTCCTCCTCCTTTACCTCCTCTCTTCCACCCTCTCCCCTTCTCCTATCTCCTGTCTCTTACCCCTCCACCCCCCTCCTGACATACCATCCACAGGGGGAGGGGGCGAGGAGAAGGCAGAATGTTTCAGTGGTATCTGTCTGTCTGTCTGTCTATCTGTCCATGATGAATTTGGTCCCCGTCAGAAAAGTTTACCAGACCCATGGAGTGATTTAAGTTGTGGTGGTGAAGGTTTGGGTGGTGACGGGCTGTTGGCTACACTGCTTCACCTCCCTCACGGATATAACTCACACTGACATGACCATTTTCGGTGGTCCAGGGATATGACATCTCTTAATAACTTGTCATCTTTAATATATAAGCGACTGCCAACGTCCACTAACGCAAAATAAATACTCAAGATTAATATTTTATTTTTTTATTTTTTTTTTTAGTATGGAAATCTAGAAGGGGAAAATTTCATAGGAAAATGTTAATGACAATCAGTTATGGTATTTCAAGCTATTAACTAGTGACTCTTGATATCTTCAAAGACAAGATCAACGTCTCAAGTCAATCATCTTATTCTGTGGGAAACGTGAAAATAAATCACCAGTCTTCTAAACGTTAATTTCATCATCAATTATAATTTATGTGAGTCTTAATTTCTCTCTGAGTCTCAGGAGCAGTTAAGTTAAGACCTGCCTCTCAGCGCTGGATGCGGTGAACAATTAAATAAATCTTCCCTGACTTAATTTATACCAAGAAATATTAGTAATTAATTTAGCACCGTAAATAACCGCAATTCATTTCCCACAATAGATATTAGTATTTAATCTAAACGAAAGAGTAATAGTAATTAATTAACGCAATGAATATCAGTGATAAATTTACCCCAAAATAATAATAATAATATAAATCTTCTTGTCTTCATAACTTAATTAGTAAGTAATTCCCATCGGCCGCTGAGAGGAGATAAATATTTTAAGGAAGAGTCTCTCGTAAGTCCTAGCACCACCACCACTACTACCACCACCATCATCATCATCACTACTACCACCGCCACCACCATCATCATCATCATCACCATCACCATCATCATCATCGAGTAAGATAAGAAGCGATGTCCCAAGATAAACACTTTACCATAACAAGTCCCAGCTCTCAGGGTCTCAAGGGCCAGCCGAGAGTACAGAGTCTGGGGAAACATCCGGTATGAATATTCTACGTTTACAGCCGCCACTTTTTACTGGCGGAGAGACGCGCCTCGGGTCATCCAGATGGAGTTTTCGTGTTCACTACAACCTGCCAGATCACTCAGCTCCTCCTCCTCCTCCTCCTCCTCCTTTTCCTCCTCCTCTTGGTCTTCCTCCTCCTCTTCGTGCTCTTGCTGATATTTTGCTTCCACTTTTATCTTTTGTTATTCCTGTTCCTCATCTTCTTGTCTATTATTCTGTGTCTCTATCTTCCTCTTTTCGTCTTCTTCCTCCTCATACTCTGGCTTCTTCATATTTTTATTATACCCTTCTTCTTCTTCTTCTTCTTCTTCTTCTTCTTCTTCTTCTTCTTCTTCTTCTTCTTCTTCTTCTATTTCCATCACCTTCTCTTCCTCGTCGTCGACCTCTTTTTCCTCTTCTTTTTCCTCCTCTTCGTCGACCTCTTCCACCTCCTCTTCTTTGCCTCCTACGTCTCTCTCAGTCCCAGCTTCCACTCCTCCTCCTCCTCCTCTTTCGTCTACTTTACCCTCCTTTCCTCCTTTTTTTCTGTACCTGTAAATTGCTCTTCCTAATTTTCTCCAGACACTAGCTTCTCCTCTCCCTTGTCATTCACCCTCTTCCTCTTTATCCTACTCTCCGCCTGTCATTTACTTGAAAACAATTACTTTCATTTGTCTCTTATTCTCCCTACTTCTGCTATCTCTCTCTCTCTCTCTCTCTCTTGCTGTTCCTTCTCCTCCTCTTCCCACCCTTCCTCCTTTCCCTGTTCTTGCTATGTGTTCTCTTTGATCTCCTCTACAACCTGACTCCCTCCTCCTCTTCCTCCTCCTTCTCCTCTCCTTATCCTTTTTCCTTTCCATGCTCTTGCTTTGTGCTCTCCTTGATCTGACTCCTCCTCCTCCTCCTTCTCCTCTATCTCCTCGTCCGCTCTTCGTCTCCTACTTGTCTTCTCATCCTCTGCCTGGTATCAAGTCCCTAGACCTGTCTCTCTGCAGCATCACTAATTAATGTGTCTGAATTTTCCCTTTTTCTTGCCTATATACAGTACATGTCTTGCTAATTATCCCTGGAAGTGTTTTAGCCTTCTTCTTCTTCTTCTTCTTCTTCTTCTTCTTCGTTTTCTCAGCTTTCCTTTTCTTCTCTTCTTATTGTTCTTCATTTTCGTCTCTTTCTTCCTCTTCCTCTTCTTCCTGGAAGTTGGAAACGCCCCTCTCCTCCTACTCTTTGCAGGGGTTCCTCTTCGAACTCTGGAAGGATGGTCCCGTCCCTTGTTCCTATTTTTTTCTCTCTTTGCCTGGAAGTTGTTGATCCACTTCCATTCTTGAAAGTATATATTTTTTTTCTTATTCTTTTCCTGGTAACAGCTCCTGCTCTTCTCTACCTGGAAGATGGTTATCTCTGTTGTTCCATCTCGTCTTTGCTGCCTGGAAGACTGGAAGGTGGTTCTCTCTGTTGTTCCATCTGGTCTTTGGTTCCAATGTCCCTGGATGAAGGTCACCCTGTGTCTCCCTGGAAGCTGTCTCTCGTTTTATCTTTAATTCTTTGCTTGTGAAAATCTCCTTATCTCTCCCTTAGAGACTTCCACCTTCTCTCTCTCGTTTATTCTCCGCCTAGGAATGACACTTTTTTGTTTGTGTTCAGGATGGTCTCGTCTTTTGTCGCCTTTGTTTGTTTATCCGAGAAAGGATTTTGTTGAACTTCGTAGAATTGGGTCTGGAAATAATTTGATTTCTGGATTCTGGTCTGGAAACAGATTTTCTGATTTTTTTTGTCTGAAATTATACTTGTTTTCTCGTGGTCTTTGTCTAAGAGAATAAAGTCTTTTCTTTCCTGGACGCTCGCTTGTTTTGTCTTGATCTTCGTCCGCCAACTCCTCTTCCTCTTCCTTCTCCTCCTCCTCCTCCTCCTCCTCCTCTTTGTTCCTAAAAGATTTGATTTTTTATCCCGGAATCTGGTCTTCTCTTCCTCCTCATCCTCCTCCATAATGATCCTTCCTACTTACTCCTGCTCCTCCTACCTTAAAAGCAATTCTTCTTCCTAATTGGAAATTAATCTTCGTCAGGAGAAAATAGATGAATCTTCGTCCTGCTTCGTTTTGCCTCGGCTCCCTTCTTCTTCTTCTTCTTCTTCTTCTTCCCTGTTTTTCTCTCCTACTTCTCTTCTACCTCCCTCCTGTCTCCCTTCTGCCTCCCTTCTACCTCCCTCATGCCTCCCTACTGTCTCCCGTCTACCTCCCTCCTACCTCCCTCCTACCTCCCGCCTACCTCCCTCCTACCTGGGCACTGCTTAGCGTGGCACTCTGGCCTGGCACTGCTTACCCCGTTCTCTGACAACTCCTTCACTACCAGCGGATGATACTCCTGCCTCCTTCACCCGGGATGCTTTTCCTCCTTCACCTGAGATACCGTCCCTCCTTCACTTACGATGTCATTCCTCCTTCACCTGAGATGCTATTCTTCCTTCTTCCTTCACTTGAGATGCTATTCTTCCTTCTTCCTTCACCTAGGATATTATTCCTTCTTTCTTCACCTGCAATGTTATTCTTCATTCTTCCTTCGATGTTATTCTTCCTTTTTCCTTCGATGTTATTCTTCCTTCTTCCTTCGATCTTCCTTCTTCCTTCACCCGGACAGTCATTCTTCACACTAGAATAATCTCACTCAATATATATAATAATGTTCTGTTTTCTCTCACCTGCCTCTCTCTGTGTTGATGAGGGCGACTGTACAGGTAGGTGTTAACACGGGGCCCACCTCCTCACACCTGGCTTTAATAATATTTACCTTTTGGCTTTTAATTATTTTTTTTTTCTTCAAAGATTTTATTTTTTTTTAGTCCTGAAGCAGAGAACACTGTATGACTAGCTGTCGTCTGTCTGTCTATTTGTCTGTCTGTCTCTGGGTCTGTACGTCAATGAGTCTGTCTGTGGTGACTGTCTTGGTCTTTGGTTTTTATGTTTCTGTCTATCTGTGGATCTATCTACTGTCTGTCTTTCTGTCTGTTATGGTCTGTCTGTCTGTCTGTCTGTTATGGTCTGTCTGTCTGTCTGTCTGTTATGGTCTGTCTGTCTGGATGTCTGTTATGGTCTGTCTGTCTGTCTGTATGTGGCCGGAGTCATCAACAACAACAACAACAACAACAATAACAAAAACAATAACAAAAAACCCAATAATACCCAAAGTAACAACAACAACGACAAGATTACGAATAACAACAACAATACCACCACCAAGAACAGCAACAACAACAACAACAACACAATATTGCTAGTTCAAACATTCTCTCTCTCTCTCTCTCTCTCTCTCTCTCTCTCTCTCTCTCTCTCTCTCTCTCTCTCTCTGTATTTCTCAACGCCCTTGTTACATTCATTCACTTAGTAACTCTGTCCTCCAGTTTGAATTCCATTTTTCCCTCTCCTTGACACACCCACTGAAGTGCCTTACACCATACCACACCTTTCACCATACCACACCTTGCACCATACCAAACCTTTCACCATACCACACCTTTCACCATACCACACCTTACACCATACCACACCTTACACCATACCACACCTTACACCATACCACACCTTACACCATACCACACCTTGCACCATACCACACCTGGCACCATACTACATTTAATCCTAATTACATCTTGTCTCACCTCTGCCTCACCTGTCATTCACTTAAAACTTAAATCCCACAAACCAACATCTGATTCTCTTCGTATTTGTTGATTATCTCATTGACTATAGTATTGAATCCCTTATGTGTTCGGGCTACAGTTTCCTGAAGTTATTAAGTGTGATGTGGTCGTAGTGGTTATAAGGTGTTATTGTGATGTTATTGTTATTTATTGTTATTGTTATTTTTTATTATTCTTTATTATAATTATTATTATTATTATTATTATTATTATTATTATTATTATTATTATTATTATTATTATTATTATTATTATTATTATTATTATTATTATTATTATTATTATTATTATCATTATTATTATCATTACGGCTGTCATCTCATAACACAAGCATGGTTCATAGCTAACAGCACCTGGCCGTCAAGCACAATATTACCAAAGTTTAGTGTGTCGTAATCCCAAACCACCGACATAACTTAGTCATATAGAGAAATAACAGGAGGGGGTGAGGATACTTGACGTCTAGTGTACGCTTAAAATAGGTATTATATTAACCTTATGAACATTGTGGCTGCCTGGTTTGTTGTGGTTGGGGGTTGTAGGTGGTGTTGTGGTTGTCAGAGGTGTGGTTGTGGTTGTAGGAGGTGTGGTTGTGGTTGTAGGAGGTGTGGTTGTGGTTGTAGGAGGTGTGGTTGTGGTTGTAGGAGGTGTGGTTGTGGTTGTCAGAGTGTGGTTGTGGTTGTAGGAGGTGTGGTTGTGGTTGTAGGAGGTGTGGTTGTGGTTGTAGGTGTGGTTGTGGTTGTAGGAGGTGTGGTTGTGGTTGTAGGTGTGGTTGTGGTTGTGGTGGTGTTGTGGTTGTCAGAGGTGTGGTTGCGGTTAAGGGTGTGGTTGGGTTGTAGGAGGTGTGGTTGTGGTTGCAGGAGGTGTGGTTGTGTTTCCAGGATATGTGGTTGTAGGAAATGTGACTATGGTCGTAGTTGTGGTTGAAGTGGTTGTAGTTGTGAAAGGAGGTGTGGTTGTTATTGAAATGGTTGTAGCTGTGGTTAAAGGGGTTTGTGGCTGGCTGTGGAAGATGTGTTGGTGATTGTCGTAGTTGTGGTTATGATTGTGTTTGTGAAATGGGGCATAGTTGTGATTGTACATTAGGACGAAGGTTGGTCACACACACACACACACACACACACACACACACACACACACACACACACACACACACACCAGTTGGAGGTTACCAAGCCAAAACAAAACAAGGTAAGCTTCCTATTTCTCAGGTAAGCCAAGGCACTCACAACTCCCAGACACGGACGGAAACAGACAGACACGGGCAGACAGACACGAGCAGACAAGACACGGACGGAAACAGACACGAGCGACAGACACGGGCAGACAGACACGGACAAGCATGACACGGAAATAACGACACAGAGTCAGAGATTTCCTTCACGACACGGAAATATGACACGGAGGGACACGGTGGAGGAAACGAGCATAGCAACTAGTGGTAAACGGTGAACAGAGGAGAGAGAGAGGGAGAGAAGGAGGGAGAAGAAAGAAAGGGAGGAATTAATGAAGAGGGCGAGCGAGAGAGAGAGAGAGAAGGAGAAATGGGGGAGAAGGAGTAAATTGAAAGAGAGAAAGGATACAAAGGGAAAGGGAGAATTGAGAGAGACATAAGAAGAGTTATAATTGTACAGAGAGAGAGAGAAAGGATACAAAGGGAAAGGGAGAATTGAGAGAGACATAAGAAGAGTTATAATTGTACAGAGAGAGTTATATCAGAATTTTTTCTGTCTTTACCTCTACACATGCTCACCTACTCCCATCACCTCCTGCATCACCTCCTCCTTTTCCCCTCCTTCTCCCCTCCTCTCCCCTCCCCCCTCCCCTCCTCTCCTACCTCACCTCACCATCCGCTGCCTCTCCTCCCCTTCTCCCCACCCCTCCTTACTCTTCCTTTACATACCCATACCCCCCCTCCACATCCCCTCCCTCTCCCCTACCGCCTTCTCTCCCGCCTTACCCTCTCCCACCCCCCCCCTCCCCTCACCCCTCCCCTCCCTCTCTTCTTACCCCCCTCACCTTCCTACCCTCCCTCACTACCCCTCTCACCCTTACCCCTCCTGCACCCCACCCCCACCCCCCTCACCCCTTACCCCTCACCACCTTCCCAGGCCTACCTAGAACTCACTTAAAACACTCCAGTTGTTTGCTCAATAATTCTGGAAGTAGATGACACCTTTTTACCCCCCTCACCCCCCACCCCCCACCCTCAGCCCTCACCCCTCAGCCCTCAGCCCTCACCAAGTCATGAGTCGAGGTAATATTTCCAGAGTTTGAGGGAGGGCCTTGGTCAGGTTGATCAATCAGCTTCTGTGTTTGTTGGTAAATAACCTCTTGAGAAATTTATCTTGGCTGGTAGCTTAAGCCCGATGATATTGCGGTTCACTGATGCTGTAATGGTGTAGGTTGTAGGAGGGTGTGTGTGTGTGTGGGTGGGTGGGTGTGTGGGTTAGTGGGGGTTAGTGGGTGGGTTGAGTATTGATGTGGATGTGGATGGGCAGGTGTGTGTGTGTGTGTGTGTGTGTTTTGGTGTGAATGGGTGGGTTAATGGATGTTGTGCTGTAAGAGGAAACATACCTCTCCTCCACACACCCCAACACCCCCCCCCACCTGACACCCCCCTCCAACGCACCACCCCGCCCCCCACCACCCCACCCCACCCCACCCCCCACCCCACC
>NW_024725489.1:6591639-6621639 GCF_018991925.1 Homarus americanus | reverse complement strand
TGACCACCGTGTTCAGAATACCATAATTAGTGTTCAGAGTACCATTATAATACCATGACCACCGTGTTCAGAATACCATAATTAGTGTTCAGAGTACCATTATAATACCATGACCACCGTGTTCAGAATACCATAATTAGTGTTCAGAGTACCATTAGGGTACCATGATTAGAGAGTTAAAGTACCATTAGAGAACCATGATCACAGAGTACCATTGGAGTACCATTGGAGTATTTAAAGGTTTAGTGTAAAATCCCCCGACCTCATTACAGTGATGCTCGAGTGAACTATTTATATAAAAGCAGCTTATGTTAATGACCAAAAGCTATTTATCTTAATTTTTTCCCCCGCTCATGTGACGGACGAGGGGAGGCAGATGTGGTACTGTCGCCTCAGATTGGTACTGTGACCTCAGATTGGCACTGTTACCTTAGATTGGCACTGTTACTTCAGATTGGCAGTGTGACCTCAAATTGGCAGTGACCTCAGATTGGCATTATTACCTCAGATTGGCATTATTACCTCAGATTGGCATTTACCTTAGATGGCATTGTTACCTCAGATTGGCAGTGTGACCTCAGATTGGCACTGTTACCTTAGATTGACACTTTGTTCTCAGATTGGCATTGCTGATAACGTTATTCTCTACACACTTATCCATATCCAACGAGCGTTTATCATTGGTTGGATCCACTTGACGTCATAGTCAACTCCAGTGGAAACGAACAACAAACATTGCTATTGGATGAATGTCCGTGACGTCACTTTTTGCACATTTACCCACGTTAATCATTGGTTGGATCCACTTGACGTCACATCCAGTCCCCGTGGAAAAGAACAACAAACATGCCCATTGGTTGGATTCCCATGATATCATATCCAACACACTTATCAACGTATATCATTGGTTGAATCCACTTGACGTCATATCCAGCAGCCAGAAAGTCAAGATCTTGGAGGCGAGCGTTGCCATGGTGGTATATCGGGCGTTTTACGTAAAGTTTGGCCGCAAAATAACATAATTACGCTACGTTATACAAAGTTTGAGAGGAGCGCATCAGGAGCATCCATTACCGTTATTACGAACATACTGAAAGTCAGAGAGAGGAGGTGAAAAAACGGTAAAGAAAAATACAAGTGAATAAACTGGAGAATAATGTAAATATGACGAGAATCTTGAACGTCAGGAAGGAACTTAAAGAAAAATAAACACAAGAAAGTGATGATAAACGAGAGAATAATTACCACACGAAACCAAACAAATAAAGAAATAATAATGAATAAAAAAAAATTACGTTTGCTTGAAAGATTATACGAAAATAAATTAATAAATGATAAACAAAAGAACATAAAAACAACGATTGAAAAAATACAAAGAAAAAAAAATATAAAAAAGACATTAATAAAGAAATAAAATAACTAAGAGAAAAATAACTGTGAAATAATACGAAATATTAACTCATGAAAAATAAAATAAAATAATAAAGGTGGAAATAATAAATAATATAAATAAGAAGAATGAAAATGAGAAAAAATGATGCTGGTATTTTCTGTATTTTTGGTATTATCTATCTATCCATCTATCTATCTATCTGTCTGTCTATCTGTCTGTCTGTCTGTCTGTCTATCTATTGATCTATATGTCTCTCTCTCTATTTATCTATCTATATATCAATCTGTCTGTTTGTCTCTCTGTCCGTCCGTCCATCCATCCATCCATCTATCTATCTATCTATCTATCTATCTATCTATCTATCTATCTGTACACAACATTACCTAAGTACAGTTCGCAGGAGTAGACAACGGACCAATCAGCTGAGTCTCTGGTCGTTATGGCAACCTCTTGGAAAACATACTATTTATCATGAGGTACAGTCACGCAACAGCACCTTTACAGCTTGCCACAGCACGACACAGCACGACACAGCATGGTTTAATCGTTTCATAACACGACAATCTATACTACAGCACGACGCAGCTTCACACAGCATCACAGGGCATTCTTACAGCATCACACAGCACCACAGGACGTCCTCACAGCATCACACAGCATCACATGACGCCCTCACAGCATCACATGACGTCCTTACAGCATCACACAGCATCACACAGCATCACATGACGTCCTTGCAGCATCACACAGCATCACACAGCATCACACAGCATCACAGGACGTCCTTACAGCATCACACAGCATCACATGACGTCCTTACAGCATCACAAGGCACCACAGCATCACATGACGTCCTTACAGCATCACAAGGCATCACACAGCATCACAGGACGTCCTCACAGCATCACACAGCATCACATGACGTCCTTACAGCATCACACAGCACCAAGATGATAAGACTACTAGAGTGGAGTTCTGAAGGCAGAGTCTTGCCGCATCACGTAACACTGCGCCTCAAAAGATCCCCCCCTCTACCATCCACACCACCGTATCCACACAACATCCACACTGCATCCACACAACATTCGCATAGCATCCACACAACATTCACACTCAATCTACACAGTATTCACATAACATCCACAGAGCATCCTCACAGCTTTCAACACAGCATCCACAAAACATCCACACAGCATCCACACAACATCCACACGACAACCTCACAGCATTCACACAGCATCCTTACAGCTTTCACACAGCATCCACACACAACATCCACACGACAACCTCACAGCATCCACACAACATCCACACATAATCCACACAACATCCACACGACAACCTCACAGCATCCACACAACATCCACACATAATCCACACAACATCCACACGACAACCTCACAGCATCCACACAACATCCACACATAATCCGCACAACATCCACACAGCATCAGGGAAATAGCTACATCTTGCCTACGTACCAATGCATCTCACAGCATCAAACAGCATATCTGACTATCCCACAGTTTCTTTACAGCATCTTTATAGCATCTTGCAGCATCACACAGCATTTAGATAGCATCCACACAGCATCCACACACAACACCCCTACAGCATCCACATTACACCCCTACAGCATCCACATTACACAGAATCCACATCACCCCTACAGCATCCACACATCACCCCTACAACATCCACACAACCCTACACCATCCGCACATCATCCACATTGCATCACCCAGCACTGGGGTTACGAAAGAGATCTCAATACAGCGAGAAGAAAAGAATAACAGTGGTGAGTGGTGGATGGTGCAGGTGTGTGCCCTGATACTCTTACCTCTGACGCCGCGCGCTGATTGGTCGACCAAGCAGTGCAAGCCTCCCCCCCCAGCACCCCTTCCGTCTCCCACCACCACCACCAGCTCTCTCTCTCTCTCTCTCTCTCTCTCTCTCTCTCTCTCTCTCTCTCTCTCACCATTCACCCTTTCCTTTCCCTCCCATAACTTCCCCCATCCCCCTTCCCTTCACCCCCTTCCTCTCACACTCTCCCAAGCTCAGGTCTGGGTGGGAGAGCTGAACGAACATTGATTTGGTGCAGTAGCCACTGTGTTGTTAGAGTGATCACCTTTTATATGGTCTCTCTCTCTCTCTCTCTCTCTCTCTCTCTCTCTCTCTCTCTCTCTCTCTCTCTCTCTCTCTCCTCAATATAAGCCGCTCAATATTTTTCTTTTCTACTCAATATCTCTCTCTCTCTCTCTCTCTCTCTCTCTCTCTCTCTCTCTCTCTCTCTCTCTCTCTCTCTCTTCAATATGTTTTCGCAATATTTTTCTCTCTCAATATCTCTCTCTCTCTCTCTCTCTCTCTCTCTCTCTCTTCTCTGTTCGTGTGTGTATTTCACCTATCACCTATAACCTTCGTCCCAACCCCTTTAACCCCTTCCTCTCCCCCTCTTCCCCTCCTCTCCCCTCTTCCCTTTCCCCTCCTCCTCCTCTTCCACTTCCACTTCCGCCAGTACCCCGTCGACTCTCTCCCCTTCCTAACCCTCTTACTCTCCCCTCTCATCCTGTTCTTCTGACCAGCTCTTCCTCCCCTCCCTTCCTCTTACAGGCACCTCCCCTTCACCCCCTTCTTACCCCTCCCCTCCCTTCTTTTCCTTCGCTCCCACCCATCCCCCCCTTACTCTCTTCCCCCTTCTCTCATCCCTTCACTCCCCTGTCCCTCTTCTCACCTGGCTCCTTTTCCATCCCTTCCCCTTACCCTTCTCTTCCCATCCCTCTTCCTCCTCCCCTTCCCTTCTCCCTCCTCTCCCCCCTCCCCTCCCTCTTTACCCCCGACATTTGCTCCATCGGGAATTGTCGAAACTTTTTTCCCCGTCTCTGGGATAAATGACTAGAAACACCGATTACTACTTCTCCTGCAACAATGGCCTGGCTTTTGTGCCTTTTGTTTTGAGCTTTTTTTTTTTTTGCTTGCCATTTTGTCTTTTTGGGGGTCTTTTATGTCATGTTTTTATGGTATTGGCCTTTTTTGGTCTTTTTGTCATTTGGCCTTTTTATGGTAATTAGGTTTTTTGTGATTTTTATATCATGGGTCTTATTTGGGTGTTTTTGTGCCTTGGGTTTTTTTTTTTTTAGCCTTTCCGTCTTTTTTTTTGCCATTTTGCCATTTTTTATTTATTTATTTTTTTTCCTTTATTTTGTTTTCTCCCTTTTATTTCATTTGATCTTTTCTTATCGCTTTTATGTCATTTAATTTGATATGTTTTCAGTTTGAGTTTTTAATTTGTCACTTTTTTTTTCTACTCTTATCAAACTTTTGTTATTTTTTTTAATTGTATTTTAATGTTTTATGAGTGAAAATAAAATTAGGTGTTATTGTTACTGTTGTTTGTGTATTTGTTGTTTTCTTGTTATTGCTTGGGTTATTGTTATTGTTTGTTGTTATTGTTGCTATTGTTATTGTAATTTCTCTTCTTGTTGTTGATGTTGTTATTGATATTGTTATTATTGTTGTTGTTGCTGCTGTTACTGTTGATGCTCTACTGTTATTGTTGTTACTGTTGCTGTTGTTGTTATTTTTTCCTGTTGTTAGTGTTGTTACCGTTACTGTTGATACCGTTACTGTTGTTGCCGTTGTGCTGGTGGCACCGGTGCTCGGGTTAAGTGGTAATAATAGATCTGTTTACAATTTACATATTTTGGCTTCCAATTGAATGGTCAACATGTGCTGCTGGCTCTCTCTCTCTCTCTCTCTCTCTCTCTCTCTCTCTCTCTCTCTCTCTCTCTCTCTCTCTCTCTCTCTCTCTATCATATCAAGAATGTTTATAAAGAAAAAAATGAATGAAAATTAAGAAAACTAATAACGAGGAATATGAAGAAATTTGTGTGGGAAAATGGGGAAATTAAATAGGTAATTAAATGACAAAAGACGAAGATAATTAAAAAAATAAGATAAAAATGCGATTAACGAACGAAATAAAATGAATAAATAGGGAATAGGATGATAATAGGGAGAATTAACAAAGTCAGTGAGGAAAATAAGTAAAAAAAAAAAAAACTCAGTAATTGGGGAAATTGATCAGGTTAATTGGGGAAATACGGACGATAAATGGAGTTAATTGGGACGGTGGGAGGTGGGGAGGTGGCGAACGAGACACAGCAACACGGGGAATAAATAGGGGAAGAGGCAGAAAACAGGGAAATAGTGAACTGGGAATTAAAAGAGACAAATTGAATGGACTGGAATGGTCTACAAGTTGATAAATGGAGTGGAAGGGGGAGGTGGTGATCAACTGAGAGAGAGAGAGTGAGAGAGAGTGAGAGAGACAGAGAAAGAGAGAGAGAGGGGAGGACAGACAGACAGACAGACAGACAGACAGACAGATAGATCGACAGAAAAATAAAAAAGTTAAACAGTCAGTACAAAAAAACAGGAAATGAACAGAGGGACAGAGAAAGAAAAAAAGAATCAGAGATAAAACAGACGAGAGACAAAAATAGAACGAGATAGGAAGGGAACAGGAGAGAGGAAGAGATGGAAGGGAGAAAGGAAATGTAAGAGGGGGTGAGGGAATAGAGAGAGAGGAAATAGAAAGAGAAAAATTAGAATGAAATGGAAAAATAAAAAAAAGGCAGAGAGAGAGAGAGAGAGAGAGAGAGAGAGAGAGAGAGAGAGAGAGAGAGAGAGAGAGAATATAGAAGGGAAGGAAACCAGAGAGAAAAAAAGAAAAAGGAACAGGAGAGGGTGAGAAAGTAGAGAAAAGGGAAAAAGAAAGAAAGGAAAAAACACGAACAGGGAGGGAAAAGAGCTAGAGAGAGGAGAAAGAGAATGAGGGGGAGAAAGAGAATGAACAGTAAGCGATAAATGGAATGGACATAATAAACAAATAGGGTGGATAGAGAAAGGAAAATAAACTGGGAACTAGGAGATGGAAAATTGAAAGAGAATTTGAACAAGATTGAACTAATAGATGAGAGATAATCCTGATAAATGGGGGAAGCAGGTACGTGAGAAATACGATAATGACAATAATAATAATAATAATAATAATAATAATAATAATAATAATAATAATAATAATAATAATAATAATAATAATAATAATAATAATAATAATAATAATAATAATAATAATAATAAATAATAATAAATAATAATAATAATAATAATAATAATAATAATAATAATAATAATAATAATAATAATAATAATAATAATAATAATAATAATAATAATAATAATAATAATAATAATAATAATAACAGGTGTAAGGATGCTTAATACCATCACTCCCTTTATTTAATTTTAAAGAAGAAAAATATTAAAAATTTCGTTCAGGGGTTTGTTTTACTATTAATGACTGACTGACTCACTATGGTACAGGCAGGGTGAGTGTATTGATGAGTGACGAATGTTGATCAAACTGTTAAATTGTTAAAGTGAATGAATTTAACTTGTACTGGATAAATTACTCAAATAATATTAACATTCTGGTGTTGGTATATTGTAGACAGTACCATAAGAGGCGACCAACAGTGTGTGTGAGGTTAGAGGTGAAGGCGGCAGTCACTGTGACCTCCTTGATATAAGCTTCCTATATACAATGGGGCAGACTTGTATATTGTGCTTCACCTTGTTGTAAAATTAATGTTGGTTCTGGTGCAGTGTTTGTGTAGTCTCCTGTCAGCTGTAAGCTTACTGGGAGTAACACTGCGGCAGCTGGCAGAGGACCAGCACGACTCCCTCGAATTGTGCAGCAGATTTAGTTAACTTGTCTGGCTGTTCATTGTCAGTAATGTTACAGTGGCCACACACATCCCCACCAACACTGTTTGTTTGGTGGCCACATGTACCTTCCTGGTCATGGTGGCTTGTACATCAGTGGTAGTGGTGCAGCGTCTTTTCATTGCTTGAAGAACTGACATATAATCTGATAATATAGCAAAGTTACTAGAAGTGTAATTGTTTGTGTTATCAACTGCCGTGTTAGGTGTAAACAATGATGGTGTAAACACTGGCGTATGGTTCAGTAAGTGGTGTCGTGCCTCACATTATACTGACACAGGTATAAGTCAGGTGTGTACAGTATAAACACGTGGCCTGAGTGATGTGTGTCTTACCCCGGGAGCACATCTGTCTAAGGCTGGAGGTCTGTGTCCAGGTTGCCCGCCAAGGTGTGCAGGTGAGCGGCGCAACACCTAATACCTGTCACACTCGTAGCCACCCACAGCCACAGTGTTTCTACCACGGTGGGATGTGTCCCTCTCTCTGGTCGCTTTGTACCCTTAAGGGAGCATTAAATCTCCCTTTACTTTGTTGAGAGGAGGAACCTTAGTCTCCACCTACCCCTCCACCTCCACCTCCACCTCCACCTCCACCTACCCCTCCAGCCTCCACCTCCACCTACCCCTCCAGCCTCCACCTCCACCTACCCCTCGAGCCCCCACCTCCACCCCACCCCTCCACTCCCAATTTCCAGCCCACCTCCACCTACCCTCCAGCCTCCACCTCCACCTACCCCTCCAGCCCCCACCTCCACCTACCCCTCCAGCCTCCTCCACTCCACCTACCCCCTCCAGCCTCCACCTCCACCTACCCCCTCGAGCCCCCACTCCTCCACCTACCCCTCCCAGCCTCCACCTCCACCTACCCCTCGAGCCCCCACCCACCTACCCTCGAGCCTCCCCCACCTCCACCTACCCCTCCAGCCCACCTCCACCTACCCCGGAGCCCCTCACCTCCACCTACCCCTCCAGCCTCCCACCTCCACCTACCCTTCCAGCCTCCACTCTCCGCTCACCCTCCAGCCTCCACTCCACCTACCCCCTCCAGCCTCCACCTCCACCTACCCCTCGAGCCCCCACCCCACCCCTCCAGCCTCCACCTCCACCTACCCCTCCAGCCTCCACCTCCACCTACCCCCTCCAGCCTCCACCTACCCACCCCTCGAGCCCCCACCTCCACCTACCCCTCCAGCCTCCACCTCCACCTACCCCTCCAGCCTCCACCTCCACCTACCCCTCGAGCCTCCACCTCCACCTCCAGACTCTCCTACACTGGATGGGTCCCAGCCTGATACGACGACACTTGTAGTGAATCAGTGTCAGCTTTTGGAGATTGGTGTTGCTTACTGACGCATACAGCGGTGATCCTTAGTCAAACTCACCTCCACCCAGGGAGTTGTAGACGGCCAGTAAAGGTTACCTGCCAGCACACCAACTTGTACCTGCCAGAGATATCATGATATTTACTGTGTGGGAAGATTGCCTGTACTGTGTTATATGTTGCTTCACAGTGAGACCTGAACATTAATTACCCAGACGACGTATCAGCCTGTCGTGGTAGAGGCTCTTAGATCATCCAAAGCCTCACCTTACTGTTCACTGCTGAGCTGCCTCAAATACTGCTGGAATCCGCTCAGTCAGCTGCTGCCTGTTGTGGATATACTGTCACAACACAGAGGAGAGAAGACCACTTATAATAATTAATCAGGTACAAGAACACCGCCTCGTTATACACTCTCTCTGGTGCGCTGTATGTACCTCCTAAATTATATCACGTCTATCGAGAGTTTGACAACAAATTTCGTGTCAGTTAGAAAGTTTTTAACAAAGTTGTGAGAGTTTCGTTTTAAAACTAGAGCGTGAAGCTTCCTGAGGACGCCGGGTGTGTGACCTCCCTCACTACTGCCCCTCACCAAGCTGACATCCACCCTGGTACTCTCTCCCTTAATACTGACTGTAAACATCTGACGTCCACCCTGGTACTCTCTCCCTTAATACTGACTGTAAACATCTGACGTCCACCCTGGTATTGCTCCCTTAATACTGACTATAAACATCTGCCGTCCACCCTGGTACTGCTCCCTTAATACTGACTGTAAACATCTGACGTCCACCCTGGTACTCTCTCCCTTAATACTGACTGTAAACATCTGACGTCCACCCTGGTACTGCTCCCTTAATACTGACTGTAAACATCCAACTGACGTCAACCTGGTACTCTCTCCCTTAATACTGACTGTAAACATCTGACGTCCACCCTGGTACTCTCTCCCTTAATACTGACTGTAAAATCCTGACTGTAAACATCTGACCTGGTACTCTCTCCCTTCTGACTGTAAACATCTGCGTCCAAACTCTCTCTCTCTCCTTAATACTGACTGTAAACATCTGACGTCCACCCTGGTACTCTCTCTCCCTTAATACTGACTGTAAACATCTGACGTCCAACCTGGTACTCTCTCCTTAACCTGACTGTAAACACTGACTGTGACATCTGACGTCCACCCTGGTACTCTCTCCTTTAATACTGACTGTAAACATCTGACGTCCACCCTGGTACTCTCTCCCTTAATACTGACTGTAAACATCTGACGTCCACCCTGGTACTCTCTCATAATACTGACTGTAAACATCTGACGTCCACCCTGGTACTCTCCCTTAATACTGACTGTAAACATCTGACGTCCACCCTGGTACTCTCTCCCTTAATACTGACTGTAAACATCTGACGTCCACCCTGGTACTCTCTCCCTTAATACTGACTGTAAACATCTGACGTCCACCCTGGTACTCTCTCCCTTAATACTGACTGTAAACATCTGACGTCCACCCTGGTACTGCTCCCTTAATACTGACTGTAAACATCTGACGTCCACCCTGGTACTCTCTCCCTTAATACTGACTGTAAACATCTGACGTCCACCCTGGTACTGCTCCCTTAATACTGACTGTAAACATCTGACGTCCACCCTTAAACATCTCAGGGTTAAATATTGTCGTCGCAGATATTAAGACGTCATTTATATTTTGTTTGTTTGTTTGTTTTCTTAACCACGTAAATAACCTCTTCCCACATTAATCATATCACAGTTATTTATTTACCAAGGAGTTAAATGACAACACTCCCTCCCCTGGTGGACAAAAGGTGGACTGGCAACTGTAGGGGGAGGGGGAGGAAGGTGCCATTGATCGCCATGAATGAATTTGTTTATAAAATCTCGAATTTCATTGAGTGAGGAGGAAAAGGTGGGTGAAGGATGAAGGGAGGAATTGGTGAGAGAAAAGAGAGAAGAAGAGAAAGAGGGGGGGGGTAAAAGGGGAGAGAAATGAAAGAAAAGAAGATGATTGGGAGATACAGGAGCAAAAGAGGGAAAAGATACGATTAGGGGAGAAATGAAGAGAGGAGGAAAAAAATGAGAGCAGGGGGATAGGTTAGAGAAAAGGAGAGGAAAGAAAGAAAGAGGGGGTGTAGGAGAGAAAAGAAAGAGTGAGGGGATATGTAGGAGAGGAAAGGAAGGAGAGGGTGAAAGAGAAGGGTGATAAGAGGTAAGGGAGGGATAGAGAAAAAGAAAGAAGGGGAGGCGAGGGAGAGGGAAAAGGTAAGAGACGGAAAGAGAGAGAAAAAGGAGAAAAGAGGGAAAGAGAGAGAGAGAGAGAGAGGGGGAGGGGGAGGGGAGGGGAGGGGTGAGATCAGCCACTAGCGAGCAAGAAGGGCATACGTGCGCCGTTAACTGGGATGCCTCAGGTGTAAATGGGCTGTAAAAAAGCAACTACGGTGATTAAACCTTTTTTGGGTGATTTACACGCCGGGTCAGTTATTTACAAGGGAGGAGGTGATATTTGATGCTTATTTACAAAGGGAAGGTATATATTTAGGAACAGAAGGTATATATTTACACAGGAAGGCTGCTATTTACAAAGTGTTGGTTGTTATTTACAAAAGATGTTATGTATACTGTAAATGATAGACTTTTATTTACAAAGGAAATATATGTTTACAAATGGGGGCTGTAAATTATAATGGGAAAACTGTTATTTACAATGAGGACGCCATCTTTTACAAATTGGTTTGATTTACACTAGGAATCTTTTACAAATGAGAGATGACTGTTGACGATTATTCTCAAACACGAGGTGATACATGTATGGAGAGATAAAAATAGTTAGTTATTTACAAAGAGATTTAACCATTTATTAAAGAACCGAATGGCCTTTTACAAACACAAAAATCGTTTACAAGAGGAAATCGTGTGTGTGTGTGTGATTTTTTTTCCATTTACATAAAAATATTGCCTGTTATTTGCAATTGCGTTTTAGACAGCAGCAAAAATATGAAAAAAAAAGAGATTGATTTATTGACATACAAATATTGCCGGTTATTTACAAAGGTATTTTTTTACATTCGGGAAAATGTAGAAATAATATTTTATTTACACATTCGTATCTGATATTTACAGAGTTTATCTAGACAGTTGTAAACGTAGTAAGAAATTTCTGTCTCATTTCCATACAAAGAATTATCTGTAAATTACAAAGATTTTTTTTACACCGTCAACAAATTAATGGATGTTTTATTTACATATAATCAGTACCTGTTGTTTACAAAGGTGATTTCTACACATAGCTTACACATAACTTCACGTGTGTGTTAAAGTAGCGTCCTTACTCTGTGTATATGGGTAGTTAAGAAAAATGTCTTCCTTCAAAAGTAAAAGATATATTTTTCCCCTAAATTTTTCTCTCTTTTTTATTTTTCTTTCGTGATTTTTTTTCCTTCTTGTAAATGATTGGAAAGGAGGTGGAGGTGTTGCAAGGAGAAGGAAGAGATGATAGAAGGAGAGGAAGGAGGGAAGATGAGGGGGAGATGATAGAAGGAGGAGGAGATGATAGAAGGAGAGAAGGAAGGGGAGAGAAGCAGGAGGGGATGATAGAAAGAGAGGAGGGAGGGTAGAGAAGGAAAGTAGGTAAGGAAGAGGAGGTGAAGGTGATAGAAGGAGAGAAGGAAGGAAAGGGGAGGGAAGAGGTGAGACATATCTCCTGGCAGGTGTCAACACAACACATCCTTAAACTGGGTTATACGGCCCATGGTGGCAGGGGGAGAGTGCTGGGGGAGAAGAGGGAGGCTGGGGGGGAGAAGGAAGGGGAGAGGGAGGGGAAGGGAGGCAGGAGGGGGAGAGAGTGCTGGGGGAGAAGAGGAGAGTGCTGGGGAGAAAGGGAGAGCACACTGGGGCAGAGAAGGAAGGGGAGAGGAGGGAAGGAGGGCAGGAGGAGGGTGCTGGGGGAGAAGAGAGGTGGCGGAGGAGAGGAAGAGCTGAGCTGGGGATTGAAATGGTGGTAATGGGGAGAGAAAGCTTGGGAAGAGGTGGGAGGAGGGATGAAAGAGGAGAGAAATGCAAGGGGGTGGAATGAATGGGCAGGTAGAGGGAAGGAAGGGGGGGAAAGATGGGAAGAGGGTGATTGATGGGAGAGGGGAGAATGGGGAGAGGAGGGAGGGGAGAACTGTGTGAGGGAGGAGGGTAGAGAGGGGTGGAAACTGAGAGAGTACTCTGGGGAGAGAAGAGAGAGAGGAGGGAGGGTGAAGATGGGAAGAACGAGGGGGGAGGAGATGAATTGAGGGAAGAGAGGAGGAGGAGGAGAAAAACTGAGGGAAGGAGGAAGGGAGAGAGGAAGGGAAATAATTGTGAAGAGGAGATGTCAGCAACAGAAGAAGATGAATAAGAACTAAAGGTCCCTCTCTCTCTCTCTCTCAATTTCACGTTTTGGAGACAAAAAAAAATTATACCTTTTAATGGATCACTGTGTGGTTCAGATCGGTAGTAATAGCGTTAATGAACCTGTTATCACCTGTTATCACCTGTTATCACCTGGATATACTCACATTATACTCCTCCCGGCTCAGCATACCTTAGTAATATTAGTTTTTATCTATATTTAAAAAGTCGAGTCAGTAGCATGTTTTTCGGCCATTTTTTTTTCTGAGGGGAGGGGCATAACTAGTTTGTCACATGTTTACTTGTGATTGTATTAATGGTTTGGTTAGGTTAGGTTACGCTAGGTTAGGTTAGATTAGGTTAGGTTAGGTTAGGTTAGGTTAGGTTAGATTAGATTAGGTTAGGTTAGATTAGGTTAGGTTAGATTAGGTTAGGTTAGGTTAGGTTAGGTTAAGGTATTTAATCATCAGGTAAATTAAATTGGAGTGTCTAATCTTTTCTGGATCTCTATTTTCCAGCTTTTTCATCAAGGTATTTTTATGTTATGAGAACGTGTAGAAGCTGAGGCCGCCCCAACAGGTGTAGGATAACGGGTACTGTTTCAGAGCCATTCCACGAGGCCTTGCTGAGAAAAACTCCTTCACGGCTGGACGGAGGAAGGGAGGGAAGGGGGAAGGGAGGGAGGGAGAGAAGGGGGAAGGGATGAAAGGAAGGGAGGGAATGGGATGGAAAGAAGGAGGAAGGGACGGAGGGAGGGCACACAAGAAAGGAGAGGGGGAGGACGGACGAAAGGAAAGAGGGTGGGAGGAACAGATAGAAGGAAGGAGGGAGGGAGGGAGGAAAGGAAGGAAGGAAAGGAGGAAGGAGGTAGGGACGTAAGAAGGGGAGGGAGAGACGCAAGAAGGGAGAGAGGGAAAGTCAGAAGGAAGGGAGAGTCGGAAGAAGGGAAGGGAGTAAGGATGGAGCAACAGACAGAAGAACGAAATGGTGGCATTGACTTCGATATATCCTCCGAGTCGAGGCGGGGATAATAATATACTGCATAACAGATAACAGAGAGAGAGAGAGAGAGAGAGAGAGAAAGAGAGAGAGAGAGAGAGAGAGGACATACAGTACTTCCAAACCTCGAAATACAGCCTTAACATACCTCTTATGTCGACAAAAGTACTTCTCTCTGAGTGGACAGTGTCAAGGTTGAGTGTCAGGAGTGAGTGTCAATTGTGAATGTCGGGGGGGTCAGTGTCAAGAATCAGTGTCAAGTGGTCAGTGTCAAGTGGTCGGTGTGAGGGGTGGGTGAGGGGAGTAGTCTGAGGGGAAGTGACCGTCTTAACACTCACTCCAGTGATCACCTCGGTTGTCATGGTAACATCTCTCAATATGTCTCGTGAGCCAGAAGGAGTCAGTCTGAATATAAGGAGGGAGATGGTGTATACTTCTCGCTTCCTTATTTGTGTATGTTTAGTTTGTGTCTGTCTGGATGTGTATGATTGTGTGTGTGTGTGTGTGTGTGGACGTGTACATGTGTAGGTGTGTGTGTGTGTGTGTGTGTGGACGTGTACATGTGTAGGTGTGTGTGTAGTGGAGCGTGTACATGTGTGTGTGTGCAGTGGACGTGGCCATGTGTGTGTGTGTGTGGGGAAGGAGCCGTCACTGCTTGCTCCGTTTGTGTAGAGTTTCACTTCACTTTGGTAGTACATACCTCCCTACACATATATTACCACTCCTCTCCCTGCCTCTTACCCTTCCTTCATACCCTCCTCACCAAATGTCTCTCCTCTCTCTCACCCCCCTCCTCCCTCTCATTTCTCCTTTATCCGGATGACCTTCTCTCTCTCTCTCTCTCTCTCTCTCCTCTCTCTCTCTCTCTCTCTCTCTCTCTCTCTCTCTCTCTCTCTAGGGGGCGTCAAACCTTCCTTATCTTTATCTCATCTTCCTTCCCTCTTTCCTCTCCATTCCCTTCTCCCTGCCTTCTTTTCTTCACTGCCTCTCTCTCTCTCTCTCTCTCTCTCTCTCTCTCTCCTCTCTCTCTCTCTCTCTCTCTTTATCTCTTTCGCCCTCCCTTTCCCTTCCCTCTCCTCGCTCCCTTTACCCTCTCCTCTCTCTCTCTCATTTATTCCTTTTCTCTCTGCAAATCTTAACGTCATCCTCTACCGTTCTAATAATTAAGTAAACAAAGAGAGAGAGAGACGTTTTCAGAGCCAAAACTGTCGGCCCATGTTCCAGTAGTTATAAGACACGAACAGTGGGCGGCAGACAGTGTCAATTGAATTGAGTGAGTAGTGGTAGTTGTGGTAGTGGTGATAATTGGTTGTGGGAATAGTGGTGGTTAATTAGTAGTGGTGGTGGTTGTGGTGATGGTAGTTGTGGTAGTGGTGGTGGTGGTGGTAGTGGTGATAGCTCCCTCCCCATTTATACTCTCCCCATTAATACCATCCCCATTAACACCATCCCCATTAGCATCTTCCCATTAACACCCTCCCTTTAACACCCTCCCCATTAATATCCCCCATTGATACCCCCATTAACACCATACGACACGTAAACCCACCCATTAGGTTCAGACCATTGACCATTTACCATTGATATCTTGGTCTCTCTCTCTTTTTTTTCTCTCAACTATTATTTCGTAGCCAGTCCTGTCTCTCTCTCTCTCTCTCTCTCTCTCTCTCTCTCTCTCTCTCTCTCTCTCTCTCTCTCTCTCTCTCTCTCTCTCTCTCTCTCTCTCTCTCTCTCTCTCTCTCATAAAATATCATCCTGAAAGAGAGTGAAGACGTGAGAGTTTTGCTTTAATATTCCATAAATCTCGCTCTAATCTCTTCGAAGGCGCTCCTATTGTCGCCGTGGCTGAGTGGTTAAGAGAACTCGTCTAAGATTTAATGCTTCACCGGTTCGATCCCCTGCCCAGGAAGGTGAAATTAATGATCTTTTTTTTTTAGCAGACACACACATCATAGCAGGTCGGTACACTGTCATACAGGTCAGTGTAGGTCGGAACAGCATCATACAGGTCATAGCAGGTCGGCACACTGTCATACAGGTCAGTGTAGGCCAGAACAGCATCACGCAGGTCACAGTAGGTCAGAACAGCAGTACACACGTCACAGCAGGCCAGAACAGCATCACGCAGGTCACAGCAGGCCAGTGGTGTTGAGAGTTAAGTTGTACTGTGGTGGTTGGTTATGGTGGTGATAGTAGTGATGGTTAGTGGTGATAGTGGTGATGGAGTTAATGGTGATAATGGTGATGGGGGTGATGGTGATAATAGTGGCAGTGGTGATGGAGTGATGGTGATAGTTGTGGTGAAGGTATAGTGAGGCAGCGTCACCACAGACAGGTTTATGGTGTGGTAACTGGAGGCTGCACTTACCTCACCTAGACTTGACCTTCTTCTTCTTCTTCTTCTTCTTCTTCTTCTTCCTCACCATCTTATCATCATCATTATCCACCACCTCCTCTTCCTCCTCTTCATCATCATCATCATCATCATCATCATCATCATCATTATCCTCCTCCTCCTCCTCCTCATCATCATCATCATCATCATCATCATCATCATCATCATCTATGTATCATATATAAGAAACACTACCGTATATGTATATTTTTCCTATGTATACACCTTTATAATGGTAACTACAGTATACTCGTATGTATATTATGTATATGTACAGTCGCCTTCAGGAGTAATGTAACGTCCTTAACCGCACCTCCCTTACGGCTGGGGTAGGAGAAGTAAGGGGGAGAGACAAGTGAAGGATGAAAGGGAATAGAGAGAGAAATAAGAGTAAAGAGAAAGTGGTAGATAATGTTTTTCACTCAGGTAAGGAAAATTAAATACCTGTAGCGTAGGTAACGATACACCCATAGTGATCGTAACATAACATTCTCCACCACCATCGTAACATAACATTCTCCACCACCGTAGCATAACAGCAACCGTAACATAACAGTCTCCACCACCGTAACATAACAGTCTCCACCACCGTAACATAACAGCCTCCACCACCGTAGCATAACAGCCACCGTAACATAACAGCCTCCGTAACGCATGCTTCACTTTAAGGAAGCATCGGTGGAGTGGTTGGAGAGCCTCAGTGTTTGACCCAGCAGCTGACCTTTATATGTAACCTCTATGACATTTCAGCCTCTACACGTGTCTACCCGGCCTCCCGTGCTCTGCTGTGCCCTTTTGTTTCCTGGTATACGTGTTCACTCTCCCCTGCTGGTACATCCGTCCTCTCTTGTCTGCTGTTACACGTGTCCTCTTGTCTGCTGTAATGCGTGTCATCTTGTCTGCTGTTACATGTGTCCTGTTATCTGCTGTTACACGTGTCCTGTTATCTGCTGTAATGCGTATCATCTTGTCTGCTGTTATATGTGTCCTGTTATCTGCTGTTACATGTGTCCTCTTGTCTGCTGTTACATGTGTGCTGTTATCTGCTGTTACACGTGTCCTCTTGTCTGCTGTTACACGTGTCTTCTTGT
Source organism: Homarus americanus (assembly GCF_018991925.1). Lineage (NCBI taxonomy): Eukaryota > Metazoa > Arthropoda > Malacostraca > Decapoda > Nephropidae > Homarus > Homarus americanus. Next base: position 6,604,264 of record NW_024725489.1, on the reverse strand, counting down.
CTGCTGTTACATGTGTCCTGTTGTCTGCTGTTACACGTGTCCTGTTGTCTGCTGTATTGCGTGTCATCTTGTCTGCTGTACAGGTATTCCTCTCAGGTCATGCAATTTACCTGCAACTTTACCTGAGGACGTGAGGAACAAGACGAAGAGGAAGAGAGGCATAAAGACCATCACCCCGGGAGTATGGCGGCCATGCAATCCAGTGTGAGGATCATGTGGTCCCGAGGAAGAGCATTCGATTCCCCTGGAAGGAGTATTCGATTCTATCTCTCTCCCTCAGGGGTGATTCACGGGTGTGTTTTCTTCTCTCCAGTCTGAGGAACAACACGTAGAAGGCGCTGAAGGTGGGAGGGTGGGGGAGGGAGGAGATGGGTAACGGGTGCTCGCTGTCTTATGGTAATATATTGAAGGGGATACTCAAGTCTATCTGCCTCTCTCAGGCTGTGTGTGTGTGTGTGTGTGTGTGTGTGTGTGTGTGTGTGTGTGTGTGTGTGTGTGTGTGTGTGTGTGTGTGTGTGTGTGTGCGCGCTGTCTCTATTATTATTATTATTATTATTTATGTTATCAGTCACGTTAATACAAGTATTGTTACTCACCATACTCTCGCCATCCTATCCATCCTGCTTACCATATCCCACCATCCCACCTACCATCCTCTAACCATCCTAAATACCATATCCTTCCATACCACCCTACCATATCCTACCATACCCTCTTCATCCTATCTACCAGATCTCGCCATATCCTGGGCCATAATCCCTCACATCCTGCCTGTATGGTATAGAGGAGAGGAGGGAGGCCACTATCTATCATGGTGCTGGATGATAGCGTCTTAATAATGCTAATCCTATTGAGAGAAGGATTCCCAAGGTACTCTTTTGCTGGGGTAGTTGTGCTCTCTCTCTCTCTCTCTCTCTCTCTCTCTCTCTCTCTCTCTCTCTCTCTCTCTCTCTCTCTCTCTCACGTTATTGTAAAAATCTCCAACAATATTTTATTTACAGTATTATATTAAATTACTTCAAATGTTCCAATAGTTTTTTTTTATTATAGTCTACCTGAATAAGGAAGGAAATGAGGTGTTTTGTGTTGGTCAGTTGGAAGCAGAACTCTTAGGGCCAAACTTTGCTCTTCCAGGGTCACTCGTTGTCGTGTTTTGTCCCTCTGCTGTTGTTGTTGTTGTTGTAATTTCTTGTGTAGACGTTTTTTTTTGTTTTTATGTTATTTATTTGTTGTTTTTGTTGGTGTTGGTGGTGTTGTTGTTGTTGTTGTTGTTGTTGTTGTTGTTGTTGTTCTTATTATTATTATTATTATTATTATTTACTATTACAACAACAACAACAACACATCACTTAATAGTTCTGCTTGACTCTTATGTAATTACAGTGTTGTACTGCATATGAACAGTTTAACACCTGGATGTAATTAATCTTCATAATAACTCTTTCTGTGTTGTTTATATCTGGTGGTAACACACACACACACACACACACACACACACACACACACACACACACTTTTCCCTAATACGAACATCTTACGACCTCATAAAGCTATCGTGTTTTTATTTTCAAGTGATCTGATTGGTTAGAAATACTCCTCTATACATTTTCAAGCGATATGATTGGTTAGAAATACTCCTCTATACATTTTCAAGCGATATGATTGGTTAGAAATACTCCCCTATAAATTTTCAAGGAATGTGATTGGTGAAAATATCGGTATTTACATCTTGGCGTGATGTGATTGGTCATATGAGTCTCCACAGAGGAGGAAACTCACCTCAGCTGTACACCGCCCTCAACTCCTTCCCGGGCGTAATGGAAAAGCTTTCAAACAATTCATGTGCCTCTCACAACTCTCCACAGTGATCCCTCTCACTCGCCCCCTCTCATTCCCACGTTCCTCTCACTCGCCCCCATCTCATTCCCACGTCCCTCTCACTCGCCCCCTCTCATTCCCACGTCCTCTCCTCGCCCCCATCTCATTCCCACGTCCCTCTCCTTAGCCCCCATCTCGTTACGTCCCTCTCCTCGCCCCCTCTCATTCCATCCTCCTCCTCGCCCCCCCATCTCATTCCCCACGTCCACCTCACTCGCCCCCTCATTCCCGTTCCTCTCCTCGCCTCCATCTCATTTCCCACGTCCCTCTCACTCGCCCCATCTCATTCCCCGTCTCTCCTCGCCCCTCTCATTCCCACGTTCCTCTCACTCGCCCTCTCATTCTCGTTCTCTCACTCGCCCCCTCTCATTCCCACGTTCCTCTCACTCGCCCCCATCTCATTCCCACGTCCCTCTCAACTCGCCCCCTCTCATTCCTACGTCCCTCTCATTCGCCCCCTCTCATTCCTACGTCCCTCTCATTCGCCTATCTCACTCACAAGTCTCTTTCACTCGCTTCTCTCACTCGCAAGTCCCTCTCACTCGTCTCCAACGTTCCTCTTACTCGTCCCTCTCAATCGTCCCTCTCCCACGTCCCTGCCTCTTTCCCATATCCCTCTCAATTATCCCTCTCGCTCGTTCTTATCTCAGGTCCCTCTATCACTTCCTTCCCACTCGTTTCTCTCCCATATCCCTCCCACATGCCCCCTCCCTCTTCCCTCTCCCCCTTCCTCTCCCTGGTCCTAATCAATCGTTCTTCACGGTTTCCCCTTCTCTTCCATTCCTCTCCCACTTGCCTCTCCCAAAGCTCTCTCCTCATATACCTCTCACACCTCTCCTCTTATCCCCCTCTCCCATATCCTTCCTTTCTCTCCCACATTACTCCCACCCTCACCTCTTTCCCTCACCTACATCCTCTCCCCTCTTCTTCCCCTCTTACACCTTTTCTCTCTCTCTCTCTCTCTCTCTCTCTCTCCTCTCTCTGTCTCCCCTCTCTCTCTCCTCTCTCTCTCTCTCTCTCTGCGCCCACCTCCACTAGACTGGGGAAATTCTCCAGAGCAGCTGTAGGCATTTTTGGGGACATACTTGAATAAACATTTTTCCCCTCTGTGTGTGTGTGTGTGTGTGTGTGTGTGTGTTCAGAGACTTCTCTCTCTCTCTCTCTCTCTCTCTCTCTCTCTCTCTCTCTCTCTCTCTCTCTCTCTCTCTCTCTCTCTCTCTCTTCTTCATTTTGACCGCCTCACCTCTTATGCATTTCCTTTTATCTATCTACCTCCTCTTCTCCTTCCCTGTTTCCTCCCCCCCTCCTTTCTCTTCACCCTCCTCCCCCTTGAGAAATAATACTTCCCCTCCCCGTCTCCCTTGACTTACCATCTCATCTCCATTTTCCCCTCTCCTTTTTGCCTTTTTTTTATAACTTTTCCCGCCTCTCCCTTCTCCCTTCTCCCCTCCCCCCTTAATGTCTCTTCTTCTCTAACCTCTCAAAAACACAACTATTCCTCCCCTCTACCCTCCTCTTCCCTACCCTCCACCCCTCCTTTCTTTTCGTTTCACCTCCTCCCTTCCCCGTCTCTCCTCTCCTTCTCCCTTCCCCCTGTTCATTTTTTGTCCTCCTGTCCTCCCTCAGTAACGCATCTTTCCCCCCTTTTTCCATCCCTCTCCTTCTCCTTTCTTTCCACCTTTCCCTCTCTCCTCCTCTCATTCCCCTCGTTATCACCCCACCCCCTCACCCCCCAATACCCCTCGTTGCTTTATATTTTCACTACACTATCACGTATTCCAAAATTTGTACAGTGGCACCTTTATGTAGGAGGAAGATGGTGACGCTACACACAGTGCCTGAGGTGCTATTGGCACCCTGGAACCCTGGTGCCACGCTTCTCTGCCCCTCCTCCCTCTTCTCTGACGCTATGCCTCACCTATATGCTATACCGCTGTGATGCCCCTCCCCCTCCCCCCTCCCCCTATCCAAGATGTTTATAATAATCCCTGGATACGATGCTGCCTCTATGCTGTACAAAGGCACGATCTATGCCACTCTCTAGGCTCGCTGGTGCCAAGCTATGATGCCGTTGTGCTATCAGAACCGCCTGCTATACCTTACATATACTCCAGGGAGGCTTCAGCTTTATAGAGCTTCTACTGTATACCCTTCTTTTCCTTCACCTGCTCTGCTGCCGCTCTGCTGACGTTATGCTGCCGGTCTGCTGACGTTATGCTGCCGGTCTGCTACAAGATGGTCACTGGTGTGTGTACCTTCCCGGCTGTCCTCCTAAACACACCTACCGCCCTCCCACCGACACATCCTTACCGCTCTACTGCCGCTCTGCTTCCACACGCTCGTTGATCCTGCCTCTGCTGCCTCTATGCTCCCACATGTTGCCCCTGTGCTCCGATATATCACCTCTAAACTACAAAACCTCTATAACAGTGACTGTTTGCTCTGTACTATGTATTATACTGCCTCTTAAGATACTGCCTCTGTGCCCCTTTATACACCAAGATACTGTCTCTGTGCCTTAAGATACTTCCTCCATACTCCAAGATACTGCCTGTGTGCCTCTTTATACACCAAGATACTGTCTCTGTGCCTTAAGATACTTCCTCCATACTCCAAGATACTGCCTGTGTGCCTTTTTATACACCAAGATACTGCCTCTTTGCCACAAGATACTGCCTCTGTGCCCCTATACACTGCCTCTGTGCCTTAAGATACTTCCTCCATACTCCAAGATACTGCCTGTGTGCCCGGAGCTGCTGCCTCTACGCCCCCAGGTGGTCGTGGACGCTGCTCTTTACGAGTTTCCACCGTCCTGGCGACACGGTAGAGGATTGTGTGTGTGAGTGTCGGTGGTGGCGAGGAGGATATTGGGGGAGGGACACCGCTTACATACATACATGCACCTGTACTAACACACGTACACCTTTACAGACACACACACACACACATACATACATAGACGGGTACACAAGTGTACACGTGTGTGTGAGGGAGTGTCGATGGATGCATAGGTGTGAATATTGAAAGTGGGGAAACGTTTATCTACACCCACCCACGCGTGCAGTGTGTGTGTATATATATATATATATATATATATATATATATATATATATATATATATATATATATATATATATATATATATATATATATATATATATATATATATATATACATACACTGCACTCGTGAGCATGGAAAATAAGGATAATTGCCTAATAGTCTAAGTAATTATTTTTAGTCCTCTGACTGACTATAAACGAACATGTACCGTAGATCATCATAATACATATAAATAAATAGCTCAAGAGACAACCTTACGTAACATTACATAACCTGTAAGTATAATGTGGGTCTTATGATGGTGAACGACGTCTTAAATGATACAGTACTTTCTTTTTACCGTAAACGAATTAATTTTCAACTTTACAGCAATACAAACTAAAAGTTGTCTCTCCGGCAAACATGTCAATTGCTTTATAAAACTCAACTGGTGATTATCCCTAATTAGTGTAACACATGTACTGTACAGGTATATATCCAGTATATTACTGGATGTAGGGCGAAGATTACCTGCATACATATGTAAATGTTCAAACACACACACACGAACGCACTCATACATACATACATACATACATACATACATACATACATACATACATACATACATACATACATACATACATACATACATACATACAGACATACATACATACAGACATACATACATACATACATACATACATACAAACATACATACATACATACATACATACATACATACATTGGTTGTGAGGGAGAGCGAAATGGGGGATAGGATAATAATTACCTAAATGATTGCACACACACACACACACACACACACACACACACACACACAATATAGTGAACATCTCATAAAACAAGCCTCGTGTCCCGTGTGCGTTTTTATGTTGCCGCTTCACTTATCTTATCTAAATAAATTTGCATATCCACTTTATTGATATATGTAATCCTTTATCTACGCCCGGGGTCTTATGCCTTCTTTCGTGTCTTCATAATTATTTAGTCATTTATAAATGTTATTATTATTTTATTATTTTTCCATTATTTTATTTATTTTGTCATTTTGTTTTACTTTTTATCGATTGTTACTTTTATTGATTATTATTATTCATTGTTTTTATATCAAGCTGCCATCTACCGACCTGGAGAGTAACTATGAATACAGCCACGAATAACATATTACAGTGTAGGAATACAGTATTGGCACAGTAATACAGGCAATACAGTAATACAGGTGTAGGTATAAAGTACAGGTAGATTAATTAAGCCAGGTGGCGAGGTAGATGGGACAGTGAGAGAGATTAGTTAAAATACAGGTGTTAGGTGTTAAGTACAGGTACAGTAATTTCTTGTAGTGTCAGGTGAGAGGTGTTAAGTACAGGTACAGTAATTTCTTGTAGTGTCAAGTGTTAGGTGTTAAGTACAGGTACAGTAATTTCCTGTAGTGTCAGCTGTTAGGTGTTAAGTACAGGTACAGTAATTTCTTGTAGTGTCAGGTGTTAGGTGTTAAGTTCAGGTTCAGTAATTTCCTGTAGTGTCAGGTGTTAGGTGTTAAGTACAGGTGCAGTAATTTCCTGTAGTGTCAGGTGTTAGGTGTTAAGTACAGGTTCAGTAATTTCCTGTAGTGTCAGGTGTTAGGTGTTAAGTACAGGTACAGTAATTTCCTGTAGTGTCAGGTGTTAGGTGTTAAGTAAAGGTACAGTAATTTCCTGTAGTGTCAGGTGTTAGGTGTTAAGTACTGTGTGTCAGGTGTTAGGTGTAGTAAGTACATTTACAGTAATTTCTTGTAGTGTCAGGTGTTGAGTGTTAAGTACAGGTACAGTAATTTCCTGTAGTGTCAGGTGTTAGGTGTTAAGTGCTGGTACAGTAATTTCCTGTAGTGTCGAGGTGTTAGGTGTTAAGTACAGGTACAGTAATTTCCTGTAGTGTCAGGTGTTGTAAGTACAGGTACGGTAATTTCCTTAGTGTCAGTATTTGAGTATTAGTAGTGTCTGACCCGTGATGAGAAATGTAAAAGAATATTACAGTGTTTCATCTCTCTCTCTCTCTCTCTCTCTCTCTCTCTCTCTCTCTCTCTCTCTTGCTTAAATGAACCCTAATCCGATTGGGGATTACAGTGGATTAGTAGTGTTTGGTCGTCAGGATATTCCACAGGTAATCCTAGCTGCTGTTTATGGTAGTAGGATTTCCACCTTGCTCCCTCGGTTAATCCAGGGACGTTTTTGTGAAGGCGAGAGGCTACTGGGTATTACCAATTCGCGTTGAGCGTTTTTGGATGGTGAGTGTGTTGTGTTGTTGAGTGTGTGTGTGTGTGTGTGTGTGTGTGTGCGTGTTGTTGGGGTGTGTGTACATGTGTGTGTGTGTGCGCTTGTTGTTGGGGTGTGTGTACATGTGTGTGTGTGTGTGTATGTGTGTGTGTGTGTGTGTGTGTGTGTTGTTGATGGTGTGTTTACATATGCGTGTTCAGGGTGTGTTTGCGTGGGTGGGTGCGTTGAGTGTGTGTGTGGGGGTGTGTAGTAGGCTGGGCGAGGGAGTGTGACGCGAGGGTGTTATTGAGGGTGTACTGTACTGTACATGTAAATCACTGTACCTGTCTGTCACTGCACCACTATACCTGTGGATGAGTGCACCACAGCGCCTGTAAGTGCACCATTGCCCTTGTAAGTGCACCACTACGCCTGTAAGTGCACTACTACGCCTGTAAGTGCACCACTACGCATGTAAGTGCACCACTACGCCTGTAAGTGCACCACTACGCCTGTAAGTGCACCACTACGCCTGTAAGTGCACCACTACGCCTGTAAGTGCACCACAAAAGTGAAAACTTAACAACAACTCGTAAACACCTTTAACTGCCACATTAAAACTTGGGTTTACGTCTTACACCTCTGAGATAAAAGCCCACTAGAAGTCCTCCCAGCCCTTTGTTCTTGCTGTTCTTCACTGTTCTTGTCCTTCTTCCTGCTGTTCTTGCTGTTCTTCATACTGTTCTTGTTATTTGTTTATACTTTTTCTGGTGTTCATCATACTATTCTTGCTGTTCTTCATACCTATTCATGCTGTGTCTTTTTATTCTTGCTGTTCTTCATACTATTCTTGCTGTTCTTCATACTGTTCTTGCTGTTCTTCATACTGTTCTTGCTGTTCTTCATACTATTCTTGCTGTTCTTCATACTGTTCTTGCTGTTCTTCATACTGTTCTTGCTGTTCTTCATACTATTCTTGCTGTTCTTCATACTGTTCTTGCTGTTCTTCATACTATTCTTGCTGTTCATCATACTGTTCTTGCTGTTCTTCATACTGTTGTAGCTGTTCTTCATGCTGTTCTTGTTGTTGTTTATACTTTTCTGGTGTTCATCATACTTTTCTTGCTGTTCTTCATGCTATTTTGCTGTTCTTCATACTTTTCTCCTCTTCTTCATGCTGTTCTGTTGTACTTTTCTGCTGTTCTTCATACTGTTCTGCTGTTCATGCTTTTCTTCTGTTCTTCGTTGTTTTCTCACGTTCTTCAGTCTGTTCTTCTGTTCTTCGTTGTCTTCTCACGCTCTTTAATTTGTTCTTCCGTTCTTATTTTTCTTCTGTTCTCCGTAGTGTTCTCCTGTTCATCATGCTGTTCCTCTGTTCTCCATGCTGTTTTCCTGTTTTTGCTTTTCTTGTGTTCTCCATGCTGTTCTCCTGTTCATTATGCTGTTCCTTTGTTCTCCATGCTGTTCTCCTGTTCTCCATGCTGTTCTCCAGTTCTCCTTGCTGTTTTCCTGTTCTGCATCCTTCATTGTCTTCTTGTGCTCTTATTCTGTTTTCCTGTTCTTCTTTTTCTTGTGTACTCCGTAGTGTTCTCCTGTTCTCCATGCTGTTCTCCTGTTCTTCACTCAGCATAACATCAACAATACAGCATTATTCCCCGGGTCTGCACGTTACCACCACCAGATATTGAAAAACGATATAACTGCGATATTTTCTTGACAGCCAGGCTAAACTGTGGAGCTGAGAGAGTGAGGGAGAGTGGTGGAGAGTGAGGAAGATTGAGGGAGAAGGAGTGAAGGAGAGCGGGATGGAGGGGGAGGTAAGGGAGAATGAGGAGAGAGTGTGGGAGAGTAGCTAATCAAAACAGTGAGAGCAGTGATATATACCTGTGAAAGTGCAGTGCTGGGGAAGATTTCTGATTATTCGCCCGGATATATTTTTTGCCTCTGGGTCGTGGAGGTAAGGTGAAGGTCCCCAACACCATACCTGTCCGAACATGACAGTAGTATTACCTGTAGAAGTACACCTGACTCACGTAAATGGTCGGCAAGGGATCACAGGTACAGTAAGTCCAAAAGGTACAGTAAGTTCACAGGTACAGTAAGTCCAAAAGGTACAGTAAGTTCACAGGTACAGTAAGTTCACAGGTACAGTAAGTTCACAGGTACAGTAAGTTCACAGGTACAGTAAGTTCACAGGTACAGTAAGTTCACAGGTACAGTAAGTTCACAGGTACAGTAAGTTCACAGGTACAGTAAGTTCACAGGTACAGTAAGTTCACAGGTTCAGTAAACCAGTGATGTGATGAATTATATCTTGGTAATATCTGAGGGAAGGAAGATAAGTAAAATCTCAATGGTGTGTGTGTGTGTGTGTGTGTGTGTGTGTGTGTGTGTGTGTGTGTGTGTGTGTGTGTCTGTGTGTGTGTGTGTGTGTGTCTGTGTGTGTGTGTGTGTGTGTGTGTGTGTGTGTGCGTTGTTTATTACTGAGATAAGAGAGATAAGACTATTAATATATAACTAGAAGAAAAAAAAAATGTCGGAGGTCGTGTAGAGCCCTAAGGAACCCCTGAAAGATATGAAATAATAGTAAGAGTAAACGACTATTCAGAATCACACACACACACACACACACACACATACACACACACACACACACACACACACACACACACACACACACTCGGTGATGGGTTGGTAAAGAAAATATTCCCCCGGGCAGCCCAGTGAGTGGAAAAGTGGCAGAGAGGATAAAGAGACTAAAGATGCGAGGCCAGAGGAACACAATTTTACCTCCTATGATCGATGTCAAACCTCCATTAAATGTTTGGGAAATATCAGGAGGTAGTACATGGGCTTCACCCTCTGTGGTTCTATTGATTGATGGATTAACTGTGTGAGGAGAGATGGAAGGTCAGCTAGTAGAGGGTGGCCATAACGGGAGCTCTTATATCCTTCACTGTTGATTCAAAGTTGAGGAGAAAACTGTTAGACGATGTGAAGGGTAGAATTTATGTTTGGTCTTTAGAATTGGTTAAATGTTATCATCTCAACACGTAGAGGGGAGAGGGGGGGGGGAGGCTTGGGGTTGTAGGAAGGTCTGTAGGGAACGTTTTGAGAACAGCTGGTGTGAGAGGGGGGAGGGGTAGGATGGGGGAAATATCGTCCACCCCCCCCCCTCCCCTCCCCCCAAGGGTAGCGTTAGGGTGTTCAATCATCCGGTGAAATGATCGAGGGGGGTTTAATCTTCAGGTGATCTATCCATTGTTTACATTTTTAAGGGTGAAGTTTGAGGCGCCTCCAGATCCCAGATGGGGGAACACCTGCCCAGCCAGCCTCCTTTAGGGTTGAATCTCCCCTCACCTGGACCACCTGAGATTACTAAACCTCTCAGGTGAAGTGGAGTGAGATGAGTGGTTGGTTAAGATAAAGATACTAAATATATTTTAAAAGGTGACCCAGAGTAATTTGTTGTCGTTTTGGTTGTTCGGTAAACTAGAAGGTCATGTTTTGTCCAGTAGTTTGTTTTGGATGACATGATGATGACCTTAGTGTGGTGTGTGTGTGTGTAATGAGGGTCTGTGTGGATGGTCTGGTGTGTAATGAGGGTCTGTGTGGATGGTCTGGTGTGTAATGAGGGTCTGTGTGGATGGTCTGGTGTGTAATGAGGGTCTGTGTGGATGGTCTGGTGTGTAATGAGGGTCTGTGTGGATGGTCTGGTGTGTAATGAGGGTCTGTGTGGATGGTCTGGTGTGTAATGAGGGTCTGTGTGGATGGACTGGTGTGTAATGAAGGACTGTGTGGATGTTGTATGTTAGTTCCCGTGTGTTGTGGATGTTTGACATTATTAGGAAAGGAGAGTTTTGTTAAAGAAGGGAGGGAGACAGAGAGAGTAGGGAGAGAAGAGGTGAGACCCCCCCTCTCTCTCTCTCTCTCTCTCTCTCTCTCTCTCTCTCTCTCTCTCTCATGATAAGCCCACTTTCTCTCGGTCCACAGCAAACTTTCACTACGTCGTTCTCGGCAAAAAGAGAAATTTACAAGCGTTGTAAAAAATTGGTCGAGTAAATTTACCTGTGTAATTTTTTTTTCGTTTTATCTTTGAAGTTTCTTATACGTGTAAAATATAGTGAAATAATATATGTAAATACAAACATACTGTATATATACTTTGATAATACGTACTTTAAAATAATGTGGAATACAAAAAAAATTAAATAAAAAAATATATAGAGACGTTGTAGAATTATATTTACAAGAAAATACGTTGAAAATACTTATATACACAAAATAATAATTGGTAAATGCTGTAAAAATTCTAAACCTCTTCAGAAAAAATTAAGATCACCCGAAAACATAAAACACCTTAGACACTTAACAAACACTTTTAAATGGATACAACTTTGTAGATATTTTAATCCTACTTAACATACAGTCTTGTTGGAGGTGTTGTGTGTGTGTGTGTGTGTGTGTGTGTGTGTGTGTGTGTGTGTGTGTGTGTGTGTGTGTGTGTGTGTGTGTGTTTATACCTATGTCTACACGCTGTGGTTACATGTGTGTACTTAACTATGTATACACGCTATAGTTACCTGTGTGTACATATATTGTGTGTACCTAACTATATATATATACACGTTGTAGTTATTTACCTGTACATAGATCATAAATTTTGTGTCAGTATTTCTCTTGTTATTTTTGTAATCACTTTTGTTGTGGTTGTTTTTGGGTGGAGTTATTTTGTTATTAATGTTATTATTATTATTCATAGGCTATTGTTATTTATTATAATTTTGGTTTAGTTTAATCTTTTTTTTTTTTGCACTTTAATTTATTACTTATTTTTCTTTTTTTTATTTGTTTTAGTTTTTATTTGTTGTCTTTTCTTTGTTTTTTTGTTTATTTATCTTTGTTTCTTTTATTTTTCTCTTGTTTATGTATTAAGTTTTATGCATTTTTTTATGTTTGTATATTTTATTTTAATTATTTTTTGTGGTGTTGTTTGTTTATTTGTTTTATTGTGCTTATTCTTTGTATTTTTTTATTAATTCTTTCTCTTTATTTCATTATCTCTTCTCATCAATTTTTTTACTATTTTTGTTATGTTGTTTTATTATTTATTCAATTATTCGATTTATCTATTCATCTTGTTATTTATTTATTTATTTATTTATTTATTATTCATTAATTCTATATATTTATCCCCTATTTATTTAATCATTATTTAGTTTTCTTTTTATTCATTCAAAAATTTTAATAACTAATTTTATATTATATTATTAATTTATTTTATCTTTTTATTCACATTTTTATTTCATATAATTCTCAATGGTTCTTTATCGTAACATTATTAGTGACAACCTACCTGGGATGCACACCTGCTGACGTTGTTAATTAGTTCAGGAGGTGAGTCAGTAAAATCTCTTATCACACACACACACACACACACACACACACACACA
>NW_024725489.1:6584139-6586639 GCF_018991925.1 Homarus americanus | reverse complement strand
GATGCTAAACGAATCAACAGAGACTCTAAACGACTTAACAGAAATGCTAAACGAATCAACAGAGATGCTAAAAGAATCAACAGAAGCTAAACGAGTCAACAGAAGCTAAACGAGTCAACAGAAACGCTAAACGAATCAACAGTCAAGGAGGGAGGGAAGGGGTCACTTAGGCGATATTTGACAAACACTCGACTTTAAAGAGACCGTCACCTTGATTTTCCACTGAATAATATCAAATTGCACAGGTGTCTAGCAGGTAACTCTCTTAATTAGCGTTAAAATTTTCGTAAAGATTAGTTTACACACACACACCCACACACACACCCACACACATCCCTACACCCACACACACACCCACACACCCACACACACCCACACCCACACACACACACACGATCCCAGCCATGTTATATTTTGAGCCAGGAGCCAAAAACACCTAACATTCCAGACTGACCCTGAGGCTTCTACTAGCGGTATGTGCTATATTACCTCCCTGGTCATACTGCACACACACACACACACTCACACACACACACACCAGACACTCACACACACACACTCACACACACACACACACACACACACACACACACACTCATTAATAATACACACACACACACACACTCGACCATCTACACCACGCCATCCCTTCCTACTGCGTGGCGTGGGTATTTTTCCTTCGCTCCAGTGGGATCCTGTCGTGGGGGTGGGGAAGTTTGTTTACATCGTTTGTGTTGTTCTGCCCAGTGTTGTTCTAGTCCCGTGTCTCTTCATTCTGTTCCCTGTCTCTTATGAATCGTGTATCGTTTTAGCTGTAGTTTATGTATTATGTGGTATTTTCTAGGTTGGTTTATGTATTATGTATATTTTTATGTAGTTTATGTATTATGTAAATTTTCTATGTATATTTACGTTTCTTCTCGTGTCTTCTTCGTCTGTGTGTGTTTTAATGTGTATGTCTGTTTGTATGTCTGCCCGTGTGTGTGTATGTCTGCCTGTGTGTGTGTGTGTGTGTGTGTATGTCTGCCTGTGTGTATGTGTGTAAGTCTTCCCTCTCTGTTTAATTTATCTCCTGAAGATCATAAAGACATTTTAATTATGTGTCTTTAAGAGCGAGAATAAAGTAATATAATTATAAGAATTTCGCTTCATTATACGTAGCGAAAAATATTGATTAATTCCCGTTTAATATTCACAAATGACTAAACATTACGTGTTAACTTTACTAAACACTAATGTAATGACTGAAATTAATTATAAGGTTTCTTGAATGATGGAGAAGAAGGTCGTTAAGGCGGGAGTTAATGAGGTAGTTTGGTGGTTGATGTTGTCACCCGGACCCTCGCCTGCCTGGTGGTCTTACCGGCGCTGATTGGCTAGCGTTGTTTTCTACTCAAGATGCTGATTGGTTGGAAGGTGTTACTCTCCTTTTCTGTAGCTGACGTTGATTGGCTAGAGTGATTGTCTAACACCATCCTAACTATGGGTCTCGTTGTATAAACTCGTGTATTGTTGTAGAGTGTTGTATTGTGTTGTATAATAATGTATTGTGTTGTATAAACATATTATCAAAGACGTAACATAATGAAGAATGTTTATGATTGAAATAGTGACTGAAGAAGTGTTTACATGGGACTTAAACGTCGCGTCTTCCACGTACAGGTAAAAGTGAATCTGTTTACCTTGTCTTATCGTGTCAATTAATAGAAGTTATTTAGTAGTAGTAATTAAAGTATAAGTGTCATCATTATTATTATTATTTTACGATGTATAATGTACTAAAGTGTAGTAGATATTATATGGTAGGTAAATAGTTTTGTGTGTGTGAAGTTCATTTATTAATTACTGCAGTCTTTCACCTCCCGCTACTCCTCTACTACTACTACTACTATTACTACTACTACTACTACTACTACTACTAGACCCATCAGTGACCCAGTAATATCCTGACCACCTAAACTATTAACCAACTCTTTAACAATATAAATTTCCCTCCACAGGTGAGTGAACGTCGGTGATTGGCTGCAGGCTCTGGACAGGTGTCAGGTACGTGCAGGTGTTATGTGTCATGTACCAGGTGTCATATACTGGGGGATCAGGTGTGTCAGTTGGTACTTTTCTATGCGTTTGTTTGTTTGTTTGTTTACCCAACTTGCGCACGCGTTGTGTTTACGGAAGTGGGGGGGAGGGGGTGGGGTGGGGAGGGGGGGGGGAAGGTGGGGAGTTCCTTAATCCGTTTCTATGGTTCAGGTGTTACTGTAGTCTTGATGTCTTTCTGGATTGTTAGGGCCTTTCCATCCTTCTCCTCCTCCTCCTCCTCCATTTCTACTTCCTTTCCCTCTTTTCTCCCCTTCCCTTCCCACCCTTCTCTTCCCATCTCTCCTTCTCTTGCTCCTCCTCCACTTCCCATCTCTCCTTCTCTTGCTCCTCCTCCTCTTCCTCCCATTCCTCCTATTTTTCCTTCCACCTCCTCCACCCCTTTCTTCTCCTCTCATTTCTC